>NW_011948423.1:3099799-3157203 GCF_000503995.2 Ceratosolen solmsi marchali
GGCGAGGCTGGTAATTCGTCGGCCCACTGTAAAGCGCTCGATGACGCAATTCGCTCGGTCTTGCTCGGCTAGGGATCCCAGGAAAAGTCGAGCCGTGGCGCGGCGCTGTCGGGGCAGGGAGCGGGGGGACACCTACGGACGCGCGGCTGCAGCCACCAGCTTCGATCGAACGCCACGGACCTTGAAAGCGAGCACGCGCGGGCAGCCACCCACCCACTCGGTCGCACGCGAACCCCCCGCACGCCTCCTGCATCCGCCAACGAAATTTTATTTCCCGCTCAACAATGCCGGCTGATTGCGCCGAGTCTTAAATGCTGGGATTGTTGGCGCTTCTAAGATAGAGCCCGCGCCGCCTTCTCGTACAATGGGTCTCTCCGGGATACTCTATGGGATGTTGATGAGCGTTTGATGGGACGTGGGATGTCGGGGTGGTGAGTAATGGAAATATAGCCGAGTACTTCGATGGATGAAGCGTCCGTTGGAATTTTTTAGATCATTCTTTGATGCAGGACTAACCGAATGAGTAGACGGTGCTTCTGCCAATACGGTGATGTCGGGGATATTAATACGACTGGTGAATTTAATAAATGACGGAACCCGAACGAAATACTCGTTTATCACATTGACTTTGAACAAAAATTGCACAGCGAAGAATTAATGGCCAATACGATGATGATGAAACTAAAAGAAAAGTGAACTTTTTATTTTAAAAACGAATTTTATTTATCCTCGTAATAAAAGATTCAGAAATTACCAGTTAAATATTCGAGATAGATTTTCGTTAAAAAGGAAAGGATTTCAAAATATCGAAAGAAACGGACAATGCAATTTTATAACATTTAATATAACAATATTAGTAATGTAATATCCAATCAATTTGATCATTAATTATTTATCAATCAATTATTATTTATCAAACGTTTCTTCAATTTAATGAAATTAGTTTTTCTTATGTTAATCAATATATTTTTCCATACGTGCATTGCTACTATAATAAATAACGCTGAATTGTTATGGTTTATTTAAATATTATTTAAAATGAAAATACCAAGGGTATTTATAACAATAATACTTATTGAAAAATGTTGGTTGTGTTTGTTCGATCAAGAAATAACAAACGCGCGTTAACTACCATTGTACATTATGTAATGGCATTATTATATTTTATATTTCACCATGTACAAATACAAAGATAATTCGTACGTAAATTTTATCATTTAAATTAAAGAATATTTATTCCTTTATTTCAAAAACGCATTTCTTAGATAGAGATTAATAGAAGTAAATCCGTTTCAAATTCCGGTTGCTGCGACAATTCATCTAACATAAGTAAGAACTTATTACACTTAAAACGACCAATAAAAGTGGCAAATAAATTTTGTAAATCTTTCTTATAAAAGTTGTTTTAAGATTTAAAAAAAAATAAAAAATTCAAATTCTAAGAAAGCAATAATTTGTTGTGAAAATTTCTTTAACACTTATCTACAATCAGTTTGAAAATGAAAATGAGTGAAACTACAGATGCAAACAACCTTTCTCTACAATTGACGTTCTTACTATATCATTAGTATACTATTTTAGCGGCACTATATTTTGTTCATTAATTCGCACAATTAAAAAAAAAAGTGAATATATACGATTAACCGCAAATTAACAATTTTCCTCGGAAAATGTATTTTTATACTTTCTGATTAAAATTCACAAATGACACTGCCAATGAAAATTTGCACGTTAACAATCGAAATTGTTAATTTTTCAATTAACAATAGCCTAAAATTTTATGATAAAATTTAATTTTTAAAGTTTTATTAAAAAAAAAATATATATATATATATATATATATACATATAATAAAATTAAATTAAATTAAAAACAAAAATAAAAACTTTTAAATAATTATTTTATTTTCCAGCATGTTAGTATACTTCTTGAATATATGTCACACAATAATTCTTTAAAGTCATTAACTCATAATATAGAAAGTACCGCTTTCAATTCGCATTAAAATATAAAATTCTACGAGTCACCGATTATATTCAAAAGCTGAAGTCATTTAAAATGTCTCTTACGTTCGTAAGAGGAATAAAGGTGTATTTGATTTAACGTTACTTACCGACTCGGACATACCAATATCTACAAACAACAAACTAACCTGTAAAGGAGAAAAAAAAAAGCATTTTAATATTGAATTATAAGCTCGAAAAAATTAATTATTAATGTCGGTAAAGTATGAAAAAAATGCCCTTGATATAGATAATATATTCTAAGATATTTTCAATATTAGGATTAATTAGGATAGGATTAATATTGAGATATTATAAATATAAGCGGCAGGATATGAACAGTCTTTAAACATTTCAAGACTAAATGTCACTTTTTAAAAGTATACTCGGCCTAAAGAGTAAGCGAAAGCATCGCTAAAAAACACAATTAACCATAAACTTTAGAGTTGGCGAAACTCTTATCTTATGTATTTCTTCCGGAAAGTTTGTTGGTATATTTTTACTTTTTCTTGTGGCATTTTTCACTTTCTAATTACCCAGATCTTAAGTATCCATTCAGATTGACGGAGAAAGGATAGACACATCTAAATCACACGAATACGAATATCATAATGGTTTTATATCATTGATATATCACAAATTTTAATTAGTTTAATATCTTACAGATCAGTTTTACAAGTTGTTTTCAACAAACGATTACATAAATTTCTTGCTACTACTATTATTATTATTATTATTGTTATTATTATTATTATTGTTGTTGTTGTTGTTGTTGTTGTTGTTATTATTATTATTATTATCTCGTGAATAATGGACATATTATTAGATTGTCTGATAGATACAATCGAATAATTGGTTATTGCATAACTTTATGAAATAATGAAGTATCTTGCAAATCTTTGAGATATATTTCTACTCGTTGCGAAGCGAATAATATTTGAACGTTTGAAAATAAATGACGCCTACGAATTATGCGGATTCGTGTTTCATGTTAAAATTTCGTGCCACGTACAAAACGGTTCAAACTCATTAGACAAACTGCACGCGATAAATTATTCTATATGCTTGCAGAAATGCGAATCTCAAAATGTCTAGGAAGATCAATTTTTACGATGTCGGCAGATCTATGCCTGCGACCAAGTTCTGGTTCATTGTTTAGTAGACAAAACTGCGGACAGTAAAGTCATGTATTAACAAAATATCAAATCGTTATTGTGAAGCAAAACTTTTTACTGAGAATGAAAAACTAGTAGTCGTTGCGTTTATCGAGCTCCGCTTAAGTTCCAATAGTCTGCGTGTTTTTTTTTTTTTTTTTTTTTTTTTTTTTTTTTTTTTATTGACAATCAAGTAAAAAATCTCGAGTTTAATGTACGTAATGCGCACGCGAGATACTATTTAAAATAAAGTCTTGTTAACATTTACTATTCTTTAGCATATATTCTCACACTATATACTTTCATGAAATTTACAATACAAGTACTTTGAGTGTAGATAATTGCAACTTACCGAGCGTACAAGATATTGTCAAAATACTTAATTATAAACATCGTTGGAAAACAACTTGGATTGACTCGCGAACAAACGTACGACAATAATAATTGAAATAATAGTCAATTTTAAACGGCCAGTAAGCTCCTTTTTTAAACTCTAAGTGTATTATAGAAACGACAATTATTTGAAAATACTGAATAATAAATACGAGACACTGTCTAAAAAAAAATTGAAATATATTCTAAGGAACGTGGATTGATCGCCGGAACGTTCGCAATGTTCCGCAAAAGAATTCCGCAAAGATAATAGATTTCAATTTAACGTATATAGAGACACATCAAACGTCTAATATTGCTAAATAAGAGTAAATATTATTAAATCTTTTGATTAAATATTTTATCGCTGAAATAATCGGATAAAAGTGTATCCACCTGAAACGCGGTAGCACTCTCAATTTCAATTGCCGTCGCAATAACAATGCCACAGAAGCTCCATTAAATACATATTACAAAAAAAAAAGAAAAAAAAAAAGAAGTTAAAGACAAATTCACGCTCGCGTAAACACTCATGGAATAATCAAAGGAGATAACGCCAGCCGAGTGCAGTGCCCAATAGATAACGACGTAGCCGTTCGAGGCTCGAAGCCACGTACCGTATGTGCTTAATTGAAACCGACGGCAGAAAAAACGACGTTTCCCGTTAAGTAAAAAGTAGGTAACATTAGCATCGAGTGTCCATAATGCATCGGCGTGTGCGTGCGTGCATGCGCGTGCAGTGATGAATGACTCGCGAATATGCATTAGAACATTCTGGTAACTATAACGTATAGAGGTCGATTTATTTATATGTTCGCATCCAGTTGCAGCATCAATAAGACACGAGACCATCTTGATTGTCTCCTCGTGTGGTTTCGCATGCGCGTACATTGCCTTAATAAACGCGGTCCCGTCGCGAAATGTTCCATAGAAATTGCGCGTACGCGTGCGCTCGTTTCGCTCAATTTCTAGCCTTGGCGCTCTTTGCGAAAATCAGCTTTTAAATTTGCGCGACGAGCGCGATCGCCGATCAGCCATAACGAGCGAGCACCAATTTACCCATTCGCCATCTTTAATGAGCTCCTCGTTCGCATGGTCGTCCGATAACGTCACGACGTCCCTCCTTATTTATCAACGATTGATAAAACGCGCCGTCCGTTAGCATTATCGTATGGATTGTCGTTGGTTTCGAAAATAGCCAAGTTCATGGATAGAGCTCGTCGCAAATGGACATTAAAGTGTCGCCAGTTTTGATCGTTAAGACACAGCGTTAGTTAATGGACTTGAAATTTGATGGAAAAGAGGCGCGAAATCGCCTACGCGATACGGAGCTGCGATTCTCCATCGCCTATCATAATGAAAATTTCGAGAGAAGCGGCAACGATAACGAGACACCCCCGACGCCAATTGCTCCCATCCGTCTTCTAAATAAATTAATCGCTGCTTAATATGGCGCGTCACGCAAAGTAATGCCGTGCCCGGAAGCCGTAGATGGCGACTAGCTCGAGCGGTGTGTCGATTCTTATCGCCGCCATCCTTACGATCCCCAGTCGAGCTTTTCCACCCAGACTCGTACGTTGCCGTACCACGACTTGGTTGCATAATTCCCGCGGACGGGGACACGAGCCTTCGATTAACCGCACGCGATAATTTGCCGCGGATTCGCTCGGTTTCACTCGGCGAATCCGAGTATTGCACTCCTTTTTGCGTTAAAAGCGCGTCATCGGGGAGTGTTATTATCCACGGGAATAGCGCGCAGCGGAGGAAAAAGTATAATCACGAGTTTCCCAATCCCGCTGCTATTTATGCGACGAATTATTATAACGAGCTTAGCTTTGGGCTCTTGTTATTTGGCGAACATTTGTGCATTTATTTGTAATTAGTTGGGGATATTTTTATTCGGAAAAGCGAGGATCAATGCCGAGCGTCTACTTTGAAAAGTACAACGCCCCTTCGATCGTCAGATAATAAAGGAAAATGGAAAAAGAAAAATGGAAAACGGAAAAAGAAATAAAAGACAAAATAAATAAATAAATAATAAAAGGGAAGAGAAGGAAAAGGAAAAATCATAGTCACACGACGATAAAATGGAAGTAACGTGTCAGGCGGAATGAGAAGGTTTTGGCGAAAGGCCAAAATGATTCACAGCTTCGCTCAATGTCTCCGTGCCACTGAAAATTTTGCAAAATTAATCAGGCACTGGTAGCTTTTGCTCCTATGTGCGAAAAAGTGCAGTATCAAAGCCGCAAATGCGAGCACTCGATGACGTAATTTCGTAACTAGTCGACAAATGCATGCGCGCGTAATGATCCATCTTTCTCGTACTTTATCTATCTCTCCTCTCCTCTTTCGTCATCTCTCCCGTCATTGACAACAAAATACAAAATAGCTGCACTTTATTGCTGCAATGGCCACCTTTTAAGAATCGATTGAATCGCTTATTTCGTAATATATGATTCGTTAATATATGAGATCGTTGCTCTTATTATTTAATGATAAAGTGAGATTAATCGTGACGAGTGGGTTTTCAAGGAATCTACTCAGGACTAATGGCGAGACCAAAATCTATACAGTCATCTATTTACAATGATATTCATTACAAAAATTTCAAAAATATTTATTTACTTGCGTCTACCCCCAATAGACACGACATTTTCCTTATAAAGCATTTCCTTACAATTCTTTACAATAATTTAATTAAAATTATGAAATTTCATTCGAGACATTCATTATCCATTCGCCTATTTAATGCACGAGTAGATAATTCAAATGATCTTTCTCCCTAGATCAATGCTAACCCAATACTTAATAACCCAGCCATCCAACTCTAGGAATGCAATTCATTCGGTCGCACACTGATACCAACTGCATCATCCTTCACCATCATACGCTAACAATTTAACACCAAGATACTCTCTCGGTGTCTAATTTCATAAGAGAGAGAGAGAGAGAGAGAGAGAGAGAGAGAGAGAGAGAAGAAGAAGAAGAAAATGAAATTGATGCACGCGCCCGATATTAAACAACTTCCTCCCATGAGAGAGGAATGTAATCAAACGGCGCCATGTTTTTTGATACTCAGCTGCATTTTTCTGTATAAGAGTCGATACGCGTGTATGTAATACACATGTCATGTACGGCTCATATGTGGCACGTGTTCCAGCGGCGAGGCTCCAATTGTGAGTCATGTCCGTGAATAACCGATGCAAAGCTCGCAACTAACTATTTAGCGTCTCTCTTTTCGGTTGCCGCCGCCGCCGCCGCCGCCGCTGCTGCTCTTACTGTCACTGCTGCTGTTACTGCCACTGCTGCGGTTAACCAAATGATAATTTCCTTCCTCTCTATCTCCTTCGACACACAATGAGGCTGCGGTCGTTAGCGATCCAGCAAGTTGACAGGCGTGTTGTATGTATTGCTTATAATCGCCGATGACAGAGGATAAAAAAATGCGTTGCAATGGGCCTGTGAGCCCGTGATCAAGCCAGAGGGATGTTTGATCCATTGATTTCCCCGAGACGTTTAAATCTAATCTCGTGAGTCGAGTGGAGTAGGCTTGACATTTTTCAAGAGGGACTTTCGCTACTATCTTTGCACTTGCCCCGATGCGCTTTATTAAATCGTCCCGTTTCCTTGGGCAGACGCGCCGTTTAACTCCTCGACTCGCACTTTTATCGCTGCGCTATACCCAGCGTAAAATCTCAAAATCTCAAACATTTATATGCCTCGTTAATCGACTCATTTCTTATGTTCTTTGTTTGCACTCTTGTTTATATAATCGTTCGTCTCACTTAAAAGCTAACGTTCCAGGATACGATGCCCACATCCTGTGCTCTTTTTCTTATCTTATAGGCCTCCACTGGATTACGATTCGCAGCTTGATTAGGCCACGAGCACGTGGCTGAAATCGAGAAGTGTAGAGATAGAGATAGATATAGAGAGAGGGGAAGAGAGAGAGAGAGAGAGAGAGAGAGAGAGAGAGAGGGAGAGAGAGAGAGGGAGAGAGAGAGAGAGAGAGAGAGAGAAAGATTGTGAGTAAGTGAGTGAAATTACGTAATAGCAGAAAGCTTTTTTCACACGAGATAAAGCACGAATGTGTGGAAGTTCGGATGGTGTGTGAGCCATGGCCTTGCAAGTGAGAATAATGTATCGAATTCGATATGCCCTGGAATGATAAGTTTTCTCGCTCTCTTGTATTTTCCTCTCGCGTTTCTTCGACATGTTACCGTATCTTGGTGAAGCAGCTGCCAAGGACGCAACGTATGAAAAACCTTGTCGTTGTCCACATTGTCGCGAAAGCAGCGAGTGAGAGAGAATACGAGGGCAAGAAAGAAGGAAGAGATGGTAGAGTGTGAGTGGGAAGTGAAAACGTGAATGTCAATGTAAGGCGGTCGACGTCGTCTCGTAAACTTGCAACTGTAGCCGCAACTTTATGGAAATTTCTTCTGACATTCTCTCCTTTCGGCCAAGTCTTCCTCTCGGATATTTTTCATTCCGATGGTAAAGTGGTCACTTTGAACACCCGGTAGTTCGTTTCGATCGTAATTCCCGTCTGCTTTTTTATGGTTTTACAATGCGAGATGTAATGTACATTGGTGTCTTATAATTTTACGGTAAGTGCTGTTAATATGACCTTTTTACATGATATTTCGTCGCACCGAATATTATCTTTGCGCGTAAAGCGTCATATTTCTTTATAATAGGGATAAAATGGGATTCATATTAATATCTAAATAGAAAAAGAAATTCATTTTAGAGTTAGAAAATGTGTCAGTTTGTATTATCAATTCTAGTATGTCATTCTAATCGGTTAATTGATCAGCTTAATAACGATTAGATTCGTGAAGTATTAGATTTATATTTAACACTCGATAAAAAAAACATCGCTTAAATCAATTATTTATCATACACTCAATTTTTAAACATATAATTTTCATCATAATTTGTTGTTATATTTAATGCTAAAAAAAGTGAAAATGTTCAAAGTATATATAGATTATGAATAATTAATATAAACAACTTGTTTACTCATCAGAAGAGCATTGTAACTCATTTACTATCATTGTTAGATATTCAATATTAATTGTAAAAGTTTATCGAAGATATTAAGTGTGAATTAAACTCTTAGTAGAGATACCGACATATTCATTAGGGAATTAAATTCTTAATATTTAATTTTTTCGAATTCTATTGAAAAGTAAATCCATATTGTTTTTTCTCTTCTTTTTTTCTTTTTTCTTTTTTTTTATTTATCTATTTCAACTCGGTACGATTTTCCTTCGATTATTTTCACCACCACAAACAATTACCAATGAATCAGTTGCTCGCTTTACTTTTTAAAAATCTACGCCGTATTCTCATAGATTCTTTTCTCTCCTTTCTCCCATTCTCTCTCTCTCTCTCTCTCTCTTTCTCTAGCACACGCTCACGCACACGATCACGCAAACGCTTTAGTTCAAATTTTTTGCATTGTCGGTGTTGGTTCTATGCATTCGTGACTCGTTACCATTAATCGAATTGACACGCCAAATTCCACAAGCACGTGTTGCAACTGCCGCCGCCCTTACGTCTCACCTCCTCTTAAATATCCACGTATAAAGCGGTCGATGCGACAATGGTTCTGCTACATTAACTTTTTCTCATCCCCTCCCCTCCTTAACGGAATTCAAGTACTTTTGTACTTGTAGCGAATTTTTTTGTTCTTTACGAGATTTAGAAAAGCTGCGATTATTATGAGTTATATGTCCTTTATTCGAGTCTTCCAACTTGAAGAGCATCGAAGGAATTATTTGATAAAAACCTTGGGTTTGCAAGCCTTTTGTACTCGTTTCATTTGATTTTAAAAGTTGACATTCGTCGTAAGATAAATTCTACGGAAGGTCACGTCTTTACTGAATAAACATTTTCTTATATAAATATGTACCAGATAAACATAAACTGGCTTACAGTAAATTAAAATTTTTATATACACGAATGAATTTTATATCGTCGCTTTTGTCATTTATAATTTTCAATATGGATGACACGTCAACGTTTATTCCCAAAGTCATATATCATTCATCATTATAAGAAGCAAGACGTTCTGACAAAATTCAAGTTTGCATAACAATAGCATTCGCACTTGCGTAAAAGCTTTGTATGCTCATAAGTACTTATGCTTATACGTCGATAGAACAGGCGCATTTCGATATATTAAACGATCGCATCGATATTATTATTACTTTTGTATTGTATATAATACCTTTTTAAATAATCATATGCGATAGTTAAATTGATCTGACATACTTATAGTATCTCAATTTTATCATTATCTGACAGTATAATCAAGTTATTGATCGAATATTTCAAGTACTGATAACTTTAATAAAGATAACAATAAAATATATGCTATAGATATCGGTATTTACATGACAAAATCCAATAAGCGTCAATGATATTTCGCGACATATGGAGAAAAAATTAAGTTTTACATGAACTATCTATCTAATCCCTTCATTCCGTTTGAATTCGTTCCAAAATTCGTTTCACAATCAATGAGAGACAGCCATTTAAGAGTACATGGATTATAAATCATCCCGTCAAAATGAATAAATTAATGTAACATGACAAAGTTATTCGTTTACCATTAACGTACATTGATAACTTCGAACTTTAGTTTCTTAAGAATATTTCATAGATTAAGAAAAATGTGTACCAAGATAGGAAGTAGATTGTTGGTTGTCTCTCGAATCGCATTCATTTGTGTTAATTCTTGTTTTGTTTTAAAAGCATCGATTAATTCATCAATCAATAATTCATTACTTTAAGGATAATTTAGACGAATTTGCGCATTGGCTTGCACCTGTATAAAAGCAATGAACATAAAAGATGATTTATTTCATTATAATAGATCTATTCAAGTCAGTTAAATATGTGTGATAAAACTGAGTGAATTGTTGTTAAAGCTTCATATCCTTTAGTTTAAATAAATTACCCTTGTTTCTAAAAATTACAGTATTTATGTAGTATACGATTCAAGAAATATATGATTAAATGTCATTCAAAGCCTTGTAATTTATAGTAATATAATAATATAATAATATAATGTAATCGTCATCTTTTAAATTAAAACGAATAAAATAAAATGATACCATTGTTTATAATATTATTGAAAAAATATGAACAACAACAACAACAACTACTACTACTACTACTACTACTACTACTACTACTACTACTACTACAACAACAATAATGACAACAGCAGTAAAATTATTTTAACTAAGAAAGTTACGCATTTATCAAGCATGTATATAAATCATTTGGACATGGTCAAACGTACCGAATAATTAATCATGAATCACTGGTCATTGTGTACGGTTAGCTCTTGCGATTAAATTGCAAGGATACACAACTTTCTTCTTTCATCTCGATTACACGCATGACTAATACGTAAATGAAAATTATCTTATTTTTTTTTTCCGGAAAATAATTGGAAAAATTTCATGTTTAACAAAAGGCCAAGAAAATCTCAAGATACATGCTCAATCAGTCTTCAAACAATCAATCCGCATTTTTCAGCGAGCTCATTGTTCAAATACTAATGCGGATCAATGCGAATCCTCATTACTAGCAATTAACCTGGGATGAGTACAATTTAAATCCTTTTATGATAATGAGAAATTTATCGTAGCATAAATCATATTGAAATTTTTATGTTTAATTCCGAAGGATCTTACAATTGTGTAAGGCAAACAACCTGAACATAATTTTGTCGAATCATAACCTTTCTCTCTCTCTCTCTCTCTCTCTCTCTCTCTCTCTTTCTCTCTCTCTCTCTCATTTATTTTATTTATACACTTAAGCGAGACCTTGAAAAAATATATTGAAGTGCACTAAAGTATTGATGTTTGCGACTTCGTATCTACGGAACTTCAGGGTCGTTTACCGATAAATAAGACAAAACATCAATTATTTTTTAACTTAACGTTCCATAGCTCGTAACCTTATAACAGATTCACTTGAGGAATGCCTCGATTAAGCTACTTTCATAAGCAGCTCTTTAATACTATTGCAAATAATGATCTCTTTAATTGTAAAATTATAAATAATTCAAAGAGCGTTAGAAAATTACGAGGCAATGAATTATAATGTAGAGATTAAAACTGGATTCTTCGGAAAATAATGAGCTGTACTCGTTAAATTTATTAATTCAATCAACAACAACAACAACAACAACAACAACGACAAAAACAACGAAATTAATAAAATAAAGGTATTTGTTATTTTATGGATGGTATGCACCTATAATGCATTATTAATATATAACTTATAATACTAAGGTGCACCGTTTGTCAACTTATTTTGACTCTTGTGATAATACTTTTGCTCCGTAATATTACTGTTGTATATTTCAGCTTACATCGATGTATTCAAATAGAACAAACAACAATAGAACATAACATAGCCGGGAGAAAAAGTAGGAAGTAATTGACTATTTAAGTGTTGACAACAGCTACGATACGTCGAAAAAGTGGTTTGGGAGTTTAATTTAACGACTGAACGCAAACAGAAGCAACTAGTCTCTCTCTCTCTCTCTCTCTCTCTATCTATCTATCTATCTATCTATCTCTCTAAGCCCCATTTATTTGCGCTACTAAATATATACGAATGTTACAGACAATTGACCTCCGAGTCGAATGAACGAACACACGCAACAATTATGAAGTCGACGATTTTCCTCAATGTCGAAATTAAATGACTCCTTTTAGTTAAAGAATTTCAACAATTTACATCTCAATATTTGATACTTCACAATATATGAGCACGTTATTTGTTATAAAAATTTTAATTGCTTTATTACCGGATTTAAAAAAGAATCTCTACATTTCGTATGAGCAATAGTATTCATAAAATGTAAGAAAGAGATGGATTTCTTAATTGATATTAAAATTGAATTTTAATAACTTCTAATACAACCTGAATCATTATTTTTAAACATGAGTGCATTAAAAGAGAAAAATGAAAAAAAAGAAAAAAGAAAGAAGGGAAAAGATTTTATATACGACACAAGCATAAGGCACTTTGAACCGAATGAAATAGAAAATTTGTGTAAAAGAAATTGATAGGAAATATAGTGGTTACTTTTTAACTTATCAAACATAAAATTAATCTCAATGTTAAGTTGGTTAATACATAATAATAATAATAATAATAATAATAATAATAATAATAATAATAATAATAATAATAATAATAATAATAATAATAATAATAATAAAACGAAATACTTTTTGTTTTTTCTTTATCTTTACTCTGTTTTCAAATTAATTAATTATAACATTTTTATTTAACTATCTCTATAAAACATTATATACGACACTTTATCGTAGATAAATAGAAAAATTGTCAATTCTATCGACTTCACCTTTACAAATCGTTTTAAAATCGTTTTAATAATAAAGCTAACGCAGAAAGGTAACAACTGTTTTTGAATGTGATATTTATTATTTTTTTTTAATATTAAAGCGCCTTGTTCAAGAATGCTTTACGTTGGCGTTAATTGGAAAAATCATGCCTTCGAATTCAACGATGATTAACAGTTGCGGTCCGGAAATTCGTTTCCACTCCCGACCAAAACCGGATAAAAACTTCGGCTCGGCATAAAGAGTCGCTCTAAAGAAAAAAAAAAATGCAAACTCACGATTTCACGCGAGCGTAAATTCACGAAGCAGAGGTCCAGCTTCGTTACCCACAAAATAAACAAAAAATACAAAGCACGCAGACTCGGGTTATCGATCTCACTCGTCGATGTTGACTCACTCGTCGTCGCTCGATCTCGCTGATTGCAAGCAAAAAGAGAAAGTTATAGAGAATCGTCGGCAAAGATGTCGTCGCGCGTAGTCTAAGAGTCTATGAGAGCACGTAGAGCTTGGAAGCACATGATGGGCTCGTAAATACACGAGATCATTGACATTCCAGGGCCCGGGATCGGCAATAAATTTTAAGCCAGACCACGCAAATTAATCGCCTCGGGTCGCGTGTTGGGAGATCACGTGGCACGAAAAACACGCGCATGTCGCCAAGCTAATCGACTAGCGGCAATGGGAACGAACATAGACGTTTCAGGCTTCGTATTTTCGCTGCTTAGCTCCGTAGTACATCAATTTGTTGACGGCGGGACGGACGCAGGGATAGCGCTGATGGGCTCGATACTTAAATAAACTCCGTTGGCTTTGATTCGCCAATGGGTCGGGGCTCCCCCGACAATCACGAGACGTCAACGAGACCACGTACCCGGGCTGTTTATTTGGCGATGCGAACGCTATGAATGATAATCGGATGGGACGATCTCTTACGACCGTATCACCGTAAATATTATCTCGCGTTAGTTTTCCTTCTTATCAGCACTTTACTTGCTATAATTCTTGGAGCGTATAGTGCCGATTACGGGCGTGAAAAATAGTTGATATTCGTCCAATAGCAACGGACTTTCAATTTTCGTATTATTTCCAATATGCGCTATAAAATTGTTGATTTCGCAATGCTCGATGTCTCTGATAGTGGACGATAAGACGAGCGCGATTTCTCAAAATCCACGCACTCGAACGTGACGGGAAAATGCGATCGATTGCGATCCCAATATAATTTGCCACACTTGCGACGTTTAAAGTTGTAACATTAAATCGCCACCAGTTTCGTCAGTTGCCTAATGGGTAAAATTGTGTTTCTCTCTCTCTCTCTCTCTCTCTCTCTCTCTCTCTCTCTCTCTTTTATCGTGTCGAGGAGCGCACATAAATAAAAACATCAACCCACCGATGTGTGCACGTGTGAATCGCCCAAGAAATTAGCGCCTACAGCTCCTTTCTTTTTCTCCTCTCTCACTGCCATCGCTCTTGCTAAATCTCAGCCTTCTCGCCCATCCCTCCGCCTCTCAATCGCTCTCTCGCCCCTCTCTACCCCTCACCCTTTCATTGGCGGATCCTCGTCGGGTAGTACCCACGCGTAAACAAGTCGTCGTGACGCAAGAGCCGTGGTTATTTACGACGATGCGCTTGGATCGAACGTAGGAGAGCTCCGTAGCATTCGCGATCATTAAGTAGCCGTGTTATGTATGTATGTATTAGGCCGGTCCCAATACCATTGAGTAACTAATGCTTTCCGCGCCGCTGTGACACAAACTGCTTTTACTGGCCGTATATTAACGTTGTATCTATGTTAATGTCGTTTAACTGGAGAATTTTACTCCTCTCGCTTATCCGTTTAATTTACATACAGGAAGATAGGCCCTCGCTTCTTATACGCGGGACACATGCATTCGAAAATTATTTTAGCTATTAAGGGGAGGGCTTAATGTTGAAAGAATGCTCTATACGAGGAGTACAAAGTATTGAAATCGTCTCATTACGAGGAATTGGGAGAAAGAACCGTATGAAGAATACACGACGTGGAAATTAAATAAATTCAAATGCTCCATCGATAAATCTTATAATTTATAATATGTTAGTGAATTCTCTTGATTTAAAAGTAAAAGCTGCTTGATTAATTATATTATTGGCAAATAAATGAACTGTAAACTTTGAAAATACGGCTATGGCAAACAAACAAAATGATTCGTTTGAAAAAATTAAAGCTCGATTATCCGAACATTATACCGAACGACTCCTGTATGTTCTTTCGCGACAACTTCAATTTCAAAATTAAAATTGTCAAATGTCGATAATAATGTAATTATGTATCATTAGCGATCTTTCCCGGCGTACTCTCAAAACATCACTAATTGATTATAAATGGAATTGGAGAGCTTCGAGGAGAGCCGAGTTAATGCTTTACATTGCGATTAATCGAATGGGAAAAGCATTCTCGAGATTTGTCACCTCCGATGTCACATAATCTCTCTTCCCAATAACAACCCTTTCACGGCTACGTTCAATAGCTTCATCGGATACGCGTGCGAAGGCGCTCCTATCCTCGGTAAGGCGGGCTAAGGGTTTGGTGGTGGGGTGGGGTGGGGTCGGGAATTCCCCTGGCCAGATTAAAAGTGACAATTACCGGAGATGTTACGAGGCGTAGGCATCGTCTCAGAGGCGAGTCCGGAACGTCCCCGCACGACAATGAAAATTATTATTATCAGTGGGAGAGAGGATATGAGCCGCTCGCGGTAACTGTGTCGCTTAACAATTTCCTTGCATTGTGCGTGCGAGCGGCGATCGAGTTGCATATGTGATTAATGCCAGCGCTTGTTGTCGTTGAATGAGCGCGAAAAAAGATATTTACACGACTTTGGCGCCTGTTATATTTTATTTTGTAATTAAGAACAATTCTCCGCCCGATGCTGAGCTACTTTTTTTAATAATGCTATATGGCATTGTCGATGGAAATTCGTTTTCCACGATCGCTTAGAGCTCGACGAGATATTCGCTTTATAAGTAAAATACATTAACCGTATCGATTTAATATATTCCGCAATGAGCACACGACAGCTAGCCATGTTGTCATAGTTATATTATTTTTTAAATAATAATTGGGCCGCTTGTGCATCACTGAACTTATGAGGCGATAGACGTCCCGTCGGTGATATTATTATTATCGGATTTTTTTATTAATCGACATCTCTGTAACCGTAACTCGATTCAGTATTATGGAGATTAATGCTTAGGTGTTGCTGCTACTGCTGCTACTGCTGAATTTTTTTAAAAAGTAACAAAATATATAGGCATAGGCACAAAACTTTACATGTATTTCCTAATGATTTGTGCACAAGAATTCCAATAAAAAATTAAGTGCAACGGTTTCGTTTTAATAAAATACCGACTGATTTAGAAATCAGTTTAGCTTCAGGTTCGCTTGACTTATGCTAATTTTCATACTATATGTTTAAAATATTCTATATATAAGAAAAATTCTATCTGTATATTATAAGACTACTAGTTAATGGTAATACTATTTAATGAAATTTTATGGATCAAACGTAATTTCATAATATAATGTGCCATATATCGAACAGTATACCGGTTAATTATTAACCTGGAATGCAGGTAATAAGTCTTTAAACCTACCCGATCTGACGGAATTATAGTTTTCACTATCATTTCATCTGATTGCATTATGTGGAATAGAAAAATTCATAATATAAGACTTGCATCGAATCGTTTAGTAATAAATATGTGCAATAAATTGAGCCGATAGTTTAAGTCTTTCATTTCCTTTTCATCTTTCTTTTTTTTTTTTTTTTTTTTTTTTTTTTTTTTTGTCTTAAATTTCTATTCATCGAAAACGTATTAATTAACACGAAATACGTGAGAGAGTGAAGCAGATTAGCAGATTGAGAACAATAGATCACCCTGAAAATTTTCGCATTAAATTAATTGAATAATAAGGGTAATTTATAGCTTATTCTATAAGAAATTATATTTATTGCTCTGACAATAAAATTTTCCCGATGAATATATTGATTGATCGATACATATATAATAGCCTCGCCAAAATCTATCAAACTTCATCAAAATCCATCGGCAGTTGTTAGATTAGATTAGCTCTTAATTCATTTTTTTTAATACGTTTATAATTACGAAAATGTCAATGGATACCTTTATATTTACAAATTGCGAAATCGTCAAAGAGAATTACCAACGTAATAAACGTGCAGCCAGTCGCATCGTGCACTATTATCTCCCATTCGAAAATTCGAAAAATTTGTAAGAAATCAATAAGCTTACGTTTTGCTTGTTTTTGCGAGAACTTTTGTAATTCGCTTAATTTTTACAATCAAAACTATTCCAAGTGAATGTCGTACGCGCACTTTTTTTTTAAATACACGCGCAATTTCTACTCGTAATATTGATTGGACTACGAGAGCCTTAGACAATCGTGTCAATAAATATAGAAAATCAATGAAGTGCCTTAGTAGGAAACACAACTTTATGCAAAAAACAGCCAGTTTTTCGATTGCTTCTAACTGCAGTTACATTCAACAGAATCTCGCGCAGCATCTGCAGTCGCGTTAAAAAAAAAAAAAAAAAAAAAAAGAAAAAAAACGAAAATAAAGAGAAAAAAAAGACGAAAGAAAAGGGACACGTGCGCGCACTATACCGTCATCGGCTCTTTTATACCAATAAAGAAGCCTTTTCGTGCACTCGAACTCCTCACCTCCTTTTGCACTGCGCTCTAATGCTAATGCGGTGGTCGTGTCGTGTATTAGTCATCGGATGAAAGCGATGGCACTGCGCGGTCAAACTTTTCGTAACAATGCAGAACTTTTAGGTCGTGCGAATTATTTTGTATAATATATACGGCCAAATAATTAAATAAATCTACTTACGGATCCTGAAAATTCTGTATCACCAACGTTCGCACGCGCACACATTTATTTATACAGAGAAAGAGGGAGAGAATACTTAGGTATTTTATATTAACGCATAGTAATAGTTTTGGCATTCATTTATCCGAGAGTTAAAGATAATGTTTTATCTTTGGACGAAAAAATCAATAGACATCTATACGAGGATACGAAACATTATCAAAAGACGGAACTGAACATGTATAATAGACTGATAAGTAGCGCCACTCGACGTGTCGATTATTTAAATGAAATGCATATATTAGTACCAATTTATTTTTATGGTGAAGTTAATTCTCTTGGTAGGCGTATGCGTGTAAAAATAATGGCTGCACTCGAGAGTCTTCTGGTTTCAATATTAGCCAGTTAAAGTAATAAAAATCATTATTAAGCGTAAGCAATAATTATTAACGCGACAATGAAAAATTCAGTAAATTGATAAAAATTCAGAATCTTCGAGTGGCTTGCTTGTAATTTTTATTGAATATGTAAACGAGCAACTTTATATGATTGTTCAATCTTATAAGTTCACAAATCAATCTCATTTTATCCACATAAGAGGGTATTAATATTTAGAAAATGTTTACAATACTGAATTAATAATAAAATGTTGTAATATAGCGATTATGCAATACTTACTAAACGATGTTCACATGCATTAATTACTGAATAATTGATTTGCATTTTTTACACTGAATTTTTCAAACTTTATCATAGAAAAATATTGATTTGCATGTTTTATGAAAAATAAAACTCAAGTTTAAGTAATTACGTACGGATTCTTTTTTTCCACTCGCCAAGAGTCTACAATATCATGTTTTAAAAATGATTGGCTTTCATTGAACATACAAAAAAAAGAAAAAAAAACAGAAATTCAATCATCTTAAATTAAAAATAAAAACTATAATCAAAGGATATTTATTTAAATCATATATATGTAGGGACACTTGAAGGTGCATGTTAGCATCCGCGTGGGTGTGTACGTTCGGGAAGGGGGTGGGGGACACCGACAAATTTCAGCACGACAGATAAATCGAGGTCAAATTCGTATCTATGCAGTGTAGAGAGCAGTAATAATTTTATTAAATAACCTAGCCATTTTTACTTGTAATCTACATTTCTTTTTTCCCGTCCGTTGCCCAAGAATAAAAATGATTAATGGTAGTTTGGCACGCTCTCTCATCGAAGAAGGCAGCGAATAAATCACGGCATGCTCACTCGATATAAAGAGCAAATTGAATTGAAGATGAAAAAGAGAAGTGATAGGACGAAGACCGTTAAGTGGAGGCTTGATAAATAAAATAACTGGGATCCGCCGTACGTAAAATGTAGTCCTCGATGAGGGAGCGTCGGATAGCGCGTTTAGTGTCACACTTTCCCGAAGAATGCCAGGAAAACATCGGCGGCTCTTCGCAGAAGAAAATGTCGAAGAGCGCATAAAATTATGTAAGCCCGACGAGACGTGCGTGCACGTGATAAGATTATGCATATTGTTCGCGGCCGAAGAGCGCTAACAGCACAAAACACGCAGCCCGTCTCATTCGATACACGTTTAAGCGGCGCACCGTCTTTGTCAAATAAAAGAAAAAAAGAGCAGGAAAATAAATATAAAAATTATTAACCAAGTTGAGTTACGTAAATAATGTATAAAGAGGCAATTTGTAATTTATTCGTTTTGGAATAAGGGAGAGAGAGAGAGAGAGAGAGAGAGAGAGAGAGAGAGAAATTGTAGGCATCACTGCAGCACTAAAGGTCTTTAAAAGTACAGGACTTTCTTGGAAGTCTTAATAAACTCGATATTCTATTTACCTACATTTTACTGACTACTAAAGCATAAAGAGACAAAGAATCTTTATGTATATGATTTTAGAAACTATTCTCGTATGATTTATATAGCTCGGACAACTCCGATAGTTAAATCAGTTACTTATCGACGAGCATGAAATATGTATATTATACAAGAAATATTTGTTATACATTTTAAAAGTTTTTCTTATTAATTACGTATCTCGACATTTGGCGGGACAACATTCCATAGATATCTTATTCTTAATATTATTCTATAGAAATATTATTATAAAAAAAGGTGTGAAATGGTTTTTTAAAAATATATCCATCATGCTAAATTGTTATTATTCCAATGAAGAAATTACTAATTATTGCATAGTAGTTATGGTTGATTGACAAATTCTCATATTAATCGAAGCCGATCATAAATTCATATTTGTACCAAATTATTTAATGAAAATTTTAATTCGCTAGCATGCTGTATAAACGTGCGAGAATTTAAAAAACAACAACAACAACAACAACAACAACAACAACAAACGTAATTTTGTGATTGACATTATCAGATAAGCAATAAATTAAATTTGCTAACGTGCTTACATAATTACGGCTATCTACGTTCCTTTTTTTTTTTTTTTTTGAACTCTGTTTACAGTAGTTGCAATTTATGCGAAAAGAAAATTTTTTATTTTTAAACAAAATTTAAATGGGTATTTTGCAAATTTTCTCTCGATAATGTCAGGTAATAATATATCTCTAAAATATTACTAATCTTGATAAAGCTATAAGTTTCATAAATTACGAAGTATAATTATTTTCTATATTAACTAATGGTACACCGTTAAATATCCACTAACTACTACAACTACTATTGTTATTTAATTACGTTCCGTTGTTGTTAGTCCTCTTCTTCTTCCTCGTCTGCATCTTCTTCTTTTCGTTATCCTTACAATTATTGTCGCTGCTTTTGCCATTGTTATTCTTATTATTGTTCTCGTCCTTATCATTGTTGTATTGTCAATGATACGTCCGAATGTAGTTGAAAAAAATAATATGTTTTCAAACTAATAACCGGCAGACATTTAAGACTATACTTTATGAGCAATTAGAGTCCGGTACATTGTAATGAGCAAGAAATTCATTGCGAGATTAGGCATTGTCCGATAAGCAATAAATCGATTTTTTAATTTACTTTAATAATTCGACAATCATTAGCACGTACATGTACGCTTATGCGAACCTAACGTGATTCGTACAACGAAATTTCGTGAGACAAAATCACACTTTTCGAGGGACGGCGTTTAGTGACTGCCAAAACCTCGTTCTTCCCTAGCTTCGTTAAAATTCGCTTCTTCGCGTAAAAAAATTCGTTTCATAAATGTCGAAGAAAACGAGATAGATAGAGAGAGAGAGAGAGAGAGAGAAATATTAATATCCTTGTTAAAATCAACAGTAAAACGCAATGTCCTCGTAAAACGAAAAGATAATTTATTTATACAGTAGAGCCAGACAAATATGTAACGGCTGCATCGCATTGTGTCTTTTAACTATACGCGAGTGTTAGTAGAACATTCGTTTCCAAGATAAATTCGTCGACAATATCACACGCCATTCTGTTTTCAATATCGTCACTCTCATTTTTTTCCCCCGCCTTTTCTTCAACTCCACTTGTTTTTGCATTTCCAGTATAATTTTAACCGACGATCCAAACAATGCACTTAAGCAAACGCATGCGCGCACGCACGCACGCACGCACATTTTTGTTTTTTTTTTTCTTCTTCTTTATTCTTATACGTATCTTATCGTCAGCAATAAGTAATTTAACACATCCCAGGCTACTTCAAGTTTATTACCTTATAATGCTATCTCAATAATAAAGACTTTTTCGTTATATCTGACAATTTAAACGAGCGCTTTATTCTCGCAACGGCCACTGCGATATCATATTACAGAGCACGGATAATGCAAGCACAAAGTGATAAACCAAAGGCTCTCATCTACAGTCATAAATAACCTACCACACCGCCAAGGCATTTTCAAATTCAAATCTCCGCGATGCGTCTAGCAAAGCGATTCATTCAGATCCACACGCCTTGCGCCAGCCAGCGAGCCCAAGGGTTCGTAAACAAAGAAAACGGGAAAGAAGTAAAAAAAAAAAGAAGAAAAAAAAAACGAAAGAAAAAATAAAAGACAAACAGATAAAAGTAGCGCAAGGCACTTAGCCCGTAGCCTACGCCGACACGCCTACATTGAGCGTTCCGAGCAAAGGGAAAGCAAATCGGCGACTGTACGCGTAACCGATTCCTCCAGTTTCCTATGGCCCGAGCCCGAGGCCAACTTGGGCCCAGTCGAGCCCAGCCACGTATATTACGCACCTCTCTGTCCGTCCACGCATCCCCCGGATCGCGCACCAACACGCTCCCGGATTCTAATCTAATCGCTACTTCATCGCGCTTTCCGATCTCGCAACTTTCCCGCGATCGATCGACGTACGTAACGGAGTAAAGAAACGGCTAGGGCGATGTCTGTCTGCGATACGCAGTGGCGGCTCCGCGAAAATGCCGAACCCCGGCAACCGGATCGGTGCGGTACTACACCTGCGTCAACCTCCGCTCGATCGTCCCCTCCGCCCTCTCGAGCGCCACGGCGAGCTTTCGAGCAGCAACCCAAAATGTGGATCAAAGTACTCGAAACCTCTTGCGCACAATGACGTCCTTTCATGGGAGCGTGCGACGCATGACGACGATGGCTTTTCACCCGTCTATTTATAGGCGTGCGCTGGCATTTTTTTCCTTGCACGCTGGCTTAACGTGGCCTTTAAGGTCGAGTATTGATTTGTCGCGCGGCGCGTACTCTATTTACGGTCTGGGAAGGACTTCCGGTCGGCTATGCGACTAAGGCAAATCGGCCGATCGGTAACGATAAACAGCTGCTTGTAGGTAATGCAATAAATAAAAGTGCGATAACACACCTGCACACATCGGCCAAACCAAGGATCTTTGAAGCGAAAATGTCGTTATGGTTAGCTCGATCCTTGATACTCTCGCTCCCAAGGCCAATCTTACAACTTAAGGATCGAGCTGAAATTGTTGAAATCGATCTTACTTTACGGGGGCTTGCGACAATCGTCCCAAGCTGGCCTCCTCTCACCTTGCGTGCTTTTGCATCAGCGTTGCAGCCATCGTCGTCGTCATTATTATCGCTCGTTATCATCATCATTATCATTATCATCATCATTATTATTATTATTATTATTATTATTATTATTATTATTATTATTATTGTTATTATTATTATTATCATCATCATCATTGCCGCTGTCATTGTTACATTGTCTTAATAGTCCGAATGGAGAGACAGCCAAGAGTCAAGTGTTAACGATAGCGTGATTATCAGACACGAAAATAATGAAAGAATAGCAACGAGCGCGAAGCTTGATGAAGCTGTTGCCGGCGTAATTTTGGCTCGTAGTATCGAATCCTGTGATTCATTCTCGGTTGCCAGTCGATTAAAAGTACACTATTTTAACTCCATCGGTGGCCATTGCGAGTGCGCGAATCGCTTATTACACTTGACGAAAGTAAGTGATGAAAGCCATCATGTATATACATGAAAG
The DNA here is from genome assembly GCF_000503995.2 of Ceratosolen solmsi marchali. Classification (NCBI taxonomy): domain Eukaryota; kingdom Metazoa; phylum Arthropoda; class Insecta; order Hymenoptera; family Agaonidae; genus Ceratosolen; species Ceratosolen solmsi. The sequence goes on from NW_011948423.1 coordinate 3,123,044, forward strand.
AAATGTCAAATCGAAGGGATTCGATGCTAATGTGTCGTGACGGCGGTTATTCACGATCTCCTTATCCTCTCTCGTATATTCGTCCGTCCCCCCCTCTCTCCGCCCCCAAATCACGGGCGTATAGATATAGCACGAGGTCTCGAAGGGATATCGAGCCCGCAAATCTGCCCGCTAAAATTTTACTAAAATAAAACGATGGGTCGTGGAGCTGTCTAGAGGGGGTAATCGGGTTGTGATGAGGGGTGTTGGTAGGAGGGAAGGTACGGCTTTCGGCACGTCATTGCTCCCGGTAAGACGTGCGATTCGCGACTGTTTCATAGGCTTCCACCAGCACCGCCAAACTTACCGCCAAGGAAGATTGAAAACCTAATTTGTATCATCAGGTAAGGGGAAAGGAGCGGAGGTCAATAAACCCGGGGCCTTGCGTGCTCATACGGAGGTGGAATTTATGTGGGCGATGAAATGAGGAGTAAAAACGAGAGAAGAATAAAAGAAATAGTGGGAGTCGATGGTCAGGGATATCATGTATGAGGCGGGACAAGGGGACAAAGTGGATCTGGAGGTGTGGCGGGGGATATTTGGTGTTGGGGAACGGGGGAGGGAGTTGCGAAGGAAACGCCAGCGTTATAGCTTGACTTTTTACAGTGATTTTGGCGCGGCGCCCACCCGCCCGCGCGATTTTTCGACAAAAGTTCCTCTCGACGAAATTAATGATGGAACCTCGTGGAGTGGACGGACGCAAGCTCGACAATACATAAAAATAGCCCGCAGAAATCAAGTTGCTTGTGAATATTATATATTTCGAAAATGTACAAAATGTGTTTATAAATAGAACACGGATTTTCTTCCGATGCACTCGGTGTGCTGAGCTTCGTCTGATCTCGTTCTCTCGATCTCACCCCCCCCCCATCACTCTCACGTCCTCACTCACTCACTCTGTCTATCTCTGTCTCCTGCCCTGCCCTCGTCGCTGTCTAACTTCCGGCGTTACACTACATTTTTCAAATTATAGCGAAGCAAAGGTTGATCGATAAAAGAAAAATACACTTGAGAAATGACTGTTAAAATACAATGCTGAAGACGTCGTGCTTATGTTTTGTATACGATATGCCATATTATAAATAAAAGCAATAAGCAAGAAGCAAAAAGGCAAAAGGAAAAAGGAGAAAAAAAGCAATTAAACGACTTATCGCGCGGTATGAGCATACATGCACTACAGTTAGCAAATTGACCACTCTGCGTGGCTATTTAATAATTTAACTTGTTTTTATTGCCTTTTTCTTTTCCTCTCTCTCTCTCTCTCTCTCTCTCTCTCTCTCTCTCTCTCTCTCTCTCCCTCTCTCCGTTTTTCTTTCTCTTTGATGCTCGATTTTGCGGCTCGCGTCGAATTAATCAATTCAACCAAGTCGAAAATATTTACATCGATGTACGAACATTCCCCGTGAACTCCACGCTTGTATCAATAATATTTATTTATTTATAATCTTCTCTTTTTAATAAGGCAGCCTTTCTTAGGATGCCGATGGGAGCTGTGAGAGGGGGACGACGGCGACGATGATGACGACGACGACGACGACGACGACGACGACGACGACGACGACGACGAGAAAGCGCGCTATCGGGACAAAAATATCGACTAATTAATCTTGGCCACTATTTTTACTCGTCGGATCGAATATTATCGAAGGAACATTTCAATTTCAAGGCATCTATCTCGCTTGCTCTCCTATATGCATCGGCGGCAAACGCATCGAGTGGAACGACGACTCTCCACAAGTTCGAAGCGTATCAGTAAGAAAGAATGCAGCGCCGGATTCGGTCCCTTTTAACATTCTACGAGTTCTTTCCGCGGATCGCTCGTATTTTTCAGAGGGCCAAGGGCATAGGGAAAGCGCCTAGCCGAGCGTCCGTAATAAAAATCGAGTTTAATCGCTTAGGAAAAAATCGCTCCGACATTGGCACTCACTGCGTATTCCATCGGTCTTTGCACTTCCCGCGAAATATTCAAGACACGGCTTTGGCGAGGATTCGAGCTGCCCTCCCCACCCACCCTACCCCACCTCCCTCACCACCTCCCGTCACTCGTCGCGACCCGCCCAATAACAAAATGGCTCGGATGCAAAGTGCCAAACTCAAGGAGACGAGAGGACTAATTAGACATCCGTCAAATTATAACCAATGGCGGACGATGGCTTTTGAAAAGTCAGGATTGTCGCGGATGAGTAAGAAAGAAAGAAAGGTATAATAATCAACGAACCTTTTCGACGACCAAAGGGTCCGAGGAAGGTGCCGTTTCTGCCGATAACGTTGTCGTCGATGTAACGCAGCAGCTTGCCGGCGTCCTCGCCCCTCTTGGCCGCGATCGACTTGGCCAATCGGGACGAGTGCTGCTGCTGCTGCTGCTGCTGCTGTTGCTGTTGTTGCTGCATCTGCGTCTGAGCCTGGACCTGGCCGAGGCTGGGACAGCTCGCGCTCGTCCCTACACTTCCCGTGGCTACAGTCTCCTCCACCAAGGCGTTAATCCTGCGCTGCGAGCCACTCCAGCTCTTGCCGCCGCTCGAAATCTTCACGCTGCAGCTCATCCTCCTCTCATGTTTGGCTAGCCGAGGTGGAGAGCCGCGCGCGTCCTCAGCTGTCTCGCACTATCCCGCCGGGACGAGACGGGATCGACGGTCCCAAGGGGGCCCAAATGAACCAAACGTAAAAACCAGGCGCTGGCCACGACGACGCTAATTGTTGCCCAACTATTAAGAGCAGTAGTAATAGCCGTAGTAGTAGGTGATAGTAGGTTGCAGTAGTAGTAGTAATAGTGGTAATAGGCTGCGATCACGCACGCGCGGGAGGGCCCAATTTCCTTCTCTTGCCCCCGTCCGGCCTCGTACTACTGCGAGACCAGTTTACAGCCGCGTTTCCCTTTCACTCGAGCCGCGAGATTTACGCGCCTCCTCGCCGTCGCGCATTTTATAATGATTTTCCCTCTCTCTCTCTCTTTCTCTCTCTCTCTCTCTCTCTCTCTCTGTACCTTCTCCTCGTTCTATCGCTCTTCCTCAATGTCTTTAATTCGTGCGCACGCTCCGCGCACACACAGTGAGCTACGTACGCGCGATATACGCAGCCGGGGCCTGCTTTCGTCCGTACGCGGTCCTCGCTCACCCGTGGCCTACTGCTCGACGTCGCGCTCCGTGACCGCGGCCGCCGTCCGTGAACGGGCCTCGCCTACCTCTGCCTTTACCTCTCTATCTATCTCTATCTCTCCGTCTTTCCTCTGTCGAGGAGAGTGCGCATGCGCTTTGGTTGCACTCGGCTACGCAATTACGGCGCCGGCTCTCGTGCCGTGCTTGGGTAAGCGCCGAGCCGAGACTGAATGTCTGCCGAGGCTCGGTGCAGGCGTCGGCCGCGGCCGCTGCGTCGACGCCGCCGCCGCCGCCGACTCCGCCGCCGCCGCTATCCTCGTCGACTCGAAGGCGGTTCGCCAATGACGTCAGCAGGGAGACGACGACGGTCGACTTTTCGCGCTTCGTTACGTACGAACGACGAATCGCCTGGGAGATGCGCGTAAGCCATTTTCGGAGGCGGAAGAAGAGACGATCGATCGTCGCATGCGAGCTGATAATGCGTGTCTTCTCTCGCAGTCGTGAGACGCCGAAAATCTCGAAGGAAAAACTTTTTTTCTTCTTCTTCTCGACATTGAAAATACGTTTGACGTTTCTGCTGGGAAATCAATAAAGGTAATTAATCATAATGATGATGAGGACGATGACGATAGCAATGATAATGATCATGATCATAATAATGACGCGATGATGACGATGATGAGGTCGACGATAAAGATAATGATAATAACAATAACAACAACAAGAAAAACATTAATAATAATAATATTAGTAGTAGTAATAATAATAATGATGATGATGATGATGATGTTGTTGGATGCACACAATGTAAAGAGAAGTAAGTATCATTACTGTTCAATGTTAAATCGATCGATAACTTGAGATTCTTTTTTATAATTTTTTTGAAAAACTTCATTACAAAACATTATTGTTAATGTAACCAATAACATTATTGTTAACAATAAGGTATACATGTTTAGATATATATGTATATATATATATATATATATATATATATATTAGTTTTCAATTAAATACTGGCATGCTTCATATGTATAATTATGAGGAAGGAATGCTACTACTTAAATTATGTAACTGAGTAACTTTTCATATGAAACGGAGTTCTTACAATTTCAACTTGCACCAGGAAATAATTTAAAAGAGATCGTTGATCTTCTAAAACTGTAGAATGCAGTGGGAAATTCTAAAATAGTTAAAATCCCTGGATTTGTGTAAGTTTTCGTCTAATTATGAGCAATTATTTGTATTCGAACGTATAGAAATTACTTAAACGACAACACTGCTTATTAGATAAAAAACAAACTATTCATCATTTATTTCAAAGCAAATTGAAAGAAAATTTGAATTATGATTTGTCAAATGATGTAATGTATTATAAAGATTACGTAGAAATTGTCAACAGAATAGTTACTACAGCGATATAAACAATTATGTAAGTATTTTATAATCGAAATGGGAACATTTAGAAAACAAATATTTTACATTGTTATATCACGTATAAAAAACATATATCATAGTCGAAGAAATTTCTAAAGATTGTATATTATATAACGGCAGTTATCATTTTATGTGAAAATGACATATTGACCCTTTTGTTTTATTTATTAGTTTTATACATTACGATATTTTCTAAAATACATATATTTCTTATCTAAAATAATTATTAAATTCTACGATTTACATTCATAGAATCGATAATAATTTTTTAATGAATACTTTCATGATATTTTTACATTGTAAAATTAATGCCAACACTTCGATATACAAACTGTTGTTTATTGTCATATGTACAAAAAAAAAAAAAAAAAAAAACTGTAAATCGTAGTATAGAGAACAAAATATTTTTCACTAAAAATATTTATTATTATTCCATTGATATAGTAAAATGTGTACTAAATTTACATCGCTTTTTTAAACAAAAATATTGCTAGAATACTTTCGAGTAAACTTTGAAGTTGAAATTCATTTCATAAGTGCATATACACATTACTTGTAAACAACATGTCCGATCCATTCTATATGTTTCTCGTTCGACTCTTACTATTGAATAAAAAAATTTCATTAATTATTAAGAACAATATTGATAATGATTCTTTTAATTATATTATATTTTGAATAATAGCAGAGATATTTAGAGACAAGTTTATGAAAAATGACACTTAATTTACAGTAACTCGTTTATGATCCGATGCAAATAGCCAACAATTTATTTGACATGTCACGTGACTACAGAAGCCTGACATTGGGTGTAGTTACGCATGTATGACGCTACCAACAGGCAATTTTCGTAAAATAAAATAAGGCAATTCGAAATTTCCTTCGCTTTAACTCAAAATTTTTGCGGCTAGTTAATTAACGATAAAATTTCTTCCTAAATATACCTTTGATGCGTACTGCTGTTTTTTTTTTTTTTTTTTTAATGCCAGAACTCGTGTTTGGAAAATCATTTTGAATTTCTCCGTAACTACGTAAACAAGACTCAATTAAACTTAATAGCATCATGTTTTCACTTTATTTTTAAAAATGTTTACGGTGTCTTAATGATCACAGTATAAATTATCAATAATTAAAATGCTAGAGACTTAATAATGAGAAATTCTTCACTAAGGTAAATACTATCTTAGATAAATTTAATGCTACAATTATAAAATTAACAATATTTCCTTAAAACGATATAATAACGAAAATAAATACTCTACACTAGTTTACGGAATATTGCTGAAATGAAACAATTTTGATTAAAAATTAATGTATTAAAATTGAAATTATGTATAACTATTTATTTGATGTAAGATTAAAAAATATATAATACGTATATGTTAATAATCAATGAGAAAAAAAAAGATAAAATAAAAAATGACAGTATCTATAAGCTTTTATATTTACAAGCATATCTATCATTTTTCCTGTAAAATTTCTCATATTTATTTATTTAAGAGTACAAATTGTTAGAACTGTTATGCAAGTTACTGAGCCAATAATCATGTGTAATAAAATTATATCTATTCAACACAGAGTTTTATAAGCTTGGATTTCCGATGTCTCGGAATGCACAATTATAATGTTTAAAGTCATATTGACTGTAGTATTAAACGAGAGTTAACATTATTAAAAAAAAAAAAAAAACAAAATGTATTTAAAAATTAATCGTAATACTCTTATAATACAGAAGTTATGTTGAATGACACAAATTCTTTTTTAATATAATAAAATTTTTGAAAATACAATTATCTATCATAATGTTTTTTGATTAAACAATTTATTCGTAATATTGATAAATTGTAAATTCCATTATATATAGCAAGTTGGTATATATTTTTTTTTATTAAATACTAATATTCCTAATCGAATTCTTGATAAAAGAAAAAAAAACAATTGAATTGTTGATTACTATCTAATTGCAGATGTGTATGGAAATTTATTTAGATGCTGTTATCGGCTTATATCATAATACTTACTAGTTGGAAACTGTTAGCTTAATTATATCAAAGCAGTAATTTCGACAATGGAGATGTAAATTTGTCACATAGACCAACTAATGTGAATTAAAATTTAGAATAATATTTAATAAAATAAATCAACCCTTTTAAATGATATTTCTTATCAGTTAAATTAGAAATAATTAAACGACATGTTTAACATAAAGTAAAATAATGTATTACCATATTTACTGTATTTAATAATGCATTTATCGATAAAAGAAAATTTCATATTATATATTATTGTTTTATCAATAAGATTATCATTGCTTTTAATTATACCTATGAAAATAATATTGTTTTACATAGATCCTATTAACTGTCCGTTTATTTAATTAATTTTTGTATTCTAATTAATTTATTGATTATTAATATTACTTTGTCTTCATCAGTTTTTTTTTTTTTTTTTTTTTTTTTTTTCATTTTTTTTTTTTTTTTTTTTTTTTGTTGTCAAAAATTAATTAAGAAATTTAATACAAATTAAAATGATAACAAATATGCGCAATGAAATATATTTAATTTTGTTATATTATATGTTGCTATATATTGGCAGATATTTAATTGTAAAATTTATATTGCAATTTTATCACAATTAAAGCTTTTAGTAAAAACTTATTCATTATTTTCCCAGAATATTAATTCTTATACGTACGCAGTTCGCAATAGAAAGAAAAAATACCGCAATAAAAAATCAAAAACTTCTTTATGAAATTACGTATTTTAAATTATTCAAGTTATAGTAGATATGTAACGGCTCCGCGATTATTAACGCGAATCGCTAACGCTTTGAACTAAAAAGAAAAAAAAAAAATATTAGGAAATTGCATTATAGCGCATGAGTTTGAGATATCTTAGAATATATGCAATATTAATAATACGAGATTACGTTAAATCTTCATAAGCTAAATTTAATTGGCTAAATGTGTAAATCAATTGCACAGGGGCTTCGGAATGTAAATTCTCACTAAATTAAAATTAAAATTTTCTTCCTTATATCAAGCGAATAATTTCATCTAAAAAGCGCTCCATCATTTTTATTAATGTGAAAAATCACTTTAATGCGCAAATCCCATCTTACACTTAATTCAACGCTTTTATTTATTTATTATATACGACGTTAATGCTAACAATTCATGGGCATAATCATACGTCGCAGTCGCATATCAGTCAGGAGGTATATCATTTGTTTTAATCCGAAGAGCATCAATTAGAATTATTAAGCTTAAAATTAAGCTCGGCGTATAGGGAACAAAGAGATCGATACAAAGAAACCAAGACTTTTAATGCGACAACATGTTTTCTCCTCCATTAAATAAGTATTTTTTTTTTCTCCTGCCGCGCAATTATGATAACGCCAAGTACGATTATTACCGCTGTATTACGAATGCGCGCGTCAAGCATGACTGAGACACAGCGAAAAAAAATGCAGGCCAAGCGGCCGTAATTAGTCGAGCTCGATTCGTCGACGTCGTCGTCGCCCATTTTCATTGGATTGACGTTCAAAAGGGCCAGCAGCGACGACTTTGAATAAATGTAGTTGGAGCTCGACGCTTGGGTCGGCGAAAGAAGCTAAGTAGTGTAAGGTGGTTGGGTCTATCGGCTCTAATTCTCTGGGATTCCAAACGATCCATAGCAACGGGCGCGTCCCTTGCGTGTTGCCAGTGCGTTTATGTGTGTGCGCGCGCGCTTTCATACACCTCCCGACCGAGGCTCCTTCTCGCTCTCCGCCCGTTGCTTCGCTTTATTTGCCTTCGTAAAGCCCGGCCGCTGACCTGCTCGTTCCAACACCTCTCTTCGCTTTTGGACGGCTGGTTTGATCGGAGGCCGCGGATCCTATCGAAGAGCATCGTGCGCTTGCATCATGCTGGAGTTACAGAAATGCACGGACCAAGATCTCAAGGTCGCGGCGGCGATCGAAAAGAAGCGCCAGATCGAGGAGCAGAGGAAGACGAGGATTTTTAATCCCCGGGTTCGTCGAATTGGGGTAAGAACCATTCGTTTCGAGATACATACGCGCCGTTAGCTTTTTGTGGTTAGCTCGGATTGGAAACTCGTTAGCGGTAATTTTTATATCCAATTTTTAATTGCGTCATTCTAACGGTATAATTAAGACTTGACATTACTTTACGTTTGCTCACGTGTTTTGGTCACTTGAGTTTTTTTTTTCTAAACTTTCAATAATATCAGTTTACTTGATAATACCAGCAACTTCTATATCAATGCTTTTTTTTCTATTATTTTAAATTAATGGCGACGACGCATTGAAAAGTCCTAATTAATATGCATAAAGTTTATTAAACGTAATATAAAGTGTATTGTCGGTGCGTCGTTATGTTAACTTTTTCATCGTCGAAAATCGCTCCATCAAATACGTGTTAAAATCAATAAATTATGATGAACTTGTTCAAAAATATGCTGTCCATACAATTATCGTATAATAAAAATCACAATAAATAACACTACCACCGCCACTACCACAAACGCCACAATCACAACATCATCAACCACATGACCAGCACCACCAGCATAAAGAACAACAAGTATGAGCTGAGAAAGGCGCTGCTTAATTATCGGGTTGAATCAATTTTCAGCGCTTTGGCATAAAATTTGATTTCGAAACCTCATTGTCATCGTGATGTTGTAGATAGATAAAGAGTTTTTGGACATGCAAGTCGAGGAGAAGAAGCAGCAGCGCGACTTGGAAAGGCAGAAGGAATGCAGTTTAGACGAGGCTTTGCTTCGCAGTAGCAAGTTGGCAATTATGCTCGCAAAGCAACAGGATGAAGTACGGAGTGTTTACTTCTTCTTCTTCTTCTTCTTCTTCTTTTTCTTTTTACTTTTCCTTTTCCATTTTTCTTCCTTTTGTTTTTTCTTTAGTGTTTCATTGAAAATTTTCAGAATATACGGGATCGACTTTTTGTCCATTATATTGCAGGAAAGGAGAAAAGTGAATAAGGAGATCGACACTTTTCGCCAGACGCATCAGAAGCCCGAATACCGCCGGGACTTTGATCTCTACGATCCCGAATTGGTCAAAAAAACCAAACCTCTGAGGGAGACGGACAACGACGGATTGGGGCCCGCATCCGCGCAAAAGTACAATTCTCTTTACAAATCAATTGCCATTCTACGGCCCTTTGTCCTCTATGCGTTCCGCGTTCACTTCGCACGATGTTAGCCGTCCTTGTACTTTTAAAGCTTCCGGTTCAGAAAAAAAAAAATTCGAGTCGAGTTCTGGTTGGATTAAAGTTTTATTAACTATTCGTTCTCACTACTAAGCACGCTCTCGTTAAATTGCAAAACGCATCTTCTTATCAACGAGTCCGCCGTACCCAAGCGCCTAATCGCTGGAACAGTAAAATCGACGATACATGAAATACCGAAGGCTCGATTGAGTCATACGTAACGGCGAACGTCAAAGTCAATTTCCCCCCGGAGGATCACGATTCTCCGAACCTAACAGGAACATCCCATAAATCGAAGGAAAAAATGCCGACGCGACACTGCTGAAAGAGCCAAACGAGCCACCCATTCAGTGAGTACGCGGCAAAAAACGAGCGACACACTTAAGTTGTTTTGTGTCGCGGGGCGGGTAGATGGTGAAGGAGGGGTATGGAGGGGGGATCGGTCCTTATTCGTCGCGCGAAGAAAGAAAGGGCAGGCCTCGGGAGTGGAAAAGCGGACTCGCGAGGCCGGCGACGACTCAGCTCGGCTACGTAATTGCAGATTCGAGGGCGAGGACGCGAACTTGGTGTGTCGCAGGAAGGAGCAGAAGGAGCAAATGCTGAGCTGGATAATGCAGCAGGTGCAGGAGCGGCGACTCGCCGAGAAGGAGCGACTCGAGGCCGAGCGCGAGTACCAGGATGCGCTCCTCTCTAGGGACAACCGGGCGATGGCCCTCGAGACCTCGGAACGAGATTGTCGACGACGACTCAACGAAGCCACCGCCAAGTTCAATCGAGCTCTGGTTCGTAGACGAGCCCCAGCCACCTCACGACCCATCTCATCTAACCTTCTCTGCGTTTGCGTTCGTTTCTCATCATGACCACGTGATTCGTCCGTCAGGCAAATGTACTTTGTTATTTTTTTATGGCTGCCGGTGCGACTGTTCACATCGTCGTCGTTGTTGGCGCCTTCGCCCACGTACGGAGGACTATACAAAATTTTAATTTTTAATTACAAACTCGGTAGAATATATAAATGTATTTATTGCATTATTATTGCATTAATTTGTAAATTGCCAATTTGATGGGAAATACAAATTGCGCAAGAAATTTATATCGCTATCGTTTTGCGCACGATGTGAAATTATACATTTCCCATAAAAAATTTAAAGAAAAGAGACGGTGAAAGGAAAGTAAACAAAATCAGAGTCTCCACTTGTAGTATTCACAAGCAATTCGATTCGATATCGCAACTCTAAAACACGCCCTTTTTCCTTCAATTTTCAATGTCACTCTTCATGCCCAATAAAACTCCAAACCGGACTAAACAAAAGTGTCATCATTTTTATTTCAGTTTTTTTGTTTTTGTTTCGGTTTATTATATTTATTTCCTCGATACAGACCATTAAGCATTAAGAAAAATGTATACGATTGAAGCCGATTGGCCGAGTAGTACGTGTTCGTACGTCAGCGAATTGTCTTTGATGTAGATTAAGTAGATTGAAATAGATTTGAAGCAAAATTTCCGTGATTAGACGTAGCATGTCGGAGAACGAAATGGCCCGCCCTACGAGTGCGTTTTATCGGGCGCTTTCGCGTTATCGTAACAGGCGAAGGAGAAGGAGCAGCGCCAACGTAACCTCGAGGCCCAAGACGACGAGGACAAGCGGGCGGAAATCTACAACCACGTGACCGGGGATTTCCTTACGGAGTCCAAGGACCAGGCTGAAAGCACCCGGGGACCCGGTCGGCCTCTGGCTAACCGCTACAAGGGCATGACCTTGGATGAGCTTCAGTTTTATCGGAACGAGCAGACGAGACAGATGGAGGAGATCCAGGTACTTTCGCTTTTGTTCGCGAGAGGTTTGGCTAATCGTGCGCTACTTCGCTGTTTCGGGTGGACCCGTCGTGGGGGAAAATTATGGCTTATAATTGGTTGCATTACGAGCCGCTTTCGCTCGATGACTTCTTCGAACGATAATTCGGTATTGTCGAGTGCGCCGAATTTTCACACTTGGTCGGCTTTGACTAGCCGGAGGACTTTAGAACGAGCAGGCTTTGCTTTAATTAAAAAACTAGCTTATGAGATTTACAATTATGGCTTGTCTAATAGTGAAATAGTGAAAACTTTGAGTGAAATTGAAAGGACCAGTCCCATTGTGCATTCGATGATTCGTTGAAACATTGTATTTGTTGTGATTAAATTGCATGTAATACAATCGGAATGATTAGACTTTTCTCGTTTCTATGTAGACCGAGAGTGTCTGGAATCATTTATTAGCCTCGACATTTTATATTGCATTAGTTTTGCTTTAATGTACTTCCGTACATTTTTGTTGATACCAGTATTGCTGAATTCATTTTTTGTTTTGTTTTGTTTTTGTTACAGCGAATGAGAATGGAAGAAAATAAGAAAAACGAAAACTGGGATAAACTGATGAACGGTAACGCCAGAGCTGCGGAATCTTATCAGCGGGAGTTGGATCGCAAAAGAGCGTAATATATATATATATATATATATATATATATATATATATATAGACAAGCATACATATCCGTATATATGTATATATATATATATAGCATAAACTTACAAAAACAGCGTTAAGAGATTATTTTTTATTTATTTGTTTATTTTTTTTTTTTTAATTGACACTTTTTCTTGTATTTTATAGCGAGCTAAACAAGCAGATTGCCGAGGAAAATCGACAATTGGCGCAACAACATAAAAAGCATCAAGATTACTTAAATCGACAGGTTTATAAAAATAAGCCCAGCTCGGAATTTTATGAACAATTTAATAAGAGTACTAGATAAATAACAAAATATTTATCACACTATATATTTATCACACCCCTCGAAATTTTATAATGAAATCATACGTAATTATATGAAAGAATGCATTCAATAAATTTATTATGTCTCGTTTTTAAATTCTTGGTTTCACCTTATTTAATTTGCCATACCTTCGCAGTTAGCGCATTCTTCTGTTATTAGTGGAAAATTCTATTCGATAATCCAAATGATATAAGTGATTGTGTTAACTATTTTTCTGTTACCTTCCCGAATCGTAGATAAATGTACAAGTTATTAAGGCGGTTATACGTACTTTTCAACCATCAATATAGTCAAATATTACTATTGCAGAACATAAATATTATTGTAAATAATACATGTTTTATATTTTATTCGAGTATACTACCACTTTTTTTTATTTTTTATTTTTTATTTTACCAGATGATGAGAAATTTAATTGTATCTGAAAAGTAAAGCATAATTCTCTATTTAAATATTTTCCCAACACGCCTTTAAATCGTTATTTACGGGGTGAAGAAAATCCTTGTAAAGCATATGTTTGATCATAGAATTATTAATGTTTTCCTTATATTCTGATTTTGGTGCAATTAATTTTTTATCGTGATTATTTAAACCATTTAAAGATTATTCTTAAGCATTTTATAATAAAAAAATTTATTGTGTATCAATGTAAAACGCTCGAAATTTTCGAAAATGAATCAATATAAATCTGTCAACTTTTATGAGCATTTAATATAAAAATTTACATTATAATGATAAATTCAACAATGCTAGGATTCACTTAGTTTTTCAAAAATACAAAATACCATTAATCTTATCATTATTATTTCATTGCGCTTATTTTAAAATATTCGTACTATTTCATAAATTTGTATAAATCTTAGCAATATATTGTTAAAATATTTTATTTGGAAATTTAAAATTGTGTTTACGTTTCTACATTGTTTATGTGCGTAAAAGTCATCTTTTAATTCAGTTTGATAAAAATTATCTTTTATTTGGTAATTTGGAAATAAAATAATTAAAAAAGAAAAAACAAATATCGATAATAAATGTTTTTTGCGTTGTATCTATCTATACAATTTTGAATTATTATGTTAATTAAAACTTAAGAAATTTCTTCTTTTTTTTTTAATGTAAAAAAAAGAACATTTTAAAAAAAATTTATTATTGAAATATGTAAACTCAGCATGTTTTAGCTAAAATATAAGAGTAGATGTTTTTATTAATTTATGAAAAGAAAAAAATACTTTATATTTCACTTTGGTAAACTACCGCTATATTTTTATTTTACTTAAATATTATATAATATACATTGCATTAAATTTTTTTAATCCAGTACTTTTTTTTGTTTTTTTTTGACATTTTATTTTAATTACTATAACTATTAATTGATATAACGTTAAATAACAAATTAGTCTTACTAGTGTTCGAATATGCATTCAAATTTAATACTGATACTTGTTATTTTTAGTCGCTTAAAACAATAATTTTATATATTTATACAATATCGTGTAAAAATATATTCTTTTACATTCTACTTGGCAGTTATTACCAAATTCTATGAAATAGAATTTTCAAATTTTTCAATTTCCAAAACATTTTAATTTCAGTAGATAATTACTTTTCATACAATCCGCTATTAATATATACATTTTTATTACACAATTTTTATAGATGATTAATTAAATAATTTATATATATATATATATATATGTTTTCTTTTCCTTCAAAATATCAATTCGTATTCTATAAAAGCTTACACAACACTTTATTTAACCCCACTTTCTCTCAATTTTAACAATTGCCATTTGAAAAACGGATAATGAACTTGAATTTGATTTGTATTCATATCAATTGGTAACGTAATTTTTTGATTTCAATACTTAATCATGTCATGTCTTCAATAATACAAACACATATAAAACATAATGTGCTTCCAATTTTTGGAGCAAGTGTAGTTTGTATATTGTTTTTATTTAAAAATGGACGCTTCATTGGGATGGGACAAGAGTTTGCGTCTAATGTGTTTACCGACTTCGTATAATGAGTATGATATATTTATTTAGCAATTATAGCCTATTATCTAATATTTATTCATTTGTTACTGTAAAAGTAAAAAATGTTTCAAGAATCAGCAACTGAAGTAGAGGCAAAAGTGTTTCAGCACAAGTAAGTTCTAGGTTATGAGAATGTTATTTACATAAACTTGTACGACCTAACTTTGTTACAGATTCGTTGATCAAAATACAATATTACACGAATATGAATCAATTATTACTTCGTTAAAAGAAGAATTAGGTAATTGTAAGGTATAGTTAGCTTTAAATATTAAGTATAATAATTTTCATAAATCTTATGGTAATTAATGTAATTTTATATCTTGTCCTGTCAATGTTGAATTAGTTGGAACAAAATAAGCTTCGTTCGCTAATCGAAAGTCTTCAGAAAGAAAATAAAAATGCTAATGATAATATTAATCGGTCTTTGGCGGAGTGCAATCATGAAAAATGTGATAGTGTTATTTATGATCATGAAGCTATAACGAATCTTGAGAAAAGAATTACAATTTTACAAATGGAAAAAGATTCTGTTTTTCAACTTTGGCAAATGTCTTTACAAACTATCGATGCTATGGAGAATGAACTTAAAACTATTTACAAAAAAGACACAAGTGCCACAGAGAATCCACAATTTTATCAAGAACAAATAAATAATATTAAAGAAACGTACTCAGAAGCAATAATTACACTTGAATCAAAACTTGTAGCAGCTAAAGAAAATTTTTTTACCCAACAAACGGTATGCGAAAAGAGTAAATACAGAATCGAGCAATTAATTCAAGAAAAAAATGATATAATTCAACAATTAAGTATTTATCAGCAACAATCAATGGAAAAAGAATCGAACCTTAAAGAAACGATAGATTCATTGAAAGGAAATCTAGGTGAAGCTAAGTATGATTTGAAACAAATCAAGCAAATAAAAATAGATTTAGAAAAGAGGTTAAAACAAGCCGAAAAATATGCAATTGTTATGGCTTCAAAAGATCATGAAGCTAAAACTAAAGTGTCGGAAGCTGTTGATTTAATAGAATCTGCAGTCAAAGAAAAAGAAGCTATTTTGAGAAGGGAAGCAAGAGTAATTGAAGAAAAAATGAAACTTGAATTACACCTATCCAAATTATCCGAAGAATATAAAGCTCATTTGGAAGCAGAGATGCTTAAAGTGAAAGAAACTTATAATAAAAATATTAAAAAATATTTATTAGAAATAAAGGAATTGAAGTCAGAATTAAGAGAGCAGGGTACATTACTGGATAGATCACAAAGAGACTATAGGCTAGTTGAGGAAGAATTAGAAAAATTTAGACAAGGCTCGGATAATTTATTCTCTAAATCAAATATGAAAATTTCCAATGGTGAACAAAATTTACAAAGAAACGAATGTACATTACAGACAAATGAAGATAATTGTAAAAAAGCTATTTATGATGAAAGAATTCAATTTTTAGAACAGAAGATTGGTAATTTACAAGAGAAGCTGTCTAATACCAGTGAAAGATTGAGATTCTTTCAATTTCAGAACTTAAATGGTTCGGAAGATCATACGAGAGAAGGAAATGATCACACAAGAGAAATTATGGAAAAATGTTCAAATTTTGAAAGGCAGTTATCTCGAGCACTTATTGACAAAGAGTATTTAAGCAATAATTTACATGCATTAGAAATGTCGTTTGAGAAAGAAATACAAAGAAGAAATCATGAAAAAATTTTACTCGAAAGTAAAGTTCATGATTTACAGGAGAAAATTACAAATACAGAAAGATCTATTCATTTAACAAAAACATTATCTGATTGTACATTGGATAAACGAAATAACGAACAACGAACGTAAATATTAAATATATAATTTAATACAATAATTAATGTCTATTTTGAAATTATTTGGAAATTACATTTCATGTTTATTAGGTTGATAAACCTCAAATCAATTGCAAGTATGGCACTGCAAGAGAAATTCGATAAGAAAACGAGGGAATTAACTCATCACGTTGAAACTCATCAAAAATTGAGCAACAAGTAATTATTATGAGAACATAAAGCTATTAAATGCTTCAATTTAAATTAAATAATCTTTATGCGATTCACAGATGGAAAGAAGAAGCTAATTCACTTACGTCAAAATTTGAAAAACGTACCGAAGAATTTAAAACCAAAATTAGTATTTTACAAAAACAAAATGATAATCTGACTAGAGAATTACTCTTTTATCAACAACTTCTTGCTCGTTGTAATACACAATTTGTTGAAAATTATAATAGAAATATGGAAAATCGGTGACCTTTGCTCAAAAGTACACTTACACAGTTAAAACAGTAACATAATTTATTTTTAAAATACATAATTTTGTTACATAAAAAAATATTTTTAATATGATAATCTAGTTTTTTTTTATACAATTTATTTGTAATATACTTTATCTATGCAATTTTAATACTTTGATAATTTGATTTTACAGATATTTATTATTATTTATGTGTGACGTTTATTAAGAGATATTCACTAATGAAACGAAACTTAAAGATGAAAAATTTGTATTGAGTGAACAATTAGAATTATATTAATTATTATTAATATATGAATTATACAAAGAAATTTTATTAAATTTGCAATGAAAATCTAATTGTTAGTAAATACATTTGAAATTTTTATGTTTTTGAAGCAATGCAAGCGGTAAACAAACTTGGAAACCAGTACAAAGGCTCATCTCCATTTTGTTTATCGATCCAAGCTAATCCTTCTTTAACCATATGATCTAATGCCTTCTGAGCCCTTTCGCTTTCCCATTTTAATTCTTTTTGTAACAAGGATTTAGAAATGAATGCATTTCCTGTATTGTTTGTCTGCTGTAAAACAGCTGTATGATCCATACTCAATTCTCCTGGAACGGATTGTACTAAATATTTTCCTTTACTAATAGGAACAACGGAAAATCCATTTCCTAATATTTTAAGTTTTTTAGCCGATGCTAATAGATCTTCGTTCGTTATCTCTTGATGTTCTTTACGACGTCCTCTTGCTTGAACCAAACGATCTCTCAACTCATCTAAAGATATCAATCCTCCATTTTTATAGTTTGTTGCGAGGCATACCTCAACAATTTGAACTGCAATTTCATAATAAAAATCTCCAATCCCAAGAACTGACCAAAAGCCTTTACCCGATGCTAAAGGATCGACGCCAATCGATGCGCACATTTCTGTAAATTGACGACGAAATTGTGCATTCTTTTTTATTTCGCTCTTATGCTTAGAAGCAAAATCCTCTAAATTTATTCGAAATGTTTCCAACTGCTTAGTCATCTGTTCAAACTGATTCTCCTGAAGCTCCGTACCTTTATCTTTATATCGCTCTTGTTCATATTTTTGCTTATGAATCGCTCCTACTCCTGGTTTCCTTCTCATTTTTGATTTAATTAATTTCTTTATACTATAAAAATCGGCATTAAGGCTTAGAAAAATTAGAATTAATTATTTCATGTTAATCCAAGGTATTATGCCATTAAAAACATCAACATAATTCAATAAAATTTCCAAATATACAAAATAAATTATACTTTAAAGAAAACAAGTTAAAATTAAATTAACCTTAAATAATCTTGAAAATCGGGCTAAATTCCATCCATTCGACATCAATCAACCATTCCTCCTATAAACTTGATGAGATTCAATTAAAATCTTGGAAACGGCATTTCTTATGCACGTAATAACAGGCTACTGTACCACATTAACACATTATCACTTCGTTTAAAGCTTATCAAGTGATGGATAACAGAATTTAATTATTATACGCAATACTGTAAACGCAAATTGTAATTTGCTATTTTATAATAAACCTCGATGTTCGATTTACTCCCTTCAATGTGGCAGTCAGCAGCATGCATTGCGAGAATATGAAACCTCTTCTTCACCGACCAGATTGTTTATAATTTAAAATTGATTAACTACAAAGAAGCCTCATCATTACCAAGAAAAATCTATCCTCCACTATAGCGGTAAAACATTAAAAATCCAATGGATTTTTAGTATAATAAAATTAGTAGGTAAAACGTAGGTGGCGCTACGACCTCGTATTTCTTAATAATCCACCGATTCTCGTTATAAATAATATGGCAATTATATTGCGGATAACTTTATTTATTTGTAATATCCCTGAGATAAAATAAGATGCGATGTTGCGTCTTAACATTCGGATAGATAATTTTTTTCTTACTTGGCTACATTATTTTCAATTAAAATTTCAAGAAGTCTGAAGTCTCGATAAACTTAATGTAGGACCTTTCAAAAGCATATAAATTTATTTTCTACTTGAAATGTCTACGGTAAAACATTATCAAAGTCACCTCTATAACTATATATATAAACATTGATTTGTAATTTTATTTCATTACATAATACTATGTTTAGATAAATGTAATTTTAATCAATAAACTGAGATGATGTATGTAAATATTTGACGAACATCTTATATACTATTTGTTTAATAAACAATCTATTCGTTTTAGAATTTTCTTAAATTTTTGGACAAACTGAAACAAACGAAGATTTACATTTTAATTAAGTTAAATTCGTAAAAATGTCTATGTTTTCAAGACGATTTTGTACAAATTAATTTCTATGGTATATATAAATTAAACGAATGTTCAAACAAATACTACAGACTTGTAAACGATCTAATTATTAATAGGTGTTTTATCGAAGATTACACAAATTTGTCTCAACAATTAATTTAATTAAACATTTCATTGATGATTTTTTTATTTTCACGTTTTTATCAATGTGAGAGTCAAAAAAAAAAAAAAATGTTTTTTCAATTAAACCGTTTTTACATAAATCCATCGCACTATATTTCCTTTTATTAATTATTTTTGATGAATTTCCCATTTTTTCGGCCTACTCTCGCTCCAATACTTAAAAGTTCTGGCATAACTTTGTATCCCAACTAACATATTTCATGATATTCCATTAATAAAAATATACTTCCATAATAGCCCATTTCTATAATAATATGGAGAAAAAAATCTCTAACGCTAGTTGATGAAAATCGCAGCCATACCAATGGCAATGAGATGGCATATTTTCTCGCACGAATGTTTTTGTAAGCGAAAGCAACAAAATTAAAAAAAAAAAAAAAAAACAACAAAAAAAACAAACAAACAAAACAGCAATTGAATACTCTGACCTTTACATGTAATTCTTATCGATAGTTTAATAAATTTATAGATCGTAAATATGATTAATTTACAATTGCAGTGAACGATATATAATTGCTCATTTTAATTATTGATACTTAAATCATTTATTTTTAAATATTACGTAATTGTCACGCTCTTATCGTATTTACAGCTTACGATCACTAAATTTTATCGTACATTTTAGATAATTATGAAATGTTAGAGGCTTGCTTAAGCAGAGCTCCGATTATTTATATTATTTATATTGATCAAATTCAAGCTTTATATTATTAAATCTGTGTAATTAATTAATAAAATATTTGATAAAGAAAAGTTATACTCTTTAAATAGTTGTTGTATATTTTATGTATCTTCGTTTGTATATTTGATAACACCGACTTCTGTAAAAATTTCCCTTAATTGTTAATCCACGCAATTTCATTTTTATATTTATAAGATTAATATTGATATTTATTTTTATAATATTCTTCAGAATAAGAAAACTAAGCATGCAGTGTAGGTAGATGATATTTGATGGATTTTTTGACCTTGGTAATGTCCATCTTAAAATTTTTCACATTTAGAGTACTAAAATTACATAGTGACAGCTCGTAAGACAAATTTAAATGCACAGAAAACATATTCGTAATTAAAGTGACTTCAATATCATTTTATTATTCTTTTTTTCTTTTATCGATAAAATAAGTCAACACTTGTAGACAAATTTGGTTTTGATATATCGAAAATGCAGTTTGATTCACCTTTTTTCTTTCTTTTTTTTCTTTCTTTTTCGACAGTACATAAGTTTTTATATCAATAACAGGAGAATTTAATCGTAAACCAATAGCTTTTCTGACTTATGGTTGATCTTCGACAAACAAATATGAAATGTTAAATCGATTATATGTTTTTCCTTCATTTTCATAGAATTTCTAAAAATTAACTAAGTTAAGCTAAAGAAAGGAGGTACTTAACATAAATTAAAGCTCAACATAACATGAGAATAGAATGAACCGCAAGCTAAGCTTGCGAGCTAAGAAAATCCCATAGCTACGATTAAGATTGGAAAATTGTTGAATTATACTATAAAATTCTACAAATTTCCTCTTCGTGTCACAAGTAACAACAATACTTCCTCTAATAATAATGTATAGTTGATTTATCGTTACCGAGTTGCAGTGTGGAGAGGTGAGAACCGAAGAAACTAGTCTATATCAGATTTTAATATTTTAATAAACTATTTATATATCACAAAATGCTCGAAAGTGTGAAGCATGTATTTTTAGTACTTTCGGGCAAAGGTGGTGTTGGTAAATCAACTGTAAGCTCACAAGTAGCCCTTGCTCTCAAAGAATCTGGTTTTAAAGTGAGTACCTATTAGGTATCTTAAAGGTTATGTTGTTTTTTTGTTTTGTTAAAGTATTTAAAGGACTTTAATTGCTCGTCGATGTTTAAGCAAAAATTGTATTTATTTTTTAGAACTATATTTTAAATTCTTATATCACATGTTTCTGTCTTTTTCGTAAATAGTCATGTTTTGATTTTTCCTAGCCCAGTAACAGCACAATTACAATCTTATTTTAAAATTCATTAATTGTAATTGAACAAAATATAATTATTTATTTGTCATGACAATATTGTATATATTATAATGGTACGATGTTTCAAGTGTTGGTCAATATAATTTCTATAAATACGCCTTTTAAGTAATTGTTTATTCGTAGTTAATTAAATTATCCTGTTATATCTTAGTCTTCCTATTAATTTCAATAATAAACGTCCAATTGTAGGTAGGTCTTTTAGATATTGACTTATGTGGACCGAGCATACCCTACTTATTAGACTTAGAAGTTGAAGATGTTCATCAATCGAGCGAAGGGTGAGTTAAATCGCTGATTCTATTTGAAATGATTAATAATGAAATGATAATTGTTTATAGGTGGGTACCAGTTTTTGCCGATTCCGAACAAAAGTTAGCAGTTATGTCAATAGGTTTTTTATTGAAAAATCGAAATGATAGCATAGTATGGCGAGGCCCTAAAAAAACAAGTATGATTAAGCAATTTTTAACGGATGTTGTCTGGCAAGATATTGATTATCTTATTATTGACACTCCACCTGGCACTTCTGACGAGCATATAACAGTAATGGAGAACTTACGGTACGTTTTTATAAAGTATCTGTGACCGTTGAAACGAATTTGAATTGAATTGAATTTTAAATAAATATGCAAATGTAATGCACAAACGTAAGCGTCACATTTTTTAGTTATAATTTAAGATTTATATTTAGATGTATAACTAAGTGCTATTAATTAATAACAAATTTAAGTCAGTAGATGTTTAACGATAGAATAAATTGAAACACGTACGTTGATTTCTAACATGAGCCGATTGTAAATTACGATTATTATTTTAGTAATGTAAAATGCGATGGTGCAATTGTTATTACTACACCACAGGCAGTGTCAGTTGACGATGTCTTAAAAGAAATTACATTTTGCCGAAAAACCGGTATACCAATAGTTGGTATCGTTGAAAACATGAGTGGTTTTGTTTGCCCATCATGTTCGGTAAGTTATCTGCCATTTCAATAACATTGTTTCATATTTACAATAAAATTCATGAAATGAAAATTGCTTTTGTAGGAGTGCACAAACATATTCTCTTCTAACGGTGGAGTCTCTCTTTCAGAAATGGTAAACGTACCTTTCATAACTAAAGTGCCTATTGATCCAACAATTGGTAAATTAGAGCTCAGAGGCCACAGTATTTTAAAAATGTATCCAGACAGTGAAATGTCAAAAGCTTTTAGTAAAATAGTATTGGAAATAACCAAAAGTAAAGAAGCATAAATAAATTGTACATTTTCATTTAAAAAATTTTCTATTATATAATTGCGATTTTTTACATTATTGTAATATAAAAATATTTTTACTATATAAACGTATAAAAAGTAATATGTTTTTGTTATTTGTACAAAGCTAAGATAGTCATAAAAAATAAAGGTATATTTATCATAAGTGATATCAGAAATATATTATTCATATTTATTTTTATTTCACTAGACTAAAAAAATTTCTAGTTTTTATAAAGCCATGAAACTTTAATTTATTAACTAATAATAAATCGCAAATATTAAAAACATATTTTCAACTTCCTAGATTAGTTTAGTCACTTTGCTTTAATATCCAATATTTAACAAAATTAAATTAAGATATTTCTATGAAAGATCTTTAACATTTTATTCTATTTTCATAAGTTTCCCAAAGAATTTTTTTATATTGTAAAACAGATGCTAATTTATCCTTAGCTTGCGTTATTCCTCGACCAACAACAACTAAATCTGCCCCTGAATTAACAACATATTGTGGCAAATTATATTGCTGGCCAAAGTTATCATTAGACTCGGTAAGTTTAACACCTGGTGTAAGTTGAATGAGGCCTGGTTCCGTGAAGTTATTCTTTTGACAAACAAAGCCAGTGACTAAATCTGTATCTTTGAAGTTAGTAATAGCGGATGTGACATAATTGCCCATACTCAATGCTCCTTCCGAGGACATTTCTGCTACTACGAAAATTCCTCTATCGTGTGATATAGCATCAAAATCATTCTTAATACTTTGGAATATACCGTTTCCAGAAATTGGATGCACTGTTATTAAATCAGCCCATTCACAAATAGCATAAACATCATTTTTATATTGGTATGATACAATTTGACCAATATCAGCAAATTTTCTATCTTCCATTATGAGAAAATTATGTTTTGTGGCGATATGTTTTATTTGTTCCACAAAACTTTTTTCAAAATCCTCTATGATGTCTACATGTATTTTCAAAACAGCTATATGTGATCCAGCAATGTCTGCGAGATCAAGAATTTCTTGACTTTTTCTATAATCAGCTGCTAAGCAAAGCGTTGTCTGCTTCTCGTACATTAATTTAAACAATTTAATAGCCATTGGATTTTTTGACAGTTTCGAACGCGAGATAAAATCTAACTTTAAGCGATCGTTATTATCTGTTTTTGTTAATGGTGCTTTAACTATTTTAATATAGTCTTTTATTACGTTTACAGATTCATCCGTTAATTTTCCAGCTTCGTGCAGATAATTTATAAGTTCCGTTATGGTAAACAGATTTTTAACAGCGATACCTGCATTTTCCAAATTCTTTTTACCACCCTGTTCTCTATCTACGATCACAAGAGCTGTATTAACATTAAGACCTTCCTTTCTTAAATCTGTAACAGTTTCTATAATGCTAGAACCACTTGTTATAATATCTTCTACTATAACTGGCCTGTCTCCTAATTTAAAAACACCTTCTACCATTTTTTTCATTCCATAGGATTTTGCTTCTTTTCTTCGTATTAGCATTGGTATAGATGACTCTGTAGAAATCACTGTAGCTATAGGTAAAGCAGTGTACGGCACTCCACATATGTGTGTAAAATTCTGCTCATCTGTAAGATTCCAGAGAAACTTTGATATTCGAAGCTGAAATAATTGAATGTCATGATTTATTTAATAGTTATAATTTCAACAGGTATATTCAAATTATTAAACGCATAAAGTATTTCATTTTTCTTACAAACAGTAAAAAAAAAAAATAAAATATTTGATTTAGAGCGTAATGTTTCTTTTAAATAAAAATTAATATCAAACGTACTAATAAGTCTGGATAAGAAATAATGACTCTCAAGTCGATATAAATTGGAGTTGGGAGTCCGATTTTTGTTACAAAATTGCCATATTTAATAGCACCGACATCGTAAAGCTCTGCAGCTAATTCTTTCAAATCTATTTTCATTGTTAAAAAACTAATCAAAATTTGTCATACATATATGTGTGTGTGCGTGCGAGGGTGTCTATATACATTCATATATATATGAATTAAAATTATAATACAAATTCACTTTCGATTGTTAACTTATAATTTATTTAGATCTTGAATCGCGTTATTACAATATGCGTATAAAACCGTTGTCACACATGAATTCTGATTCGGTAAATACCAAAATTTCGTAGCTGTGTTCTTTCATTGCTACCAACCACCGAAAATGATAAATTAGGAATAATAATTTTTTACATTACCTTGGTCTTTTAAATTGGAAGTTTTATTATAATAACAATCCAATGCATTAATACAATGCATTAAAAATCTTATAAACAAGAAAATATATTTCATTCACGATATAAATGTATTTATTGACAAAAAATAACAAACGAAATTTACTTATTACCCCATCCCCAAAGTCCCTTGACCAATCCAGCAAGACCACTTTTTTCACCTTTTTTATCTTGCTCTTGGAGCTTATCTGACAAATCAGGAAATTCGATCATGTTAAATGCTAAATCAAAAAATAATGGTTTACATGGAATACTTTGCATTGGAGGTGGTAGTTTACAAATGTTTGGTTGCTTGGTTAACAACGATGGATCTTCTACATACTCGTGCAATCGTTCTGCAAGCATTTTTTTATTTTTCACTTGCTTATTAATACCTATATCTTCTTCTTGACCGTCTTCTAAAACACTGTGTGCATGAGCTGCACACTGGGCTCCCTCGATCAGTGATTCGAGTTTAATCAACTCATTTTTCAAACTATTTGGTAAAAGAATTTTATGTTCCATTGCATCTTTGACGTGTTGCAAAGATCTCTGGTACAGTACCATTGCTTCACGCCATCTGTGAAGGTTGGCCAATGATTTGGCCATGTAGAAGCATCGAAAGGCTCTATAACTCTTTGTCTTAGCGTCGTGCTCTTGCAAGAAACTTTCGTCGACTTGCAGTCTTGACATTTCCACAAGATTCTGAAGCGCAGCTTCGTATAATCGTACAATATCTTGAGATTTAGTCTTCTCTGACTCCTCTGCAATTTTCACTAATATTAAATTTCTATCGAGTGTTCGAGAGAGTCTAATGTACTGTAAATAGGTAAGTAAGTGTTGCGGAGCTTTATCGACATCTTTAATTTTCAAATCATTCTTGAATTCTTCGCGAACAGCTGCGACAGCGTCTTTACAATCTATTAAATGTGCTTCGAGAATTTCAATTTTGGCCTGGTTTTTATCAAGCTTGTCCAGTGTATTATCGAGCCTAGAATCAGCCATTAATAGAGAGGCAGCCTTTGGCGGGACGATACCACAAGATTTCCCACGCCAGAATACTTCTTCAGAATTGACTTGCTTGTCACGAGTTTGTGTTATCAATGAATCTAAGTTGCTCAATAATTCACCGCTTAGTTTACCTCGCATCTGCATTAGATCGTCAATGGCAGTGGTGTCACCTATATTGTACGCACAGTATCGCAAATTTGGTGCTAATTCCTCAACGCGAGCTTTGTATATAATTTGTTCGGATTCGGGTAACGCCTTGGCCAGATTTTCATAAACAACTTGAGCTTTTTTGAAATTCTCCATCGCTGGCACCCAAGATTGCAATTCAAAATTTATCGATCCTTGGATATAGGCGACGTACGCTTGAGCTTCTAATTTTGTTCGGGGATCGCAATCGATACTCTGTGAAATTTAAAAACAATTTTACAATTAAGACAATGACACATCGTTAAATTATGAACATTTAAACGTCACAAGCTACAAGCGAACCATAGGCATAAAAACGAAAGTACGTGCACAGGAATCATTACACCATTGTGTTCAATTTGGCTCGATTATAGGTCGACAGGTGCGTTCGGCTTTTAAAATTAAAATAGTCTTTCGACTCTTTAATTACTCTTACTTCAATGAGCTGTTGCAATTCTAATGCATGACTGCCCGCTTTTCTCAATCTTGAAATCAAATGAAATTTCTTTCTAGGCTCTGTGTTTGACTCTTGACGCAGTTGCATGGCGTAACTCCAAGCTCGCTCCGCCATAGTCAATGGAATTTGTAAAAACTTATCTTCGCTAACCATCGAGGCTATTATGTCTCGGCGTTTGAAATGCCGCCTATCCCCTTGAGGAACCTTAAGAACCTTACGAAGACGTCGCAGTCGTCGTGAGCAGTACCCTCTGTACCGTTGATAATCGCCGTGTCTCAATCCATGTTGCTGCTGGGCTTCTTTGATGATTTTCAATACTGAAACACAGCCAAAGGAAAATCAGGCACAATAATAATGAAAAGTAAAGGACATAAGCGAATAATGCATCGTCGTCTTTGAAATCGATACTAGCAAAAACATATGGCAGGTTCAATTAAATTTTAGGTTAAAGAAGCGCACCGCCGAACAACTCACTTTCTAAAGAATAAGTTTTAATCCCCGGTACTTGAACATCTTCTTGATCCACATCGCTATCTTCCTTAGGCACCATTGCTATTTTCGGGCTCTATTATTGATCCACGCGATGTCGCAAAGTAGCAGTCACAGACCAAAAATTTCATTCGAAAATCGAGGAGTGTCAACACAGGCCCTTTAACTCCCCCTCCCAGTCCTAATTGTCAAAAGCATTTCACGTCGTCAAGTTTGCGACAACTGCCGCGGCTGCTAATCACTGCGCACGCGCGGACGCATGGCAAGAAGATATAATGCAATTGGGTGTGCATGACTGATATGCCAATGCTCCGTAACTTTGCGGGTGAAAGTAGCGAATAGAGCAGTGCAAATTTGTCTTCCCGTCTCGATTATCTTGTATTTAAATACTGTTTTTTCTTTCTTTTTTTTTTGCCGGCAATAAAGGCAGTGGGTAAGCTTTTTTTTATTATGATTCACGGTATTATGTTGCGCTTATTGTGGTAATTCGCTGATACGTACGTGCATGGATATGTATTTATAAACTTACTTTTACATTTTAAGCGTTTTCTTTAAGAATTCTTGAGTACGTGGTTATTGAAGATCAGAAAGATGTCGAATTTTTTAATTCGCAAGTCTCTGGATTGTCTGGGAATTTATAAAAACTTGACACAATTACGAGCCCTACCTGTTAGAAGATTGAATTTATTAGAATATCAAAGTAAAGAGTTATTACGGGATTCCGGCGTATCGGTACAAAATTTCGCAATTATTAAGGACACAAAGGAAACTGCCACGGCCTTGGAGACATTACGTACGTTATATCGTATGATAAATTAAATCTTAAGAAATGAATGTTAGTGTATTATTTGATTTTTTAGGCTAACGATGTTACCTATATCCTATGTTATAGCTAACATTGTATAATTTGAGCGATCGAGAGTGTAGAGATTCTTTTAAACTGCATAGCGACTAATGTTATATAATTCCAGATGCCAAGGAGTATGTGGTAAAGGCTCAAGTGATGGCTGGAGGAAGAGGAAAGGGCTGGTTTGACAATGGCTTTAAGGGTGGAGTTCAGATCACCAAAGAGTAAGTTGCTTAGGTAATTTGGGGAGGTTAGAATTTCCAGGACTGTTGTTTTCAATATTTTCTTTATTTTCTAAAGCCCAAAAGTGGTTGCGGAGTACGTGAAGAATATGTTGGGTCATCGCTTGGTAACTAAGCAAACTTCCAAGGATGGTATTTTAGTTCAGAAAATTATGATTGCAGAGTCGGTGGATATTGCTAAAGAGACGTACGTCTGTATACTCATGGACAGAACTTACAACGGACCTGTTTTGATAGCATCTCCAGCCGGTGGAATGGACATCGAGACGGTAGCTGAAAAAACTCCAGATAAAATTAAAACCATACCGTTAGATATATATTATGGTATTGACCATGAGATTGCGAAGGAAGTCGCTGACTTTTTGGGTTTCACGAAAAAGGAAACGAATGAAAAGGCGGTCTACGAATTGAAAAATTTGTGGAAGTTGTTTGTAGACATTGACGCGCTGCAAGTTGAGATTAATCCTTTGGTCGAAACAACGAACGAAGAGGTGATCGCCGTCGATGCTAAAATATCATTTGACGATAATGCAGAATTTAGGCAAAAAGATATATTTGCTTTAGAAGATCTTAACGAGCAAGATCCCCGGGAGGTAGATGCTTCGAAATTTAATTTAAATTACATTGGAATGGATGGAAATATTGGATGCTTGGGTATTTCATTTTATTTTGACGCTTATTAAGATTTGAAGTAAGAAACGAAAATACGTTTTTGTCTAAAGTCTAAAGCGAGAGTAATGCTAAAGGAAGGCCTTAATTGGGCTTATCTTTTTATTTCAAATAGATAATGTTAAATATCTTCTCTTCTATGCTCTATAGTACATAAATGTATTTAAAGATTTCATCGTACTTCACCGCATTTACTATCCTATATGAATATTATTAAATATTTGTCGTTAACAAACAGTGAATGGAGCTGGACTTGCCATGGCAACGATGGACATAATAAAATTAAATGGAGGCACACCGGCAAACTTTTTAGACGTTGGGGGCAGTGTGAAAGAAGATCAAGTCTTTCAAGCATTCAGAATCCTCACCGAAGGTGCCCCACCAATGTTAAATATCCTACTTTCAATTATAATTTAAGAATTTTTATGTATAAATTCCCAGACAACTACCATTGTTATTGCAGATCCAAAAGTGAAATCGATACTCGTTAATGTTTTCGGTGGCATCGTTAATTGCACGACCATCGCTAAAGGAATCATTGCGGCTGTTCACAAACTCGGCCTAAGAATTCCGCTCGTTGTGCGGCTAGAAGGTCGATAATAAACTTTTTTATAATGACTTCTCTCTTATGACAGTGCTATTACTCAAGTAAATCTCTCCACCTTGTTTTAGGCACAAACGTAAACGAGGCTAAGAAACTTCTAGCTGAATCTGATTTACCAATTTTGACTGCCAACGATCTCGACGAAGCGGCCAAAAAAGCAGTCGGCTCTATAAAAAAGTGATTATAAAGACAATTTCGGATAAAAAGTACAAACATATTTTTGTAATTTATATCGACAAACTTTTACAGATTTCAAAATGAAGAGCTAAATGAAAGGCACAATGACGTGAAGCTAAAAGTGTCGCAATAATTTTCACTATATCGATATCCTTTACTGCCTATTTATCGGAAGACTGGCATATCATTCCTGTGATCATATCCATTGATCATTCGACAAGACAATACGATAACGTTACCAGTGGTATCATGCTCATCTTCCCCTCATTTGTCATCAAATTAATAATAATAATTAATAATTAATAATTAATAATTAATAATTAATAATTAATAATTAATAATAATAATTAATACGAGGGCTTGGACATTAACTTCGACAAACGTCCAACGATGTTACTAAACACTACATACAATAAACCCAAAAGATTTAAATGATAAACGCTCCTCCAATCGTAGTCATCGCTCGCGCGACTACAGCGTTTCGCAAGTAGAATTCGTTTAAAAAGCAAACGTAAAGTACTGGCCGATCTACTCCTTTAATCCTCTGGTCCGCGACGTAATCGTTAAGAGATATCGAGGTATGCCGATAAGCTCCAACCTTTCAACTCTCCACATTCAAACCACTTGAACCTCTAAAATTAAATTAACGAACGGAGATATAAATAAGAAAACGCTGCAGTCCTGCGATCGATATAACACCGGTCGGTCAGCCAGCCGGCGTCTTTATTATATTTTCTCTTCTCCCCCCACTCTCTACATCGAATTCCGTGCCATGCTCGGTCACCACTGCCGGTGTCGCCGAGGACGACCTCGACAATAAGAAAGGCTCGTCGTCGATTCGGGCAGAGCCGCTCTCGACTTCGTTCTTCTCTAGGATCGGCATACGACCAGATGCGGCTTGTCGCTCCGAAGTGGGCAGCCGTGAGCTCGCGTCGCGCCGTCCCCGGACGTCCCCAGTCCACCATTATGGCCTTATCTGTGTGCGCGTAGAGGGCCGCAGGACCGCGCACGGCCATATAGGGTGCGCGACTTTTCAGCTCGCTTTTGCGTGCGCGCGCGCGCGACTCAGTCGACGCACGAGATGTGGGCCAGCGGGTCAGCCAGCGGGGATTACGTGGAGAATTTCTTTAAAAAGCGAGCGACGCCGATCGCGACCTCGCTCTCGCCTCTCCTTTACTCCGGCCGGATTTTTGGCGCCGAGGACTGGAGCGAGACGGCGATTAGTCCCCTCCTCCTCTTCCTACCTACTCCTCCTACTCCTCACCCCCTATCCCCACTACCATTACCACCACCACCACCACCACCACCACCACCATCACCCACTCTCTCTTGAAAGCGCTCGAAAGAAGCGATGGATGGGGTCGGTGGAGCCAGGAGGAGGAGGAGGAGGACCGCGAACAATAATAGTCACGGGAAATGGCCCACTGAGCGAATTCTTCTTACCTCGCGGTAAATGGGCGTTTGTGGGTAAGCGCTCGGGAGGTCGGCGGTTTGGCAGAAAACGAGTAAAAAAAAAAAAAAAAAAAAAAAAAAAAAAAAAATCAGTGTTTCGTATTTATGTTTAACTCGGTCTCGCCGATAAAACGACGAGATAACTTTGCAGTTACCGCAGAGACAATTAATACACAGGGGCTGGTGACGTACTTGACAAACCTTAAAACTATACACTTTGATCGAGCGTCAATGTCGAGTGCTGGCTGACTCCTCTCTCTCCCCCCCCCCTCTCTCTCTCTATCTCTAACTATCTCCCTCTCTCATTATAATGAAAAAAACTAGAATAAGTATTTTTTATGTCTTATGTAAAATCGCTTATCGTATATACTTTATGTTTATAGGCTTGCGTGAATTCAATTATAGTATAAACATTTATCTTTGTATGTGCCTGATATAGACAAGCTGAGAGACATTTTTGTAATAATTAGTCTGTATCGTGATTTTCAGTGTTTACACGTAAACAGATATTTGAAAATCAATGAGACATTGTCGTATTTTTCACTGTTCGATATACTTGGTTCAGACAAATAAATTGAAATTGATGGACATTATAAGAATTACTTTATTAATATAAAACTCATTCCATATATCACCCTCGACCATAAATTATTTCTATGATCTAATGACGTAAATACGTTTAAGACTAATGTAAAAATTTATTGTTTGTTAATTCTCATAATTTGAGAATTTTCTTATACGCCTAAGTCTTTCGTTATAATTAATAAGACTTTCTTCTTCTTTCTTTTATTTTATCAGCGTTCTTTATTAATTACTCACTTTCATGCCAATGTCACATTTATCATTTATTTTATCACCTTATTGATTTTCGATTACTTTTTCAATTCGCTTTGCCAAATCCAATTACTCATTAAATCTATCATTATTTACAATACTTACTCTCCGTACTTTCTTTATGCTGTGATCTATAAATAATATTTTTTGTTCAATCAACGTTATTAGATGTTTCATTTGAGTCAGTACCAACTTTTTCGACATTTGGCCTATGATAACGATAATATTGTAACGACGATTTTAATTTAAACATTTTATGCTCGTTTATATACGTAATTTGCCAAGTAGTCTTACGATGGTAAAAGAAAAAAAGAAAAAATTATAAACGGAAAAATTGCCAAAGCCCTGCAATTCCATGAATCTAAGTAAACCAAATCAGTCAGTCGTGTGTATCCACACATTAGCAGCATCAAATTATATTTATTCTTTTACGCTATAACTGAACAACTATTTACAAAGCTATAAATACACGAAGATAATTACCGGCATTACTGAAAATCCATTAAAAATATCCTCTTTAAAATACCCTTGAAAATCATTAAAGCTTAGCTCACTCACTTTGCCGTACGCGTTGAGAGCGAATGGAAATCCATGCCATTAAATACGAGCTCCTCGGAATTCCTTATAACAACAGTAACAAACCTTCGAGCAACCGCCACATGATCATATTATGGATTCGCGGAGACTTCGCTAAACTGCCCATGGCCAAAGGACTCGACCCAATACGGCCAAAGCGAAGAGCCACCTTATCTCCCCTTTATCCCCCCCCCCCCTATCGCTCTCTCTCTCTCTCTCTCTCTCTCTCTCTCTCTCTCTCTCTCTCTCCCTCGTCTTTTTCATTCTTTCTCTCTTTCTTTCATTACTTTTTTTTTCGTTCCTTCCCTTTCTCGCTCATCTTTTTACCTCCACTCCTGTTTTTCTTTTTCTTTTCCTTTTAGATTCAATCCGGCACTTTAGGCGGTGGAGTGGCGCATACGAAACTCCCCGGTGGCTCGCGTACGTATGCGTGTGCCTCGCCGTACGCACAAGGCCCGCGTGCATATATATAGACCGGTCCCCTCTCTCTCTCTCTCTCTCTCTCTCTCTCTCTCTCTCTCACATGTGTGTGTGTGTGTGTGTGTGTGCCTCTGTCTCGCGCACGCTATCTCGCTATCTCCGTCTGGTTCTCTTTCTTCATCGCGGGCGCTTCCTCGGGGGCGAAACACACGAGGGACCGCGAACTATTCTTGGAGAACTTCAGTCAGAGTCGCATTCGCCTTCGTAACGGCGACAAGTCGACGACGACGACCACGACGTAAACGCGGCCAACGACACGTTAAAACACACTGGGCCGAGGGAAGCCGATTGTCGTTGGTGTTTTATTGAATAACGGAGAGTGGTGCGATCGTTGCTCGGCCAGCACCAAGTGATCCGGCAATTGTGTTAACCCGCGTGTGCTAAACTATCTACTATCGGCTGACTTAAAGATATTAACGGAGTAACGAGGCATCGCCGGCTTTCCGAAACAACTTTCACACCAATTTACGTGTCGACGTCTTCGGTCTTCGCCACGAGCTTTTCAGGTATAAGCGCCACAGTCCTTCGCTTCGTTTGTATTTTATTCGTTAATGCGTCATCGGAGACGCCCGATTGTGCGTACATATCACGCAAAATAAGCGTATGCCAAAACTTTAATAAACCTTAGAGAATTTATTATCCTTCCGATTAACGTGACTTCAGACCCATTCAGGCCAATTGAATTTCTATTTCGAAAGCTTCATCGAAGAACGGCTTTATAAAAAGTCGCATCATCATTATGATTATTCGGGAAAGCTCGAGGCGATAATACACGCATTGTATCAATTGTTTAATGTGACTAGATTTAACTTCCGGAGCAGAAAATGGATAAATTTTCAGGTGGTGTATCGACGTTTCGAATGTTTCAAAGCTCAACATCGGCATTGCGTTTCCGACAAGCTCGAATCATTCCGTTGCAATATTTAAATGTTGGAATGCCCCTTAATTGGGGCCAAATTATTAATCATATTTTTAAACTCCCTTTCACAACTACGTAAACGCAAATAATGAGACTTTTCGCTCGTCGTAAAGTCGTCGGCAATATCATTAAGAAATAAATCAGCGATTTAATTTGCCGTACTCACCTCAAACAGCAACCACTCGATAGAAACTCCTTTTTGCGCCAACAGTGATTCATCATTACCGTAGACCTATAAAAAAAAAAAAAAAAAAAAAAAAAAAAAAAAAGAAAA
>NW_011948423.1:3157213-3161337 GCF_000503995.2 Ceratosolen solmsi marchali
AAAAAAAAAAAAAAAAAAAAAAAAAAAAATGTAAGTGTAACAATTTCTCCGGATTCGCGTGTATTAAAAAGGAATCGGCACGTTCCAGACTATTCGTATTCCCCTTCTCCGCCCGACCATTTAGTTTTATTTATGTCGACGATGTGTTCGTGAACTACGTGGTCCCCGCATAATTTACGAGTGGCGACAAAATAAAAGGGAATACAGGTTACGGTTAAAATAAAAAGAAATTACTCAATAATCCTTAACATAATGCAGTTGCTCCTCGGCATTGCAAACGACTGCGTTATTTTCATCTCAAAAATTAATTGTATTTAATGGCAATATGCCAATAGTAAATAAAATGTCAGTCGTGAAACGAGAACTTAACAATTAAATAAGCAAAATATTTATTTGTCAAAAAAGATTACTTAATACCACTTCAATATTACATTGAAATTTGAGATTTTTTTTTTCTTTTTTTTTTTATGTTGAAAACTGTATATCGAGCTTATTCTTACAAAACAACACGAATTATTATTACTCCGTTAATTGCAATTTTTCGTGACTGTAAAGGTAAGAGCTCTTAATTCTATCGCATTATAAAGCTTTAAATATTTATTTTACACGCTACTTCGTTCCTATAAAGCCGATAATGTATTTATCGTAGCTTACAGCTTTACGACGATTTTTCAATTGAACTTTCCGGTTTCTCTACGTATTCAGCATTTTTTTTTCTGCAAGTTCTTTTAACCGAATTGAACAATTTTACCAGATGTATTGAAACTTATAATTTAAAGGATAGGCATAAGAGTATTTTTAAAGCATAAACTTAAATTTTTTTACAAATAAGTGCATATTGTACAAATATCGGAAACAGCATTACCTCGAATAAAAAGAAATTAGTTCACACATATTTTCACACACCCGTTTCAATGCACCTGTATATTAAAACAAGAAATAAGCAAAGAAAAACGATTCATTATTCCAAAAAGTTTTGGGATTTATCCTGAAAATTCAATTATTAACTTTAATATTATATCCCAATATATATTCAATCGACTAATTTTCACACGAAATCTGGTTTTCATTATACGTATTTTTCGATTTCAAGTAAAGAATTTAAACCGTAGATTACCAAATTGACAAGTAAAAAAAAATCGTATCAGGTATTACTGTAATTTATTCAATCTATCGCGTTGATCTGAAATATAAACTCAAATATTAAATGTACGTCGTTCTTAATTAAGTTGCAGAATGTTCAATTATTTGTGCTTAATTAAATTTCAATGTTCGGCTCTTGATACTTGAACTTTGCATTTACATTAAATGCCAATTTACTTATATTTTTGTTGTTTTGTATTGTTAAATTTATTGTCGACCTTAAGAAGAAGAAAAGTATATTAAATTCTATAAATTGTCTGCTATTTCGCAATAAAGCTCGAGTGATAATTAATGTCCAATTAAAAGCTCGCATAATTAACCTAAGAAGAACATTGAATTTAATTATAAATTTTGATACAAATTTATGCGCGTGATTAATAACGTTTGAGCAATAATATCGAATAATTATATATATATATATTATGTATTTTAGGATAGGATCTCTACATCATGATATTTATTTTAACAAATTATTTTTATTTGAGCAGAATGCATTGAAAGTACAATAAAGTCTACCCAAACCACAAGAAATTATACCAAATAACGTTATAATGATAGGAGTTTTAAATAATTATAATATGTTATAGGAAAGCTAGTTCACGTGAATCGTAAGATGAACTTATTAAAGATTACTTGAAACTTACATTTTAACATTATATACTTGTAGAAATTGGCTTATACTATTTAAAAATAATTTCCATTATAATTCTATTGGCTCGTCCTAGCGATGGGAAATTAAATGACATACAACGCCAATAAATTTACCAAAATCCATCGATTATAGACATTAGCGTCGCTTAATAATAAATACAATCTTTTAAAAATATATAAGATCTATAAATCTTTAAAAAAAAAACACTTAAACAACTATAAAATCTAAAATATTATTTCATTGCATTATCAATGGACTTTGCATCTGCCACGAACAATCAAAAGTTTGCAAAAATTATTCGTTTGCGACTACGACTTGGTGCAGAAATCTCATGGGACTCGAGTAATCGGACTTTCGCATCAATACTCGAGTTTCCCATGAGTTATTACTTAAGCTCTTAATTGGAATCGAACATTCGTTTATAAACGTAAGAATAAAGTACAAATCTATAGCATCTCAATGTTTGAGATTTTCTGCCCATCTGGAGCACTCGAAAATTCATCTCGAGCCGACATGGAGTCGGTAACATAACATAACCATACACGGGGTTTGTAATGTAATGTAAAGGAGTAGCCGCCGAGCCTAAAGGACCCGGCCAACAATAAAAGAACTATAACGATAATCCCATTGTTTGTTTGGTAGTGGGATCGCGCCTGGAGAGTCGGAATCCCGTCGTGCAGGTCGGCCCGTCCAGCAGCATCACCGCATTCGGAAAAGCGCGGGACCGAGGAGAAGTTGCGCGCGCCGTTTGCGCGCTACGTCCCCACCACAGCATCCTAGCTACGAGGAGACGAGGACCGAGTGCCCGAGTGCCCGAGTGCTCGAGCGAGCAAGAGGGAGAGAGATAACGAGGACTCTAGGAGGAGGAGGAGGAGGAGGAGGAGGAGGAGGAGGAAGAGGAGGACACCTGCTTAGCCGATAAAATGAATGAGAATGATAAGTCAGTCGAGGCCCAGGAGGAGAGCGAGATGGTTGAGCGCGAGCTGGCCGAGGACGCCGAGTGGAAGAGGATCCAGCAGAACACGTTCACTCGCTGGGCCAACGAGCACCTCAAGTGCGCCAACAATCACATCGGCGACCTCGAGAGCGACCTCTCGGATGGGCTTAAGCTCGTCAGCCTGATCGAGGTCCTCGCCCAGAAGAGGCTTCCCAAGCACAACAAGCGCCCGACCTTCAGATCCCAGAAACTCGAAAACGTCTCGGTGGCGCTCAAGTTCCTCGAGAACCAGGGCATACGCATCGTCAACATCGGTACGCACCTTTATTATTCGCTCTCGCTGCTATTGCGCGCCCTCATTATGCGCACGTGCCGATCCGCGCCCGTGCCCGCCCTTCTATGCCCCTCCTCCCCCCCCCAAACCATCCCTCAAAAATTCCTGGCTCGGATGAGTTCGCGAAATTTCGCGGGATACAAGGGTCCGCTCGCTCCTCGGCCTCTACCGGGACACTGTTAGCGCCGGACTGGGAATGCGCGCGCTTATCAGTCGGCCCCCGACGATTACGACGGCGCGCGCCTCTCAACCCCGGTGCTCTTAATACGAACGAGCTTCCATCGTCGTCGCGTTTATAGCAAAGCCACGGGCTACGGCCGTTAAAGCTCCAAGTCCGAGTGTCACTCGACGCCCGGCTCGGGGCCACGACTATGCTCATGTAAGAAGGGAGTGGCCAACGTTCGACGCGTCTCGTCGGGACGCTCATCGGCCTCGGGGCTTCGGGTTTTGGGTGTAAGCGTGAAGAGGAGGGGGAGAGGGAGAAGAGGCTGACCGGGTCGCGATTGCGGGCGGTAGAGGCGGCGGTGACACAGGGGGCGGGGGTAGAATGGTAGGGGGCGAGGGAGAGTCGTTTGGGATAAATGTCCTTAGCGAGTTGTAGATTGTCAATTTAAAGAAAAAGCCACTCCGATTAGCGCTCGGGCAAATGATCACGAGGAGGTAACGCGGATCTCGGCTCGGTCGCTCGGCCGCCCGCGCATTTCCACGTGGCGTAAGACGGCAGATATCCACGGTTGCGATAGGGGTGAGCGATGGGGCGTAAGAGATGGGTAGGTGGAGAGGAGAGACCGGAGGGTCGAGCTTCCATAGAGAATCTCACGGGTCGATCGATTATTTAGCCCGGGAGAGAGAGAGGAGCTTTTCCACCCCCGGCGGTGAAAGTGCATCGGACTTTCTCGACCCCCCAGGAATCCGCGTGTGACGCGTGCGCCGGAGAGAGCACGTGCTGCCTCCTCGTCGCTCCTTCCCCATTCGCCTCCTCGTCGCATTTGCTCCTTATGTAACTCTCTGTATGTATTTCTTTCTCTCTCTCTCTCTCTCTCTCTCTCTCTCTCTCT
>NW_011948423.1:3161389-3214944 GCF_000503995.2 Ceratosolen solmsi marchali
CAAAAAAAAAAAAAAAAAAAAAAAAAAATCCAAAAACAAACTGTCTATAAATGCGTGCGACTACAACGAGTCTTGACCGTACGGAACAAAGCAATGGAAAAAAAAACTCTAGTCACGGCGAGGTATCTATCTATCTATCTATCTATCTATCTATCTATCTCTCTATCTCTCTATCCATCTACCTATCTATTTATCTCTCTATCTCTCTATCTATCTATCTCTCTATCTATCTATCTCTCTATTTCTGCGCTTTGTCCTGACTTGGCCCTCGCGCTCTTGTTCTCTCGTTCGCGTGCACGCTCGACGCGACGAATAGCCACTTGTTGAGACGGATAGCCGCCGCGTATTTTTAAACGCCGCGTTCTCGATTTTTGGCAATGTCAAAGCCGGCGGCGTGACTTCCGGTGCATTGACATCTTCGACTGCGGCGTTTCGCGTGTACGATCCTCAACGGCCTTCCGATGCGCTTATTATTATCTCGATACGGTTATTGCTGGTGGTGGAGGCGGTGGGACTGCGACGACCGGGTGAGGAGTGGGAATGGAGAGAAAAGGAACAGCCGCGGTTCGGCGTTCGAGTCGAGTGGTTAGGGAGGCGTTTCTTGCACGACCCAGGGACCGTTCTTCCGTTTCTTTTACCCAGGATAAATGAGGAGAGCGCGCACTTGATGTCGAATGCTCGTTAATGCAGTCGTGGTTAATCGTGAGATCGTCACTACTTAAAATCGATTTGTCTCGCTTCGGTTTCCCTTTATGTTTACGATAAAACGATTGATTCTTGAGTTGTCGATCGCTCGGAAGCAGTTGGTTTGTTCGTAGCGCCCATTATTATTGAATTTGGCACTTTGGGCATAGTCGATCGCTCCATGTTGCTCTTGAAAATCGCGTCCCGTGCTGTCGCTTCTCCACGTATGCTGGAAGTTTCTAACGTAATTATTCCGTCATGAGGGTATAACCGAATGGAGACTGCTATAGACATTGGAGCTTTAGCTGATTATCAACAAAGTACCAAGTGAACCCCCGTTCACTAAAAGTTAGAAGCAACGAAGGAAAGAGAGAGAGATAGAGAGATAGAGAGATAGAGAGAGAGAGAGAGAGAGAGAGAGAGAGGGAGAGAGAGAGAGAGAGAGCCAAACAAATTATTATATTCGAGCAATGAATAAAACGACGTTGTTCTGGAAATAGCTCTCTCTAAGATGCCACGTTAAGCCGAATGAGCAATCGAGGCCATTGTTTAAGAAAATTGAAATTTAAATAAGCCAGAGAGCAAACTTTCGCGCTTACGGCAATTAAAGGTAATGTCTACTTTAAAAATAACATTGATCATTTGTTGAAAATGATTTAAGTTTATCAAAATTACAGAACGTATGACACGAAGCTCTTCTTTCTCCCACTACTCTCACTTTAAATACTGTTTGCTTTTACATAAGTAAGCATTGTAATTAATGCGAAGAAGCTTTTTGGGAATGGAAATGCACGATTAGATGGAACGTGACCTTTGAAGATTCAACTATTAATCGACTAATATAGAATGAGATATCCGTTAATTAAGACTTCTAAAATTACATGCACTTGCGTTTTCATTAGCCTCAAACATATTGGGCCAATAAATTTTGCTTTGTCAACTACCGAAGTAACAGTTTAGTAAGTCCAATTCACTCTACATTCAAAATTAATGAAATTATTTACAAAGTGGCACTTGTCCCGAGTCAGTATTCGTTAGTCAGATGCTGGCATATCGCCGTAAAAGTTCGTCTTTGACTTTTTAATGCATCAAACCGAATATTTACGGCACATCAGCTGTTATCGCCGTTTCACCCTACACTCTCTCAGCTTTTAATGTCGAGAAATGAAAAATAGCTCATTATATAAGCTATTACACGGATATGTCGCTTACGGCGAGGAACGCCGGTATAATACGCATAGGACTGAATAATGGCATTGTTAGTAGGGAAGAAAAAAAGAAAGTTGAAGAAAATTGTGGAATGAATTAGAGGCCGTGTAAATGCGCCCGATCCAGCCAACTACGTCACGATCAATCCGTACGGCCTCCCGTAGAGTCGAACTGTTTCCCGTGCGATGCTACATTTTTAATAATGAGACGTAAAATTAGCTCTCGGCAATCGCGTCACGGGTATGATCAAATCAGC
Source organism: Ceratosolen solmsi marchali (assembly GCF_000503995.2). Lineage (NCBI taxonomy): Eukaryota > Metazoa > Arthropoda > Insecta > Hymenoptera > Agaonidae > Ceratosolen > Ceratosolen solmsi. The sequence goes on from NW_011948423.1 coordinate 3,163,539, forward strand.
GATCACAGCGACCCAAAAGCCCTCGAGGGACATATTATTCGCGGAAAGGAAAAAGGACGGGCCGTGCTGAGGTAATCCGCTGTCCGATGATCCGTGACGTCATCGTCTAAGCTCGCGCCGACGATGGTGGTGGCGGCGGCGGCGGCAGCGGCAGCAGCGGCGGCAGCGGCGGCGGCGTACTCGGAGGTCGCGCGCGACGCCGACGACGACGACGACTCCAATGCCGTCATCGAGGCCGACTCCGCAGCTCGTTTGCCATCGCGATCGCGCCGAAGATTCCACTCTGTATGGCATTATTGTGCGCTATCGGCGCTCGGGGAATGCTGTTCCGTGGCACAAGGAGGCGCCTCGTCATGGGCCCGCGTTTATTTTTGCGCGTGAGACATCGCAGGATCGACTCGCCGTTGCACCGCGCACGCGTAATCCATGATCGAATGGAGTGAAAATGAGCATAATAATGACATTGGCGGCGCCGCGGACTGTGAATTATCTCGTTGGCACGTCGACGACGGGCCTCGTGCAATTATGCGAAAGGCGTTGCTTTTTCTTTTCCTTATTCTCTTTTGTTATGCGATGGCGATAACGAATGCAGGGATCGTGAGAATGTCATTATTAATTGTCAAAATATTCGGCGAATGGTAATTGTCCCCAAGGTTATCTAACATTGAATGATCGAACGAGGCGGATATACCATAAAGCATAAAGGCTCGGCGTGATTTTATTTTCAATCATTTCTGCGAACAATTTTTGCGCTCCAGTATAATGGCAATTTTACAGACATTCTTTAAAAATGCCTTTTAGCGATTAGACTAAGTTTCGCATTAAATGTTAAAACATTTAATAATTCAATGATGATGAGAAAACAGTCGTGGAAGAACGCGGGGAATTATTTGCATTGATCGGTAGTAGCAATGACTCGAAAGTATTTTTCTCCGCGAGAACGAGTGAGAGATATTTGACAAAGCTAATTTTAGTTTCCAAAGAGTCCTCCTCGCCAAACGTGATATTAGTAGCCGATTGATTAAATCTCCCTACGAACGCAAATAACTTTATAATTCCAAATCTTTTAGATAATCCGAGACTCTCTTAGACCTTAAACTCTCGCAATTCTTAAGAATGAATTGTGCGATTGTGGAATATTTTTTCTCCACTTCTTAACTTTTCTTTGCTTGTTGTTTCATCGAGTGTGCTCGTGTCTGAAATGCAAACGAAAGTTGAAGGATCATTGGAAGGATAATTGGTGGCTCGCTAGCGTTGCTTAAAACAATAACGAGCGTCGCGTAATTTATTTTCCAGTTTAAAAATAATCAGGAGCTCGATCTACTCTTAGCGTACTCTTTGCGCTCTCGAGCTTTGTTTACACAAATCTTGATTCATTAATGCCAAGGCCACAAGCTCTTGTCAAATGATTCAATTGGCGGTGGGTGTCGCTTCGATAAGGCTCGAGTCAACTCGGACATACGATATGCTGGCGCGAGGAAAAGCCTGAAAATGTGTGCGTACGATGGCAGAAGCCGCGCAATTTCCCTCGTCGTACTTATATAGAGGCTAATGCCACTACGGGTGCTTCTTTCTTTATCTTTGTTGTTTTATGGTAGCGGTAATGCCGCGTTAGGTTAAGACGACAGCTACCGTTTCAATTCTATTTTTTCCGCTCGTTGGTAACTCGCGAGTGGCGATTTTCGTTTTTATTTTTTTTTCTTTTCTCCCCCTCCCCCCGCCCCTCCCCCTCCCAATGGTCATCTGCGTCTTCTGGCCTACTTCCACCCAATCCTATCTCTTATCTTGTATTAATGTAAATCCGAAAAAAATGTATTAATCCGAGCGTATAGTTCGCATTGGATATCCCAGGACTTGTTAAGAGTACGTTATTACGGCACCGAGTCACCGACTTAATCTTGCTAATTAGACTCGCGAGTATTCCGAAGTTCCTTTCTTTATCACTGCCCAAGAATTCGCTTTAACTAAATATTTATTTACCTTGTGTTTTTATAGCGATAAGTAATTCCGTTCACTCGCGCGACTACGATTCTCGCACATTCCATCGCCAATGTTTGTTCCAAATTCATTTGGTTAGTTGAAAGATAATTTGTTTTTATGTTTTTTTTTTGCTTGTTGTAATTTTTTTTTAATTTAATCGTTATTTCGTTAATTCATTAATGATAATTACGGTAGTGCTAGGTCCTGAATTGTATCAACATTCATTCAACTACAAATCGCATAGAGAACAGCATTTTGTTCGGAAATTCATTAACCTTGTCTTCTCGTCTAATTATTATTATTATTGTCTAATGTATGATAAGTTATAAATGATCGCCATTTAAATATAAATTGTTATATTAGAAATTTGCTTGCTAGACTCGTGACAGTATTTGAAACTTTTTGACTAGCGCGAAAGTCTTAAATTCAAGAAGGTTTACGGACTGTGAATGTAAAGCGTTAATCCTAGAAAATATTAAGGCCTTGGGTAAGTTTCATTATACCTGTATGCGTGGGAAGCTTGTAACGAGAAACCTTTTGTAGATATATGCGAGGGCTCGTCCTGTAAATTCGAGTTGACACTGGACACTATTATCACACAACATATGTTTCTTTGATTACACAAGTGCATCGAACCCTTGAGTTAACTCGAATCCAAATAAGACTGTAGTATACAATCACAATAGCGTATGTAGAATACAAAAATAAATGTTACATGGTAACTCTGTGGTCTCTAACGCATATAGAATATTTATAAACAAGGCATCAAAATATTTGGTATTACAGATATTAGATTATTACAGATACGGATGATGACGAAGACGAACAATTCGATCGATTCAATAGAAATGAAAATTTTTATAACTTATAGTTAATTGCGATGAAATTCGAAAGAAACGACACAACCTCGAATATTCCAATATTGGACTCTCTTTGCAACAAAACGTGCGCATTCAAAAAGTCGACAATGACTTTTTAATCAGTCCATTAATCAATACGTCATCATCATCATTATTATTATTATTATTATTATTATTGTTGTTGTTGTTGTTGTTGTTGTTGTTGTTGTTGTTGTTGTTGTTGTTATTTACGATTGTTCTTATTGTTATAGTTATTATAAATATTAATTATCGAATACATAATAGAACATTTATATATATATATATATATATATATAACGAATTACAATTTTCTCTGTTATTAAATCAACTACAATTTTGTTTACGCAAATTTAGCGATTCTCTCACTCGCAGTCGTTTATTGAGATACGGTCGGTAGGGTAGATTGCTTTATTAGCGTCATTTACTTGTCGCAACTTTACAATATTTCAGATTACGAATAACAAGGTAAATACAGTAAATGAGCATCGAGCATTTTTATCTTGCTTCTGCGATTAGCCAAAATATTGTTTATCAACGAAATATCAAACGGTAGCTTGATAGTATGAAATTAACGTTTAAAAATATTTGTTCATTTCATTTTAATTACTCTCATAAATTAATTTGATATACACTACAGCGATATTGCATCGACAGTGAAAAAGTAAAAGCACAGCAGGTTTATCGTTATGAAAAATATGGCCAATTATCGACTAATTTCATCGAGTGGAGAAACATAAGACGAGCTGAAACTTAGTACTGTTTCAAAATAATCCAAGCTTAATTCCGTATTTATTTAAACGTTCGTCCGATCGTTACACTCCGTTTAACACTTTATGCGTCTATTTTTACATTAGCTCGATAGCGCGTTAAAACTTAGCAAATAAATAAAATGCAATAATCACCGAAATAGAAATAAGATTAAGTTCGAGCCTCTATCACTGCCAATTCGGCCAATTCATCTTACCGATATTAACGGAGCGGCAGACAGTTTTGCATAAATAAGCCTCGCGCATAATCTCGGGCCAATAATCATCGAAAGTTTTCGAACGACACGAGACTCCGAAGCTGCGGCGGAGCCACGAGGCCCCTCGGCCTCTCATCCCACGGCCGCTAAAGCATGAATCACGGCGCTCGAATACTCTCCGACGCATCGGATGAGTGTCGCGACAACGCCCAAGTTGTGGGCAACTTTTTCTTCTCTCTTTTTTGTTTTTTTTTTATCTTTTTTTCACGCTTACGCGCTTCGGAGTCATTTTACGTTCTTGCTTTCCGCCGATTTTCCCGTCTGCCTAAGCGAATTCCTCCGGCGTCATTCACGTACGAATCGAAAATAGTACTTGACGCATCGGCAGCCTTATTTTACTTTTCGGCAGGAGGCAAGCGGACGGCTGACGGCTTTTTACTTCCCTTCCTCCTCTTTCCATCGCAAACGAAAAAAAGAAGTGAAATTGGAGAGTGCAAGCGATACGCATTGTTTGAAAATAAACAAGAGAAACGTCGCCACCGTTGCACAATGATCGGGCGAACACGAGGCGGATTCTAAAATTGGAGTTGGAGGAGATTCCCCGTGTGTATTTTTCTAGTTTTCGTGGCGCGGTCACGCCGAGCTTTCATAAATACATCGAAAGAGGATACGGTAAAAGACGGCTCGGGCTTGCGGCATTTCTCCGGCCCCCGCGAACGATGTGAATAAGCCCGCGTACTTTGAATCCGAGATTGTTTCTAAATTGAGCCGCCCACTTTTTTCTCTCCTCCCCCCTCCCAACCACCACCAATACTCGACCACGACCCGCGCTGAGAATGACATTGAAAAAGGATTATTCTTGCCGTAGACTCGAGCTCGGTCGTAAGTAGGCGCGCGATTCACGATGGAGAGACTTGGAGAGAATGAGGGTGGGGGAAGGAGATGGGAAGCTTAGAGGCGAAGTTTGACAGTTCGATTTCGTAACATTGACTATGCTATTTAAAGATCGATTAGTTCCCCGAAAAAGCAATGGATTTTTTAAATCTTACTATAGAGCGAATTTTAAAATACGTGCATCGCGTGTACTTACGATCTTCAAATTATCGTAAGAAGTAGGCGCGAGGAGTGAAAATCTGATTGGCTGGCAAGAGTTCGTAGTTGCCATGTAATTAAAAAAAAAAAAAAAAAATTCTTTACTAATTACTCAATTTAGTAGATGTTTGAATAATGTTTTGAATAATGTGAAACATGAGTACTAATAAAAGTGTAGATAAGATAAGATAATTTCTTATTCTTAAAATAATATGTATTTCTACCGAAATTCTCGGGAGCCAGAGAAATTTAATTCAAATTAATTTTATTATTCATTTTATATAAGCGTTTAATTATAAATATTTAACATTGTTTAATTGAGTCGATGGCAAGATATTTTTTGCCAAAGATTTTTTAATTGATATTAATGCGAAGATGTAAGCAATATCATTCGTGATATGAATGAAGTTTTAAAGAAATGTAGTAGGTAAACATGTTTACGTTTTTAAAAATTAATTACTTAAGCGCTCTTTTTTCATATTTCATCAAAGAATCTACGTTGAAATTTCATGTTTTAATTATAAAACGCTTATCTGTTGTACACAGTGTCGTGTATACGCATAATTTAATGGCATTGTAGTGTGTAAAATGTTCTGTTGCATAAGATCATTAATTTAGCTTGTGAGTCAAATTTTTCATAAAATAATCTGCTTTACGAAAGTGCTAAAAATAAAAATCTAATGTAAGATCATCGGGCAATTAATTTATGGTTTCTTATTATATTTTTAATTACTTGAATTTACTACGAGAAACTTTATTATATTTTGCAGAAAATTTATTGGCAATGAATCTTAAGATATTTTATCTAATTTTATAAAAATAACGCTTAATGTAACCGAAATAATTTTGCTTTACTTTATGAAATTAAGGGACACCAAACAGTATTTATAGAATTTTACGGCTATCCTACATATACATTCTTACTTAATATAAAACAAAAAATTATAATTGTTTTGAAAAAAAAAAACGATTACTGGCACAATGTATATTAAATTAACGTCTTAGAGTATGAACTATTAATAACTCATTATGTTCAATTATGAGATAGTATAGGCTATATATTAAGTATATGTGTATAAATTTTTATGTAAAAATGAATGTTACATAACTATTCGTAAAAATCATAAATCGCCAGTAACTATATCGCTCAAAACACTTATTATTTGGCACTACATGACTAAATATTGAAAAAAGAATATAGTTATACAGTATCGGCTGCAACCGTTATTTAAAAAACTATATTATTTTAACTTACGCTAGACAATTTCTTTCTTTTTATCGAAATACAAAGACTTGAAAAGTACGAATTAACGTTATATTAATAAGTATCTATATCAAATGGATTTTAGTAAAATGAGTAAAATGTAAATCGTCTTCTTAGCAAGTTCTATATGCAGTTTGTGCGCTGTATTTAAGTTTCAAGTTTTTCAAGTTCCATAGTTCACGCTTTATACTTTTTCAAACATATTTATGTCCCATGAAATCAACATTTTAATGAATAATTTAAAAGTGCAATTAATGTTTAAAGTAAAGATTAAAATTGCAAGATAAAGCAAAAAAAAAAAAAAAAAAAAAATCACTCATGTTTAATCCGACCGAAAGAATCGTAGAAAATATTTTCTCATAGACACTCGAAGGTGTATAGGTCCAATACCTAACTTATGTATTTTTTTCAATAGTCTCCTTATAAAAAATTCATCCTCAAATCTTAAGCAAAAGTGAGAAAAGAATATAAGTTGAATTAGCATAATATTAGGCTCGAAGGGACGGGGGATCGACAATGATTGCCACTTTCAATTTCAGACTCTTCCGACATCGTCGACTGCAAGCTCAAGCTCATCCTCGGCTTAATATGGACCCTCATTCTTCACTACTCGATCTCGATGCCCATGTGGGAGGGCGACGACATGAATGGCCCGGACAAGGGCGCCACGCCCAAGCAACGTCTCATGCACTGGATCCAATCAAAGATCCCGGACCTGCCGATCTCCAACTTCACCTCAGACTGGAACGACGGCCGGGCGGTCGGTGCCCTTGTGGACTCGATCGCACCCGGTCTCTGTCCGGATTGGGCCTCCTGGAATCCCAAGGATGCTGCGCAAAACGCGGCCGAGGCCATGGGTCTTGCCGACGACTGGCTCAACATACCGCAGGTCTCTTACCTATTTTCTACTCTTGCGATCTCTTCTCCACCAGGCCACTCCTGCCTCACGTCCACTTTGCTTTACTTCATTTCCTGCTACGTCACTTTTTTTACTCATCCAAGCGGCTCCGAGGAACGCAGCAGCCGCCTCGCCATCGTCGCGTATTGCCGACTCTGCAGTCGCTCGAGATTTTTTATATCCAAGTTTCGTATTTTAGCGTTTTCGTGGATTTTTACATGATTATGATTGCAGAGAAATGAGCAATACTTGTTTATAATATACGGACTGTTAATAAGGAGAATACTTCGTTATTGAATGGCCGTTGTTGAATAATAATGGCTAATCCTCACAGGCTTTGTTACATAAAAATTGCATCGATATACGAGTTACACACGAATTAGTAAAATTGACTAATTTGGCGTGAGTGAACTTGAAACTGAAGATGGATCAAACAAAATAAACGAATGTTCATCTAAATATTTGCTCTCCTTATAGATCCGCGCTACAATGTATACTACGTTGATTCTTCGAAATAAATCAAGGACGAGAGACAGTCGGCGGTGGGTTGTTAAATCGAGACTGCTTATCTTTCTTTCTTTCTTTCATTCCCATTCCCATTTTCCACGTTTTTAATGTCACTTGGCTAAGGATCAACTCTTTCAATTTTAGCATAATTTCAGCAATGCTCTAAATAAATACATGAGAATGTTGATGAAATATTTAATAACGCTATTCAATCGTAAAAATCGTTAAATTGCGCGTATCGTTTAACATTGCAATTACTCGTCAATTACAACGTAAAGAGCCAACAATATTATACACACATACACCCGTCACCCAAGTATATAATAATAGTATTACCTCATGAGCTAATAAATGTGTAGATTTTTTTCAATTTCATAGCCATTTTTTAATGCCGATTATTCTTCGTGCCATTGTTGAATATTGGAAAAGTTTTGCATAAATTTTGGAGCTCCAATGCGCAATTACGTTACTCGCGCAATTTCCATAAAATTAAATATCATCTCTAATAGAACGAAATAAAACGATCGTCGAGTTAATCGAGAATCCTATTTATCTTACGACTCGTGTCTTTTCTTTCGCATTAATATGTCATAATAATATTCTATTCCAGTTAATCAAACCGGAGGAGATGGTTAATCCAAATATCGACGAAATGTCCATGATGACGTATCTCTCGCAGTATCCCAACGCAAAATTGAAGCCAGGAGCACCAATTCGTCCGCGCACGAATCCAAACAGGTAATAATAACGTTTGTATTCACTCACAGGTATATAGAAATTAAAACTAGGATCACGTACAGACATAAATAAGTCCGTAAGATCATCACGTGTATTGATCGTGAATGTAGACTGAAAAAGAAAGCTATGAAAAAAAATAGATTAAAAAAAAAAGAAATTAAATAAATAAATAAATAAATAAATAAATAAATAAATAAAATAATAATAATAATAATAATAGAGTTGATAATAAAAGAATATAACAACAATGAAATATAATGTAAGAATTCAAAGTAATAGAAGCAAAAATCGAACGAAAGTGTAGAGTAGAATGTAGAGTATTATAAAATCATAATGGTAATTGGTGCTGGAAAAAATAAAATAATGTTATGAATTTATTTCATGCCTCGAACGCAGCGTGCCGCCACCGCGGTAAGTCATCAAACGCGCACCGCTTAATATTATAATCTCTAGCGTTTGCCCTAATTGGTTTTCCTTTCTTTCTCATTAATTTCTATATTAGCGCATTAATGTGTTTTTGCCATGGGGGCTTTTCTCTCTTTCTTCTTTGTTTCTTTCTCATTGAGCAGGCGATATTTGTGCTTGGATTATCGCGCGCAGTCCTCCTTTATTTCATTAACACCATTACATAAGACACGATATTTGCTTCATAATCGTTGTTCTGCACATCACGCACAAGCGTGTCACCGTGGCAGACGCCAGCAACGACACGCATACGTTCGCCATTATACCGATTATCCGGTAGTTGTCATATCGATGTATAAGGCTTTAATCGCATTAACGCACGTATTAGTCAGTAGCACTTTTATACGATAATATTCTCCGCTCTTTCTTTCATGCTTGTAACTGACTGACGTATTTAATCCCCTCCCACCTACCCATCACATCGAGCCTCGAGTGCCGATCTTCCTCGAGCGTAATAATACAACCTGACATCGGTACTCGAGGCCGCGTCGTTCAACGATTTATAGAGTGACGGAGGATTTTACAGGGTACGAGCCTACGGTCCTGGAATCGAACCCACGGGCCCGATCATCGGGGCGCCCGCCAACTTCACCGTCGAGACCTTCTCCGCTGGCAAGGGAAACGTGAACGTTACCGTCGACGATCCCAAGGGTCTCAAATTGCCGGTAAATTACCTTAAAATCCAATCTTCCATTACTCTCCACTGACTACTTTCACGCTTCTGACAACTTTCAATTCAACGCCGAGGAATAGTCGATAAAATCGCCAATAATGCAAGAGCTTTCGATGAAATTAGCATACATTGCACTCGTGCGAGTCTTAGCAGTAGAAGCAATTCATTGTCAAATTACGTGATTGAAGTGCAGACGATAATTTTCAAAGTCCAATTCACTTTACAAATCGTCTCGTGTTTTAGCTGAGAGTAAATTTTTATCTTTACAAATATGGAATAATTAGAGAGTCAAAAGAAAATTCAATTCAATAGTCGGAATATAATGTCAGTGGCACACAGCCACATAATATAATCAAAATTTATTCTTTTCTTTACACTTCTCTCTTGCTTTCACTTCCGTTTCAAATTCAAATTTTACGCAAAATGTAATTTTCAAAGTATCCTATATACGAGTTAACACAAACGAAATCTAGATTACGCTACCAATATTTTACCAGAAAATTGCAACGATTTAATTATTTAAATACGTGTATATACTCACATACGTATTTATTTATGCATAAACGTAAAAAGTTGATTTACCGAAGCGACAAAAAATGTTTATACTGAATTCGGGAAAAGTGATTACGATATAGGATGAAGGTAATTGTCCATATAGTATTGTAGACCGTTTAATTTCATCCAACAAATTTAATTTAATCGTTATAATATGCGAATATTTTTCTTCCTTATACTTTGTGCACATTGAAATAATATAAATATTAATTTAAAGCATCTTCGAGACCATTCGTGTCTATAATTTACTTATTGAATTATTACTTATCATTTGATTTTCATGACTTTGTTATTTATAACTTATTCTATTTCCTCTATAATTACACTGTACTTTTTCTTTTTTTTTTTCATATTATCTCTGTATTCTTTATTTTACATCAATTTTCAATGTAATTGTTGCAACGTTGCCCGTTGAGAATTATCCTCTAATCTTTCATTAACAATTATTAGACTTTTCAGGATGAGGTAAGGTACATTAAAGGATAAATCCACCTAAAACTGGATTCCACCATAATGTTTTCGCATTTACTCACTCAGCCTTTGATACTCACCTTTAACACATTTATTTTATTGTTTTTAATTATGCATAACACTACAGTGATATTGAAAATAGCGTTAAGTGGCATTCGACGCTTCGAGAGCGATTCGAGCCGATCGGTCCAATAATGCTTTCTCCACGGGCTTGCATTATAGGTCGACATTAGATTCAACAAGGATCGCAATCTCACGTACTCGGTGTCCTACACACCCGTGAACGAAGGGCCGCACAAGGTCAAAGTGCTGTACGCCAATCGGGAGATCCCGAAGAGCCCGTACTCGGTGTTGGTCGAAGGTCACGCCGGTGACCCGACCAAAGTAACGGCCAGTGGTCCGGGCCTCCAGCCCGACGGCGTCATCGTCAACAGACCCACCTACTTCGACATTTTCACCAAGGATGCCGGAAGAGGTGTGCCCGAAGTCATGGTTCTCGATCCTCAGGTACACACCTCGCGCCTGTCGTACTTTCTCTTTTCTTGTCCGCCGTGAGAGGCCTCACGCCGACTAATATGGAAGAAGTTTGCTTGATCGCCGTTCGCTCGAGCATTAGACATTCGCCTCGTTCGTTCATCTCTTAAAAAATCCATTGAATCATCGAGCCGAGGACTGCGACTCTTATCTCGCGCGTCATTGCAAAGCAAATGCAATCCGCTATTATCGCAAAATTCCCGATTCGGCACCGTGGCGGAACTTTCACGTAACCGCATTGTTGTTGCTTTTAATATTATATAGATGGAGTATACATAACGACCCTCGTTGAACGGTGTTGGATAAATTAGTGATTTCCGGCGGATTGTTGAACGGGCGGAGACTGCGCCAAATGACTTTCAAAATATAATGATAGTATAACGATGAAATTAATTTTAACTCGCGATTCGCGTCTAGTAATCGTTTTAATTTAACGATACGCTGTAAAGTAATGGTCAAGTGCCTCTGTATGTACGAGCTATCTCTCTCTCTCTCTCTCTCTCTCTCTCCCTCTCTCTCGGTCTCAGGGATGGTCGATAATCAATTATTATTGGACTTTGGCAGGGCTCGAGGACAACGGTGCCGGTGAAGTTGCGCCAGACATCCCCGGACGTCTGGCGTTGCGAGTACGTCTCGCCGATCGTGGGGCTCCACTCAGTGAACATCTTCTTCGCTGGCAAGCTCATACCGAACAACCCGGTCGGTGTGCGCATCGCACCCATCTCCGATGCGAAAAAGTGCAAGGCATACGGCCGGGGACTATTGGCCAACGGCGTTCGCGTCAAGGACGACGCGGACTTCGTTATCACGACCAAGGACGCCGGCGAGGGCAAGGCCGATGTAAGGATCATCGCGCCCGGCGGCGTCAACCTGCCCGCTAAGTACGCCAACTTTCATTATTACGGCATACCACTTGATACGCGTCGACGGCTTGCTTTCACCGTTGCGTGCATCACCGTCGCTTCCTTCGATGCTAGACAAAAATGGGAGAGCCATTAGGTTTTATAAATAGCGGTGTTGCCTCGTTCACCAAGGAGCTCGTGGGGCCGATTCGCTCTGGAGATGATCTAAATATAGTTTCCAAAAGAATTGGTGAATTCGAGTGTTAGAGTGAAAACTCTCGATAGCCTGTAGTTGGTCAAACAATTGTTAAGCCGTTTACTTGTAATTTGCGCAAACTCTTGTTGACCCGGTCCAAGTGAGGCCAATAGTACGTTTGCTTAGTAATTTCGAAATGATCGTTATGATCTATCTTTGTTTCTCATTCGATTCGATCAACGGACTAAAATTATCGGTATTTTGTGTACTTCGCGTGAATATTCTAGTGTTTAGGAGGGAGATTGGCCGTGGATCGGTAAGAAAACTTAAACTTAAAATGAAACTTTAAATCATGAGAATGAACATTGCACATATTTTTTTTTTTTTATACACCTTAATATATGAACAACATAATGCCGTAGAAAATTGTTGGAAATGAGCGTTGAATATAATCAGCTGGATTATTGTAAGCGCAGCGTTAACGCGTGTACATCATGCCATATCCTCTCACTTTCCTTGAACAATTGTCGACAGTTTATTCAAACAAACTCGTGGAAAATCTTTAATTAATAAGACGTTAATAAAAAGAAGCCTAAAGGAATGATTCACACAGTCACTTAACGTCCGTGCGTATTCCAGCCTGAGGAAGGTGGACGATACCACCTACGAGTGCCACTACTTCCCGGTGAAGGACGGCCGTCACGTGGTAATGGTGACATACGGAGGCAAGGAGATCCCCAAGTCACCGTTCGAGGTCAATGTCGGCCCGTATAAGGAGTCGGCCATACGCGTGTTCGGGCCCGGACTCTACGGGGGTATCGTCGGGCACCCGGCCCGATTCACCGTCGACACGAACGGCGAGACCGGTGCCCTCGGGTTCTCTATCGAGGGTCCATCCAAGGCCAAGATCGACTGCGTCGATAACGGCGATGGTACCGCTGACGTCTCTTACCTGCCGACAGCCCCTGGCCCATACGCCGTTCACATACTCTGTGACAACGAGGACATACCAAAGTCACCCTACATCGCCAACATCGTCCCCAAGAGCGACTTCGATCCTGACAAGGTTTGTCCAATCACGTCTCAACAAGGCCCATCCTACTCCTCACTGCTCCATTTTAATCGACCACCCGACTCAATCTTTACTTTTATTCTGTTTATTTTATACCGTGCAACACCTACCTCCTACCTTTCATGAAATTTCAGGTAATTTTATAATCCAAATTGTCCAAGGCCTCGTCTCATTTTCCACATCATTCGACCAATACACACGCGCGCACCTATTGACTCTCGATCACTCTGTCAAACGTGAAATTATAGAATATATATATATATATATATACGCTTAAGATTAGATTGATTAATTAATCAATGGCGCTTGACCTAACGTAACAATTATTTACTTCCAGGTTGAAGTTCATGGACCCGGTATTCAGCCAGAAGGAGTACTCAGTGACAAGCCAACGCACTTCACGGTCGATGTAAGAAAGGCTGGCCAAGCACCATTGGAAGTGGCGATTAAGGATGCCTTCGGTAGAGATGTGCCAATCAAGCTGGAGGACAAGCGAGATGGAACGATTCAAGCACATTACAAGCCAACATCCGGTTCACAACACGTTGTCATGGTAAATTATGCTAATCGCAGCATTTATTCGGGATATTGGCAGGCACGGCTAGCGATTGCTCTAGGGAGTTTCGATAATCGCAGAGTCGAGATGAATGTCGAGTGCATGAGACGGGCAAAAATCATCGAATGGTATTGTAATTTGCGTATTGATGATTATTGATGAAATCGCAGGTGAACTACGGTGGCGTTGCGACGAAAAAGTCACCGTACAGAGTGAAGGTCGAGGCCCCGCTGAATCCGGCCCTGGTCCAGGCCTTCGGGCCCGGACTCGACAGTGGCGTCAAGACGAACACGCCGACGCACTTCAATGTGAACTGCCGCGAGGCCGGCCCTGGTGACCTCAAGGTGGACATGAAGACACCCGAGGGCCACGACCTACCGATTTCCCTTACCGACAACGAGGACGGCACCTACACCGTCGACTACGTCGCCCCCGATCCTGGGACTTACACCGTCAACTTGAACTACGGCGGCTTGAAAGTGCCGAAAAGCCCGTTAAAGGTCAACGTTCAGCCGCACGTTGACGTCTCCAAAGTGAAAGTCGATGGCCTGTCGCCGAGTAAGTATCTTTATCAATCTCATCGGCACTACTCTCGTTAATTTTTTTACAATGATAATCAAATCGTAGGTGATAATAATGGGGCGATAAGGTCAAGGCACATTAATTTATGTGGTACCATGTTGAATTTGAATTGAACTCCTTTATTTTAAGGATTTAATCACATTATCTGGGCTAAAGATAGCGTGTATTCGCTGTCATTATCTACGATAGGCATTTCCGACGAGAGTCGCAAATGTAATAAAATCTTCAGCATCTTTCGTAAAATATAACGAAAGAAAGTATTGTGATATATGATATAAAGTCGGTGCTTTCCTTTCCAACCAAATATCGTAAGATTTTCGATCAGCTTGGGAATTCAGATCCTTCACTGCTTATCATAATTTTAACTCCGATTATTGACACTTGTGAGACAATCGATGAAAATGCTTTCTAATAAACATTATTATCTCGTAATATTAATAACTATTTCGTGCTTGGCCGAGCATACAATTCAATAATAAAGCCAGCAGTAAAGTCTAGCGATTTTTCTTAAATCTAGGTTAAAGTGAAAACAAGCCAGCCATTTTCCGGTATGACAATAATGTAATTTATGGCTCGTAACTCATGCCCGTAAGTTTTATCGGATAATTGTTAATTATGCGAATAAAGTGTAAGATACGCGATGCGCACCCACGGAGCTTTATAGCGTAGTAATCAAATAGTTTGTAAAAAGTATTGAAAATGCAAGCGAATGAATTAAAAAATTATAAGCTTTGGCTATTCATACTAGCGTATCTGACATAAAATCATTAATGACTTGGCATCTGATTTTATCATAAAACATTACTAATCAACATCGACTATACGACAACGTCGTGACATGCGCGCGCACACACGCAAATACGAAACTTGTTTCGCGATTAATTTCTTCGTTTGCGTTCATATTTAACGACTTGGCTCGCTGAATTCATAAAAATATAAATCACGAGCTACAATGGAC
This sequence comes from Ceratosolen solmsi marchali, assembly GCF_000503995.2. Taxonomy (NCBI): domain Eukaryota; kingdom Metazoa; phylum Arthropoda; class Insecta; order Hymenoptera; family Agaonidae; genus Ceratosolen; species Ceratosolen solmsi. The sequence continues at coordinate 3,178,767 of NW_011948423.1, forward strand.
GATTCTGCTCAAATAATAATTCTATCAGCGACTGAAATTTTATTAAAATAATCCATCATAGTTGGGAGTATCAATGTCGAGAATATTGAAAAATTTCGGGAGCCTCGTTTCAACGTGGATGTTTCGCGAGGTCACTTTCTCATCTAGTAATGCCTCATCCCCCCCCCCCCCCCCCCCCCCCCCACCCCCCCACCCGTGTCAAAGTCAACGATACGCCGAGTTTCGCGGACTCGGTGAGCACAAAACACTGGGATGCCGAATTTAAATTTAGATCACGCGTCGAGCGCCGAATGCCGACGAATCGCACATATCGCCGTGAAATCCGTGACGAGCACGCGAGTTTATTTTCGAGAGTAAAACGAAGAGAGGCTTTCTAAATTAGTCCGGGGCCGGTGAAATTTTGAGGAAGCAATTTGTCCAAGCGCGCCGAATGGCTCTTTCAGCCCATTAGCCAATGAATCCCCGAATCGCGCGGCTCGCCCTCGAAATCGCAAAACAAACGTCAATTATCGCGTTTTCTCTCTCTGCCTTTATTGGCTTTTTTTCTCCAGTTTTTTTCTCTTCATCTTGTTATTATTATTATTATTATTATTATTATTATTAAAGAAAAAAAAAGTGTACGGTAACACTATGAATTAACGTAACTAATAATTAATTCGAACAATTACAATCAGACATTTATTCAGTTTATTTTTTTTTATTTTTTATTTTTTATTTTTTATTTTATTTTTTTTTTCGTCACTCATAATTCATCGTAATTACATACTTTGTCCCTTCTCAATTATCGTCGCTCTCCCCATGAATAACCGCTTGAGATCGCTCATGCAAAAGCTGTTAGGTTTTGCTGCTGCTGTAATTAAAATTCGCAGAGGCTTCGGCAGCATTTCGATAGTAAGCGATATACGAGGAGACGAGCATCGACTGGCGCGCGGCGAGAGCGAGGGAGGCGATCGTTATAATAGAGGGGGCGTTGGATGGGTGAATGAGTGGATGATTGAGAGCGAGCGAGTGAGCGAGCGAGGCGCGAGCTAAGCCGATGGCCGAGTCGAAGCCAATGGAATAAAAAAAAGGCGGCGCTCACAGCCGCGATCGTCAACACTCTTCAGCAGTTTCGCGTGCTGCTGACGCAGGAGGCCGGCCATCCGTGGGACATCCAGGTGGCGTTAATTGGGCCCTCGGGGCTGCGCTGCATGGCCCAGGTGCTGCCCAGCCAGGAGGGCTACATCGTGAACTTCAGGCCTACGGAGCTCGGGGAGTACGAGGTGGACGTGAGCTACGGGGGCGCGGCGGTCGGGGGCTACCCGCGCCGGCTCACCTGCCTGCCGAGTAGCGAGCCGAGGCGCGTGAGGGCTTACGGGCCCGGGCTGAGTCGGGGCTACGCGGGCAGGCCCGCCGAGTTCGTGATCGACACCCGGGGCGCCGGCCAGGGCGGCCTCGGGGTCACGGTCGAGGGACCCTGCGAGGCCGCGATCACCTGCCGGGACAACGGGGACGGGACCTGCTCGGTCGCCTACTTGCCCGCCGATCCCGGCGACTACGCCATCAACATCACCTTCAACGAGTGCCACGTGCCTGGCTCGCCCTTCCAGGCCCTCGTCCACGAGCTCGACCTCGGCAAGATCAGGCTCGCCGGCCGCGGCATTCAGCCACACGGTCAGCAGCTTCGCATTGCCGAACATGAGACTCCCGAGCCCCCTGCCCCGATAACTCACACGCCCTACCACGCCCCTCACCCCGTAGATTTGATATCATCGCTCACTCCTTAATGCCCGCTCTCCCCTCGACTCTCTCCTCCCATTGTATCACGCACGCACACGCATGCACACACGCACACACACACACACACACACACACACACTCTCTCTCTCTCTCTCTCTCTCTCTCTCTCTCTCTTTACCTTGTCTGCTGCATCTTGCATCGTGTGACGGTTGCTGTGGATTGTCGTCCGTAGCATGATTCGGCCGAGATTCTTCTCACCCTATGCCTTCTTCCATCTCGTGCACAACACTCCCCGCGATGACCGTTTTTCTACCCAAAACTTTGTTTGGCCTGTTATTTGTCCACTTATTGACGTGATTTGAGCATGCACGAAGCGAGAATTTTCGAGCTCAAGGCGCTCCTTAATGCACGAATTGTCGATTCCATCCAATGCCGAACATCTCGGCGATTACGACTGGATAATACGGTCGAGCTACCTTGCATGCAGGTGCTTTTTCTCTTCGTTAGATACGCGCACAACGCGAGAGGGAAGATCGATCGACGATCGAAGGGCGACGACGACGATTACGACGAGGCGGAGGAGCCGAGCTGACGAATTCTCCATTGACGGCCAATCACTCATCCCACAGCTTTCACACAACATACGCAAATTGTTAATACTGCCTGCAATGTATTTTTCACCCCTCAAGCCGTAGATATTTCTTTTGTTGTTATACCCCTGGGGTTGTGTGCCCACTATTGTGTCACCAACTTTACTCCCGTTTGGCCATAAAGTTTGGCCAGAGCATCGGTCGATTCGACTCGCACGCTCCTCTACATACGCACGCGGTTTCTCCTATCCCAGGAGACGAGGCCTCGGCTTCGACCCAGCCGCGGCCGCTACAGAGCCCAACTAATAACGAACGTTGCCCAACTTTCCAGGTCTCAACCTCTACCAGCCGACGGACTTTACGATCGATACGCGCGCAGTTGCCAAGCCCAAGGGCGAGAGCGAGAAGATAGGCTGCTCGATCAACAACCCGAGCGGCGGCATCACCGAGAAGGTTATAACGCCCCAGGCAGACGGCACCTACCGCGTCAGCTACACGCCCTTCGAGGAAGGCAAGCACAACGTCGACGTTCTCTACGACAATATACCCGTGCCAGGCTCGCCATTCGGCGTCAATGTCAAGCGAGTCAGCGAGCCCGGCAGGTGTCGGGCCTACGGGCCCGGGCTACAGAAGGGCATCGTCAACAAGCCCAACAAGTTCACCGTCGAGACCAGAGGCACGTACAATTATAAAAATCGTTTAACTGCCGATGTTAATAATTAATTGTTGGCCGTTAAGCTGAAGCAGGACGTTGGAGTGGTTGGAGAGTTGTTATAGCGATCGACTATTTGTCCAATAAAACTTCTCAGTCGCTAAGCTAAACGAGACTCTTTGTCCCGCTGAATTACCTCGATCTTCATAATTGCAGAAGCTGGAACGGGTGGACTGGGATTGGCCATCGAAGGACCAAGCGAAGCTGTCGTCTCGTGCAAGGACAATTGCGATGGATCTTGTAGTGTGGAATATCTACCAACGGAATCTGGCGATTACGACATCAGTATCAAATTCGCCGATAAGCATATTCCGGGATCGCCCTTCCGAGTGCCGGTGGAGAGTCCGGTAAGAGGATCGAAGGGAAGAGATCGATAAGGCTGGATAATTATAATTGGCGGTAGCTCGTACTTTGAGATTTCGTGATTTATTTTCGAGTTTAATAATGTCAAGGTCAAGAGTACGCGATGGGACTTTGTTATCGATCGATGGACTAAACAATTTTGCTTTTTTACTTGGCGCGATGAGCGAGTGTTAGTGCCTGCGACAAACGTACGGCCTGAACCGATGTATTACCAACCTAACTTAATAATACTTAAGACGTGTAGATACTTTGTAAAGTAAGAGGCTTTCCTTTCAATTCTAAAATAGTGTATAAAATCTGTAATGAATATCCGGTTTCGTTCGTCAATGTTTTGCCGTAAAAGCCGTTTTCGTAAATCTTACGCAGCCCGAAACAATACCGAAATCCAGCGATATAATATTAGCCAATGAAATTGCGTGGGAAATATTGATTGAAATGTAGTGTAAGCAAAAGCAATGAGCAAATAATGGCCGTCGTTAATGTAATTACGTTTATTAGCACGGAATCTTCGAAAGAAAACTTTGCATGTCATATAATGTCAATAAAGTGGCGACATACGATATATAGAAAAGAATTCAAGAATTATTAATGACACCTTATTTAAAATGCATTGATAATTAATTGTTTTCAACATTGAAGGGTTTTATACCCCTCCATCCGTCAATTATCAAGTAATTCAGTCTTTTCAATGTATGGATATTCTGGATAGTCGGTAGTCGTTTGTCGCGAAAGCATATCGACATTAATGACGGACGCGCATGTTGCCGTTGTCCTTGTTGCAGAAGGAGACGAGTAACGTTCGAGCCTACGGTCCCGGCTTGGAACCCCAGATGGTGCGCGAGGGTGTGCCCGCGACCTTCACCGTCGACTCCACCAAGACATCCAACGCCGTGCTCGACGTGAAAGTGAAGACCGACAGGGGTAATATATCCAAGCCTGAGATAAAGCGCGTGCGCGACGGCATACACGAGGTCTCCTACAAGCCATCGACAGCTGGTAGCAACGTCCAGGTAGACGTCAACTACGGTGGCCAGCCCGTACAGGGCAGCCCCTTCAAGGTCAAGGTCGAGCCGGCTTGCGATTCCAACAAGGTCGTGCTTACGGGCCCGGGTGTGTCGCCCGTCACCACCGCCTCGTTCCCCGCCGACTTTGTCGTCGACACGTCAAAGGCCGGATTCGGCGACCTCGAGGTTCAAGTCTTGGTGAGTGCGCGAAACCGACTCGATCGGTCCGTCTACATCCGCAACCGAGCCATTAATTTACTGCCGTGTCGAGGGAATTTCTATGCTCGTACGAGTCACGGATACTGCTAATTACCATTATAAGTACTCGGTATTTTCAAATGAGAAACTTAATATTTGCTTATAGGTCGAAGGGTAAGTCTCAACGTCCTCAATCACTAACGGATTTTTAGCTCGAGGATCACGTATAATCAGCACGTTTTTACAAATACGCATTTAGCCGGAATTACATTAGTCAATTGAGCTAGCAAAGATGAATTGTATTTTTTACTTTGTCGATAATTTTATGAATTTGACATCAAAGTGGGCAAATTATATATATATATATATATATATATATATATATATATAAATCATTATCTGCATCGGCTTGATACTTATATGATATGCGTATTATGAATATCGATGGTCGAGATAAGATAGCGCGATCGGGGATCCGAAATCACAAAGATAGAACTCGCGTTGATGGAAGGATGATAATCGAACGAGGAATGTTTAGGGTCCGGATCAGTCTCCTCGCAAGGTGGACGTCGAGAGCCTCGGCGACGGCAAGTACAAGGCGACCTATCTGCCGGACGATTGCGGTCGGTACAAGGTTAACGTGAAGTACGGTGGTAAGGAGGTACCGAGCAGTCCCGTGAACGTCCAGAGCGTATCCACGGGTAAGGCCGACGCCTGCAAAATCAAAGATGGCGTGCATCGCAAACTCGCCCAGGGCGAGGAGTACTGCATTACCGTCGACACGCAAAACGCCGGCCGAGGCGCCCTCACCTGTCGCATCCGCTCTACCTCCGGAAGGTAAGTAGTGCGACTCACCGGATCACAGATGGTTCTGCCTGGATGTTGGCCTCCCTCCGCCGCGTTCGAAACGAGTCGACGCTGACGCTGACGCTGCCGCCGCTGCCGATGATCCACATACTCGGCCGAACGACAATTTGGCCTTGGAATATTAAAAAAGGGAGGCGCGCGCTCGCTTGGACCCGCGACGTCAGCTTCGATTACACTCGCCCGTACATCTCCGGCCGACCCGCGAATTAATCGGCCAATTATTTCTCGTCTCCCGGGCATCGGCCGTTTTACGGATTCGGGCCGATTATGTGGGCAGGACGACGCGGAGAACTTGAATAGCGGCGGCTTCGCTGCTTTTGGCGGCGCACTCGAGACATTTATCGACTTGTACGGTAAAAGCTTGTCTCGTCGAGGAGTGGCCGTTTGGAATCTCTTATTGGCTCTGCCAATAATTAGTAAGAATACTCGGATGGAATAGCGCTCGGTTTCGTAATTTCCACCGCGCCTCTCATTTCTATTACACGCTTTTGCTTTTGATTTAGAGACGTTTCTCGCTGAGCCATAAATCTTCTCGCTCGAGATAATCGAAGCAAGTGAATAAACAAGCGGTTACTAAACTTAAAAATACTTAAGAATTAAGCACGATGATCTGTTAATTAATGCAAATTATTTTCCGAAAGCCTATATACGATAAATTATTAAAACTGTTGGACTTTTGGCATGAGTTTAATGCAGGCGATATTATAAATTTCGTTCAGTTTTTAAAATGTCCAATTCATGTAGACTCTACAGTTAAAATACAAATTCAATCATTAAAAATAGACTTCCTTTTTTTTTTTTTTTTTTCCATTTACACGCGTCTTTATTCCGTGTAGATTAATCCCGATTATTTGCTTATTTATCGTAAGATTTGTCTTTCTTCGCAAATTAGCGATTTATTCATGTAGTTATTCCCATTTTCGAGATACGTAGGTATAGAATTATAGCTGAAGCGAACGATCGATTTGACGAGTCCACGCTCAAGATAAAATTCTCACAAAAGCGCTGAATGCTGCGCTCTACTGGTAGATATTTATCAAATATTATATAAAAGGAACGTTATCTTTCAAAAAAAATTTCTACGGTTAAGGGCGTATCTTTCGTCGATATGGCTATTTTGTCAACAAATTGCCACGTGTAAATATGCAACTTATATAATGAATTTCACCGACTCTCGTAAATTATCAAGTGTAAATGATTCGCGTCAATTACCATGATTTTGGCTCGTCAGAACTTCAACGGCCATATTAAGTGACTAAAATCGTCAAAATCAAACACTACAAGCCCATTAACAAGATGAAAATAATTTATTCGTATATTTGATGGGTGCCCAAGAGGAGCTACCCTAAGTGATTAAATTATTCTCTAATGTTAATCGACATCTTTAACAATTATATTACTCCTCTAATTCATAGGACTTTAGAATCAAAGCTCAAAATGGCCCGTTTCGAGCTTAGACCGAAGCGACTTTACATCGTTCGGTAGCATCTCGTTCGCGTCAATCGACGTATAGGCAAAAGTGCCCTAACCTATCGATCGACTTCCTTTACCTATTACCAATCACCTAATTGCTCTCTCCCTACTTGCTCCCTCCTAACCTCACCTGTCCCTCTCGTACTTACTCTCTCTCTCTCTCTCTCTCTCTCTCTCTCTCTCTCTCTCTCTCTATCTCTATCTATCTCTAACTCTATCCGCCCACTTGTTCCGTCACAGCATAACAGTGCCACGCGCATTAGGGGGGGGGGGAGGAGAAATAAAAATTCTCCTATCTAATATTTATCTAATAGATGAATCTCGACGATCAATTAAGCAGGAGTCGGTGCCCGGAACCGCTGCGGCTGTCGAGCGCGCACAATCGAATCGTCGACGCCGAGCCCCGAGGAAACTCGTCATCCGGCCTCTTTCCACGAGTTTCGGAGTCCGTTCGCTTAACATCGAAAGTGCTCGCGCGGCTTCTTACGGGTAGATTCCTACGTCAGAGTGCACCTCAAGGACGCGGCCGAATCCGCGATGATTTTTTTAAAACCTTGTAGGCCGGGAGTGACACTAAGCCCGTTAACGGCGTGCTCCCATCACATGCTCGGAATTCCACTGTCAGTTCGACGCGACGATGGCTTTTCTTTTACAGCCTCCTTTCTTCAATTCCTGTGCGCTTATCACGCTGCGTACGCTTTTTATTCGGTGGCAAAAATTTCAATGCGCGCGCTTTTCGCCTATCTCGGACTCCCTCTTGAGCTCGAGAGTTTTTACCGTGTTTGGTCGTTACGTGGGCAGCGGCACGGTCTCTCGTCTCATTCTTTCACCATAAACTCTTTGGCCTTTGTATTATTCACTCGAAATTCATCGATTATCATAGCAACGACAGCGGATGCAACAATATAACACCGACATCAACATTAACACCAAAACAGCGATAATACAATAATTGCCATTGTTATTAATGTTATTTATGTATTTGAGCTGTTAGTTGATAAAGGGATCGATGTGTTTAAAGGTGACGGAAGCTGATGGTGTATGTTGGCGTTGTGTGCAAGTGTTGTAATGGTCGTTGTGAGACGATACTTTTAAAACGAACGGAATTGCTAATGCAATTGTACGAAAGCATAATTATCGGCGGAATACCGATATCAATTTATTTCAGCATCGCTCCTTGGATAATCAAAATTTTATTTTAACATTGAGTATCTTATATACTATTAGCACTAGTTGCACTACTACACATTAGTCTGCATCGTTATTTATCCATGATATTCGCTTTCTGATATTTTATTATTATTCGGATTACTGATATTCGTATTACCGTAATCTAAAGGTAATGTTTAAATCATTTAAATAACCGTCAGCTTTAACTATTACGTTTAAACGAAAGTACACTGGTCGTTGAAAATTTCTTAAAATGTGAAATCTAAATGTTTTAAGTTGATTGCGGTTTACTTCGCACCTAAAAAGTTTCTTTTATACGTTCACGTTGAATTTGAAGGTGATTACATTACTGGCCTCTACGTTTGCTGAAATCATCAGTTATAAAAATATACAATTTTCTAGAAATATGTCTGTGAACTTTAAATTAACATTGTGAAGGTGCATGTTCATGAATTCATTCGTATTCGCGTAAGATAAAGCTTATAAAATACCAAACACAATGCACTGTTATATAAATAAAGCGTTGAAATAAAGATTCCATATGAAGTTTTTATACTCTTTTTTACAACATTACGCAATGTATTATTTTAGACAGAATTGGTAAAGCAACCGTACATTCATAATGAAATTCAATAAAACTAATTAAAAGATTTTTATAGTGACTGATAGTGAAATTTTGAATGTTAGTGTGTTGAAAAGAACAATATTAACAATGTGTATAAATTAAAAATTGGCAATGTAAATTCATAAATTTTTATAAACAGTTTATTTATAAATATTTGAAAGTGAGAGAGAGAGAGAGAGAGAGACACGACGTCATCATTAGTACAGTCATTTTCTTCTTACAGCGAAGACGTTGATATTGATATTCAGGACAACGCAGATGGCACAGTTGATGTTTATTATACCGTAGCCGATGCTGGAGATTATACTTTGAACATCAAATTCGGAGGTCAGATAATCCCCAACGGCCTTTACACCTTCACCGTGAGTACAAGTTTGGTTAATTGATATAAATGGCGCTTTCATCACGAAACGGCGTTACGTTTCCGTTATTTTATTATGAATTTAGTTGAAGTTTTTTTTTACTTTTGAATGTGTCGCCTTTGTCGTCGTCTTTTAAACGTGGAATAATGAGAATAAGTACAAGTAATTGTCGAACTTTTGTCTTAAAAGCATTTGGTTTTGAGGAATGGGAGGATACAGAATACAGAAAAACTTTGAAGAGTCATGATTTTAAATCTATATTTTTCCATTATACATGCATATATATATATATATATATATATATATATACACACACACACACACAAACAAACAAATAAACGCACGCACACACCCACAAATACTTTACTACGTAAATGCAGTAATGCTTATATCGCATTCTTACGATTGTCTTACAAAATGTATAACTCAGAATTTCGAAGTATATCATAAAAAAAAAAAAAAATTAAAAAACGTTGCTGATATTCGTGCAATGTTGTATAGTTTTTACTCATACTTTGTGCATCATTTCAACATTTTAATATTCTAATTATGATAAACAAGAACGTTATAAATACCTTTTTATGTCGAAAGAAATCCTTTTTTCAATTTTGAATCAATTTTATAAATGTGCTATGTTATCTGATAGAATGTAATTTTAATGTCGATACAGTTTTTATATCCTAGATAAGCTATGACACACAAAAATATTTAGATAAATATTTTTTCTAATTTCAAAGTCAACATATGGCACTACCTAATTTCAGATTTTTATATTTATCATTATAAAATGTCTATCCTATACTAATAAATATAAATAACGAATAATCGTTCCCGTAATAATAAGTATTATTACATCGAGTAATATTGAATAATATTGAACAAAACATGTTCTCAACATTATGTCTTCAAATATATTAGACAATAACGTTGATGAATTTTTATTTACGCGTTTTTTCAGACTTCTATGAAATGAATCGTTTATTAACATGAAATATGTTGTTAACTAAAATTCTTTTCACGCAGACAGAAGCTTTTGACATTCTGGCAGAAAATCAAGTTATTTTTACAAGATATTTCGCATTATTAAAAATGTATGTGAAAATAATGTATAAGAAAATCGAAGCTATAAATTTTCTTTTACATTGTTCTTATTCAATGTGACTTAGGTATATAAACACTTATTAATTGAATCCCAATAGATTTTTCAAACGTTACAACATATTAACGTGATTTTTTTGTTCTCATTCTCACTTCCAACTCAAGCAAAATATGTCTTTTCTTCTTTTCTTCTTTTTTATTTTTTAGTAAAAATAAACGAATGTGCAAAACTTATGGCGCACCCTTCATAAGGCATTTTTAAATTGTCAAATGGTAAAGTTATGCCTATAAGCAACTATCTTACGCGCATGTTTAACCCTCTGAAAAATTTAGATTTACGAGTTCTTAAGTAGTGCTAGTTAAGTACTTGTTAAAATACATGAGAAATCGAACGAAGGAAGAACAAAGCTTGTCCTAATTCATCCAAATAGTCCTTAATGATGTTGAAGCAACAATAAAATCGGTGAGACATCGGAATTTTGTCATTTCGATCAAGTGTCACCGGCGGATCGAACGAAAAAATCGGACCAACACTCCGGGCGATTATGAAATCGACTTCGTCGCTAATGAGACAAAAGCCGAGGATCATAAAGACATCGTCGCGGCTCGCCCGATATAATAAAAGCTAATCGTCCGCAAATAGTCGGGGCTCTGCTTTCGGGAGCACGTCGCCATCGGGCGAAGGGATCTTACCTACACGTCACGTCACTCGTCTATCGCTGTCGCGCCATACAATCTAAAATATCTCGATCCGCGGGTGGGTTGTTGCGAGGACCGGGCTGTTCTCGATTCAGTGGGGGAGGCGGTGGTTGGCGGCTCTGTGGATTCTAGGGGGAGGGGGAGGCGAGTAGTCGAGCCGCTAACTATAGAGGCGAACGCGGTAGGCCGGAAAACGTGGTGAAGCCTCCAGCGCGACACAGTTCGTTTCGAAGGCTCATCGGAGGCGCGTCAGGCTCGGTGGTCATAAATTGACAAGTGGTCCAGCAAGTAAGTCCATCTGAACATGGTGAAGGTGGTGTGGAGCAGAGTGGTCCGAGCCCCCACTCTCCCAAACTTTTCTCGCCTCCGCGCTCCCATCCTAGCTCTGCTGTTGCTGTTGCTGCTACGGTTTCTGTGAATACTACTACTACTACTACTACTACTACTACTACTACTACTACTACTACTACTACTGCTATTACTTTATCTTCGTTAGCATCATCGTCGTCATCATTGTCGTCATCATCGTCGTCGTTATCTTCTTGTTTTACTTCTCCTATTTCAATCTCTGCTACTTGGACCACACCTTTTTCCACTCGTTTTCTTCTACTTCCTCTGCTTCAACCTTCTCGTCACGTCCATCTTCGTGAAACGTGACTCTAATTTTTGATCCTTTTAATAGCGCGCTCAAACAGTTTGTCATTGACGCCGCAATAACAAACAGGTGACCGAGGGAGACTCCCTACGTCACAGCATATTATGAATGACTACGACCGAATATCTAGCGGCAAAGTCAAATTCCCTTCAGAATATTCGAGTTATCTTGATTTAAAACATTCGGCGAGCGTTTTGCATTGTAGAAAGAGTCAATTAGCGAGAGAGCTGAAACTTGAAATGATCTCGCGTATCCAAGTCTGGGAGTTTGAAAAATAGGCGAAACTAATTGAATATCTTGTCGCAGAAGTGCGGCCAATTTTATGAAGCGGTTCTTCCACCGCCACCTCGAATGAAAATCCTCTAGTTCTACTTAATCCTCAAGCAAGATTCCTTTGGCTTCACATTACTTCTATCATTATTCGTTGTTGTTTTACATAAAATACGACATTAACTAGCGAAGCTAAGAATTCGGCTGACGGGACGAGCGATGAGATATTCGTTTAGCCAGTATACGTCCGATGCAATTAAATAGTCAGCTATTCGCGGTATGTGCACGCTCGCGTGAACATCCACGACACGGATTATAATTAGAAATAAAGAAAAGCGACATGAGGGAAAAGTCGCGAATCGGCCGTGGAGCCTTGATTGTGGCAGTGGAATTCGCTTGGCGTTGGTCAGACCGCGGGCAGGCAGCTTAAGTAGAAACGGTCGAGCGGCGCCCGGACATTGACGGATTGTTTACTCTAATAATCATCGCTCTTGGGCGACGCGCGACGTTAAATCACCTTAACTATTACTATCGACGAAGCAGCTGTGGTCGCGCGCGCTTTCTTCGCCGCCCTTTCGGTGGGAGGTTTCTTTATTGACGAGGCAACAAGACCTTATTCGCCCATCTCTTGGCCTTACGTCCAGTCCCATTCATTGATCGAATCGTTATTAATTTGTGACCACGCGCGCATGCGTGCTTCAACTCGAGCATCCTCAAGCTCCATCACACCATTTCGATAAAAATAAGCCCGCGATTAACAAACCAACTGGTTATAAATAATATAGGATTTCAAAAGAGCACGGTTGATTAAATATCTGGCAAAGGATTTTTAAAGCGGTTAATTGTCAGTCGTTAAAGATCTTGTCGTACGCGGTTGTTTTGAAACCTTATCCCGCGCTTCGTGTCCAGCCAAGCTCGCAACTTACGACGGTGGCGTCGGCGACAGCAGAGCGAGGGAATATACATATATATATATATATATATATATATATATATATATATTTATATTTATTTATTTATGTATAAACAGGGAGAGAGAGAGAGAGAGAGAGAGAGAAAGAGACGGATAAATAGATATTTAGATAAATAGATGGATATATAGAGTAAGGAGGTAAGAGGAGATGACGGAGGAAGAGATAAAAAGCGAGAAAGAGAGTGGGATATGACGAGAATGAGACAGATAGTGTATGTGCGTGGCGAGGAGGGTAAGATGAAGGAAGGGGCTCGTGGACTATTTTAAGTTCGACTCAAGCTTTCCCAAATTTATAAGCAAGAGAAATCCAAGCAAAGTCGGAGAGTGGGTGGACATTGAGACAGTCTTTGAATTAATGTTTCTGGTTAAATTAAACGTCGCACCTCAATTTGACAACGAACGCACAGACCGCGCATGTATACTTTTTGCTGAATTTTATGTGTTAGACGTAGTTTCATGTATCGGTTCTTATTTTCGTCTTATTTGCAACGACAGTATTAGTTACCTTAAATTAATATTTTCTTATAATATGCTCGTGGTGAACATATTATGTATTGTTGAATTTGTATCGGACATTTGGCTATTTATTGCTAGAACGAAGTCCTCGGGAAAAGGCCACACATTTTTGTTACGTGCAATACATTTACACAGTACTTTATGAAATACAAAAGAGTTAAAAAGAAACTTTCGAATATCCATGTTACGTAATATTTTATTATACCAAGAAAACCGAAAACAAATATTACGTCTAAGAATTTCAGCTTTATTTTTATAGTTGTGATTTTATTTTGTCGAAATAAACTTCTTATGCTCAAATTACATGTAAATCTTAAAATAATTCGCGGTACTTTATATTTCAATTGCTTTTATTTAGATATGTATGAAAATAAATATAAAAGCAATGTAATGCAATATTTCGAATATATTTCGGCTAAAATATTGCCGAGACATTGAAAATACGACACGGATAAAGTATTATTTAATTTTCGTAACTATCAATACCGTGATACTCGTCTAAAATAAAATTTCGATTCTTAGAATTCGACGATAGAACTCAAATAGTGTTATTTAGATATTAAGATATTTATTACTTTTGTAATATTTATAAAGCACGGCTCGAGATAGAAATTTTAATTATTTTTCTGTTTTATTAGAGAAAGGCGAATTAGTCAAAATTAGTCATGATTTTGTGTTTGTGTGTGTGCGCGCGCGCGCGCGTGCACCAATAAATATAGCAAGTAATTAAACGTCTAGAAGCATTCTAGCAATAAATACTATCGATACTAGTTTATTTTCCCTAATAATATTAAATAACTTCTTCGTTTGATGTAATTATTAGTTGTTTAGTTAAAAATAAAATAAGTGCATGAAATGTAATATGATGATATATACATGAATATACTGTATATTGGCATTCGATTTAAAAAAAATTTCTAGCTTTAAACGCACTTTCTTCATCGCACTTCATTATACGAAATTCGCATTGACTCTAAATGTTGAACGTGTGTTGTTAATAATGACAGAAAAAAAATTTTCCTAATTTTTATAAATTTATTCATTCATAAATTTTGATAACAATCGAGTGCTGTAATAAATTATTTTCTTCGTCTCAAGACGCTTTCTATGAAAATAATAAATAATTTGTCAATATTGAAATAATATAATTTATATTTTACATTCTACCTTCTATCGCTCATAAATCATTCCTCTTTCGTTACGTCAATCAAACGACTCTTCAAAATTATATCTTTATTCTGTCACATTTATTCGCATAGTTTCTTATTTTATAATAGTTGTTCTCACTTGTTTATCGCATTAATTTGACAGTTACAATTCAATATTTATGACACAAATGAACAAATAATGTGTTTGTTCATTTTTATTACTTCATACGATGGATTTGCATATAAAAGGTGTTTTAATATTTAGTTGAAATATCGAAACCATATTACAATGTGAATTGTTTTACTTTTTTTTTTCTTCTTTTTTTTTTTTTTTTTTTCATTAAATTGTTGAAGTCTTACTCGTGAAAAATTCATCTATATAAAACACACTAATCTGTATGCATGTTTTTCCTTGTCATTTCTATTTGTTTTTCATACGTCAAGCAAGTCCATCGCATATTTAAGATGAAATGTACGTAGCGAACATCTTATCATTGTTAGATGGTTGAGATTAGCATTTAAGAAAGCATTGGACTGAAAATTTTCTTAACTCGTCGAATTGCTTAAATGTTTGGCAATATACGAGCCGCAAAACCTTATAATCGCAATCTAACAGATATTCAATGTTAAATTATCGATTATCAGGTTAAAAATCTCTCGTATCGCCTAATCGTAGAACCTCGCGCCTATACGTGAATTTGAATCGTCAATAAGCAATTAGAATATTCTTTGCGTACTTTGCCTCATTAAATACGCGATAAGATCGAGAAAATGTGGCTTAAAGATACATCTCGCGTACTTCATCTCATTCGACGACGTACGATTAAAATCAGCATAATTCGGCCAATTCACGGAAGCAATTCTAATCTCTTGTCGCGCGCTTAGCAGGCGATCTATTCTCAGGTAGCGTTTACAGCTCGCCTCCTTCCAATCCTTCGCGACAAGGATTTCATAAAGAACGTCATCCACCATATAAGCTACAGCGATATCTCTATTCCTTTTGATGTTTTACCTCGTCCACCAGGGGGAACGCTAGCACAACAGCTGCGACTCTCACACTTTTCTAAAATAGCCGTGGGGACTCCCACCGTGGTACGCCTATCAGATCGGCATGTGTACGCGAGGACCCTTTTTGCGCGAAGCGTCGCTTAAGAAAACGCGACTCTACATGGCTTTCGCCATCTCAGTCTATTATTAGAGGCTGAAAAACGCGTGGACACGTTCGACACGACACGAGGCGCCGAGCTGAGGCCGTACGCGGTTTCGCGGCCACGCGTTATTAGCCGGCTAAAGGATGTCCGCCAGAATCGCCGCGTTAATACGCAAAATAACGCTTGGATAATGACGTGGGGAGGAATGTGCCAAGGCCAGCGCCACCAGCGACCGAGCGGCATGTATTTTCGGGCGCTTCCGCACCTCCTGCGCTTGTTTACCCACTCGACACAATGCTTCGGACAACTCGCCATATCCCCTCCTGCGGAGAGAACGGGGGGTGGACGATGGGCGGGGGCGGGCCTGTGGTACGAGGAGGAGAAGATAGATAGATAGATAGAGAGAGAGAGAGAGAGAGAGAGAGAGAGAGAGAGAGAGAGATTAGCCGCGTCGCGCAAAACTATTATAGCCAGCTCGAGCGCGTCGTTTTTGCATTCGCATTGTCGTGTAAGAGCGCACAATCACTGTACGATGCAGAGATCGTAGACGCGCATCTTTCTCCGCGAGTTCAGGTGATTAAATAAAAAGCCGAGATATCGATCATTAGGGGTAAGTTGCTTTTATTGCGATAAGAGATCGCACGCATGGGTATGGCATGGGCAGGTGGAGCTCGACTTTTTTTTTTCCCTCGCACCAACCCTTTCCGCCCTTAGCCACATAAGTGCGATAGCTTAGCTTTATCTTGAGCGAAGTAGCCGATTAATAAAATTCTTGTGACGATCTTAGTGCTTCTGATCCGACGATCTTCCGCTCTTATCTCCCCCCTCCCTCACCCACCAACCCCAACCCCCACCCCCCTGCGCGTGGATAGTGAGGTTACGTGCTAAGGCTGAGAATGCGTAAATAATGAATGGAGTCGATAGGTGGAAAGTGCTGGTGCCGGAAGATATTTGGGTGGCATCAGTGAGTACTACTCGGGCGTAAGAAATAGTCGAGCGGTCCATCAAAAGTGCGAGACGACGGCGCAGCTGCCGTGTCCGGGATTGCAAATTGCCCGCGATTCTGCGTGTCTGCGTTACTTTACATAGCGCGTACAGGATTTTCCATTTTCGACTCTGTCACGAGGTTGCGTATGAAAATCCGTAGGCCTCCCTCTGGCGTAAGACCAGAGCTCCGCGTACACTTTACGCACACTCCACTTGGAGAATGTGTCACTCGCGATGATTTTCATTATCCGCCTACCTCCCAACTCCCACATTCTCGCCGTAAAAAAAACCATCTAAATTGTTACGTAGTCGTGATTGAGATTTTACGAATGCTACAATGTATTTATGCAGGGATTTTTGGGTGGAGGAGCTTATAGAGAAAAATAATAACATCTTTTCGCGCAAAGCTCGTCACCTACCGTTCGCATTTAATCGCGCTAAACTTTTGCCTTTCAACCTATTTCCATTCATTACCTCCGCTATCATGGCTTTTGAGCTTCATTATTGCATTCTCGATTGTCGAATATGATATCCTATGGGACCTATGCCACGCGTATTCGTGCTTTCCTGATTAAATATCCATCTTGAATTTCAGCTCATTGATTTTATTGTTCTCGAATTATAACTGATTCATAACAATAACGAAAGCTCTTTCTCCCACGTCCTCTTCCTAATCCTCCTTCTTGAACAAATGACGATTGCCATTGTTTTGTACATAAAAAAAAAAGTAATATCAGGTATTCGTATGGGAAATAGAAGAATGACATTTTTTTTTTTTAATTTGAATATGATTTTTTGCCTATTTTAATGGAGACGTCATCGAGATATGGCAAAGAATTTCTCATGACCCAATTCGCAAAATGGCGATGAACTAATTGTATCGTCGGTCAATGTTAGATTAAAACATAATAATAGTGTTATTATCCGTCTATTTCCTTCACGCTTCAAATAAATATGACAATTACGATCGCTGTTATCTTATTCGAAAAATCATTTTTCTCTAAAATCGTATCTTCAAAGTTATTGCTGTATTACCCCTTATATTATATGCAATTATATTGCTTTTAAACTTATATATTTATAAATGAGAAATGTCAGTTGTATTTAGCGCTATGGTTAATAACATAAAGATTGATCGAGAATTTCTCTCGAAATCTTTCAAATTAATTACACCCATGACTTTTCGACAAATAATACAAAATTCTTGGAGTTATTTATAATCGCAACGCTATATCTTTTTATATGCTTTGCATATTTTTTTTAATAAATTGTCTAATAATCGATAATACCTCTCCAATGATTTTTCTAAATTAAATTTCAACGTACAAATACAATACTATGAAAATTCTCCCAATTTTGAAAACGATAATAACTCTTGCAATAAACATTATTAAAAAAAAAAAAAAATAAAAATAAATAAATAAATAAATACATAAATAAATAAAAATAATATTAATAGGCCTTGACAAGGCTCAACGAGGATGGAATTCCTCGTTGAAATGATAAAATAGACTAAGCGACGAAATTCGTGAAAACATTTCTAATTCATAGCTGGATTTGCTTCTATAATTTACAAAGCCATAAATCGCGATGCCCTACATTTAACGTAAAAGAAGACGATCGGAATTGGCGTTTCTTGCTGCCGAATTAACGAGCGCCCAATTGCATCACCGATATCCCGACTCCACACAAATCTCCGCAATATCAATGCCAAGGGAATGAATTTAAAAATGTTCGCCACTTCCTTGTGCAATAAAGTCTCGAAAGACGCTCGGCGCTCGTGCACCAAGAGACGACAATCTCAAACAATAATCCTCATGCTCTAACCCTCCTCATCCTCACGCTAACCGATAACATTTCCATGCATTCATAAAACGAATGTGCCACATCGTCATACGCATCGTGAAAAATATTTCAGGCGTCGGAGGAGTACAGGGAGCGCACGACTAGTCATAAAACTCGACGGGGCAGAAGGACTAACGATCGCCAGGAGGAGCAATTCGTGCAGCACAGCTCGAGCGTACAGGAAAGCTCGACTTTTACGAAGCGCACGACCAAGCAGGAATCCAAGTCCTTCAACGTTATTCGATTGAGCTCCATACCTGTCCCCTCCCCATCTATCGGCAGCGGAAAAGTTACATGTGAGTGTTACGCTTATTTTATCCTTTTTTATCGCCGAGGTCGGTGTTAAATAAACCGCATTGTGACGTTATCGACCAAGAGGTAGACCGGGAGTATTCTCGAATTGAAAATCCCTCTTGGAATTTTGGACGCGTTGTGCTTTTATTCTCTGTTTTTATTTTCGAATCGTAATATGCACGCATTAATTTAACTTTGCGTGTTAAACAAAATATTCAATATTTAGATGTGATATTAATAATTTATTTACGATGACTGACTCATTCACTTGGCACTTCCAACTCGAGCAGACGCTTATTATAAAGTTGTGTCAAAGTCGCAATTTAAAAATATTATTTTATATTTTTCTTATTTTAATAGTGTTTATAAATAATGACTCGTGTTTGTATATAATTATATTTATTTCTACAAGATGGTCTACAAGATATGACAAGTGTCATATCTCTCTCTCTCTCTCTCTCTCTCTCTCTCTCTCTCTCTGTACGATTCTTTATGCTCAAACTTTATTTGCACAAGCAACGTGGCAAATGTCATTTTGTTATTTTATTTAAACGACACTGCCAATGACAATTGTTGTAAGGACTCGTCTTTTTTCTTCCAAAAGATATTTTCTTCAATAGATTTTTTCTTCCATAAGATTTTACCAAGTTACCGCTACAGTGGCGTTATAAGCAATAAATTACCTATAGCGTTAGGTAATTCTTCCTTGAACGACTTTTATATCGCTTCATGCACAAGTATTTACTATAAAGACTTATTACATTGTAATTGTAATAGTAATGTAACAATCACACGAATGCAGTACGTTACAGAACTTAATATTTCGTTAATGTTAAATAATTAATTCGAGCCTGTGATAAATCGGCAATTATCAACTGGACCGTTTAATTGCATTTAATGTAATATTTAAATATAATTTGTATGTAAATTGTAACATTTAAATAATCGTTTAATTGCATTCAATGTAATACATTGATAATATTCTAAATAAGTGAATTTCAATGTATTTTCTTATCTTAGCAATCCCACGTTAATAAATGGACATATTAATCGACATATAATGTTTAATCGCTCATGTTGCAGACAATTTTTATGCAAATACGTATTCGAATGAAGAATATAAGAATATTATTATTTGTTGTTTAAGTATCATGAATCGTTTAGTATTGAATGATTTTTGTTAAAATATCAATGGCAGAAACGTCATACTTGTTATTGTCTTTAAATGAATAATCAACAAACAATAAATTTGCTCAAATTTATCTTTAAATATCTAAAGGACGTGCACGGTATTTTATCAAAAATTTATTTTTATTTTAATGATTCGACATTAACATCTTAGATAATTAAATATTACAGCTATTTAGGGTGTGCATAGCACAGCCGACTATTATACAATTATTTTATATCATTGAAATACGCTAAACTTCACTGGTATTTGGATTTATTCGCTTAAAAGCGTTTGTAAAGTGTTCAATTTTATCTAAAAAATTCAAATTCCAAGTGTTTAATAATATCTTATTTTTACAATAGTCACAATCTTTCAAATATCAATGAAGGCATTAAGAATAGTTTATAAGCATCGTGGTTTTAAACATTCGATCATTCTTTTGATTCAAACGCATAAATATCTCTTAAAATAATTTCTTTTAAATCGGAAAATATAATAAACGCTTATTAATCCGACGTATTTATAGACGGGGGTTTTTTTTTTTTTTTTTTTTTTTTTTTTTTTTTTTTTCTGCTGGGTCAAGTATATTACATTATTGATGTCCTAACAATGCAATTAAAGGGTAGCTTGACTTGTCTTTCTCTGTTTTTCTTTTTGTTTTTGTTTTTGTTTTGCAAAGCACTAAAAAGCAACGGATTACAGATTGGCCACGTCGTCGGCGTAGTATTCCCAAATGCAGCAGAATTCAGCATTTAACTTGGAAAGAGTAAAGCTGAACGCAAATAAGCCGTATTTTAAGCTCCCTCTAGTAAATCTCAAGTGTCATCTACTACACCTTAACACAGCAATCTCAAATTGGCCTCACATCGACGTTTATTGCAAAAGAATATTTATACAAGTGCGCTTTCACTCGAGCACGAGCATTTCTGCTAATAGCGCTGAATAATCGAGGATCCAATTACCATTGGAGGCGGGACAACGCCCAAGAAACCGCCACCTCGGCTCGGAATTAATCGCGGATAAATGAGGAAACGTTGGGAAAACCTTGGACGCGCAGCCTCGATAAAATATAGGCGCTGTTGCGAGGCCGACGCACCTTAGTCCCCGAGTCGATGAAAAAATCCGCGGACACCTCGGCAAAAGTCGATCGTTAATCAGGGGCACTTTTTCGCCTCCACGATTTCCGAAAATTTCGAAGGGGAATGCTCCTCATCTCGACGGCTTCACGCTTGACAATCGACACTACATAATCTTTCATGGTTCGGCAAAATTGTTGGAGCTAACGATGAAATGATGAAAGCATCGAGGATGCACGGACACTATTTAAGTAGTAAAAATAGCAGGAGATAAAGACTCCTAAATTTCGGCATTACATTGACGTCTCATCGTATACAATCAACAGTTTTTTTTTTTTTTTTTTTTTTTTTTTTTTTTTTTTTTTTTTTTTTTTTTTTTTTTTTTGTAAAATATATTTCTTTAATTTTTTTTTTTTTTTTTTTTTTTTTTTTTTTTTTCCTGAGCTTTTATAGCTAAATAGATCTCTTATAGAATTAACGACTTTCAATGTGCTGAGTGAAATAAATTTTTCAATCTTTATCGTTAAGGAATTTCTGCATTTACCAGAATTTTCAATATACACGAGACTCTCAAAACACATATTGCTTTATTCTACGATAATTTAGAAAGTATGAAACGGAGATTTAACAAGCCATTTTCATTATAAATATACGAGAATCTTACGAGTAGAAAGCAAGAGAGCAAATAATTAAAAACATAATCTTGTGTTTAGGTCGCATCAGTAATGTGAAAATTATTTTTCAAATTTATAAAATACTCCAAAATTACGAATGGGCTTTAACGTCAATTTCCTTTCGCTCCCGCACATGATTATTTATGGAAATATTTCATGCACCACGGCACGGACATTTCGTGCAATTTCCTTTTCCTACCCACGCGCGTAGAGGGTGCACAGATCCAAGCATTGGCATTACATTTTCCAGTGGCGTAGTAGTCAACAAAACATTAACAAAACTTAAGCATTGACAGCGATAGAAGGGGACTCTATACGAAAATCGACACTCGATCGATCGAGCTGAGCTTTTCCCGCTAAATATTTGGCCGAAGATCGACATTGAAAAGTCAGGTATTCCTCGATTTTCAGCGATTAGCGCGATTATCGAGCCGAGCATCGCAGTGTCAGGCACGAGATTAAATCGACCCCCCCCCCACTCTGGACAAATGACTCGCTTCGGCGAATGCGGCCGTTGCGCGAGGCGCGTCTTCATCGCCCTCATGCGCTTGCGCATACGGGAATATGAGGACCTGTCGGGGCCGTGGCCTGCTAATAAACATAAGCCCGAACCGTTTGATATATTGCTTGCGCCTGGTCTCACGCATCGTCTCACGCCCTCCCTCTCACTCGGTCTCCCTTCGTCGCCAAGCTGGAAAAAAGAATTCGGGAGCATGGCTGCTGCTTCTGCCGCTAATGGGCGGTCCATACGTCTTTCGATACTATCTTAGAGCGGGATCGTTCAATCCTCAGTCTGCTCGGAGATGCGCCCACGAATGGTATCGACGACATCCCATACTCTTTGCTACACGATCTGAGTCGATCAGCGTCTCAATTTCGTGATATCGCCATCGTACCGCAGCTTGCGCGAAGTTTAAGGCGAATCGGTTCTACACCCGCGTCCTGGGAGTCATGTGATTCGTTGATCGCACGCAGTTCTTTGGAAGCAAATCGATTGGTCGTTTGCGGGAGCGCGCGTAACTGCGAGGAGCGGAGATCTTTAGGATAAAGCGGTGGTAGGGAAGAAGATCGGTGAATAGGAATCGAAGGTTTGAAGGAACGTGTAGGAGATGTCAGACGTGGAGCTCACAGACGCCTGGCAGGATCTGTCGACGTTCTACAAAAGTCTTCTTAAGGGGGTGACTTACAGTGACTTGGATAGATCGGAGGGCGGAACAGTTTGCTACGTAATCAAGAGTTCGTTCGATCAAGAGGATCGGCTGCCGGAGGAAGACGAGGGGACGATCCGCGAGTCCGACATCGCTCCTCTCATTTTACAGAGTCTTTTTTACATTCGTACACGGGCAGGTTGGACATGCGTTCATTGCTACTTCTCCCTGTCTCTCCCCTTCACCATTGTTCTTCGTCTCATTGCTTGCTTTTCCTTTCTTAGTTTTAATTGAGAATTCACTCGTTATCGATCACGATCTAGCAGTGCCATGCAATGTATTTGGTGACTAAGGATTTATTAAGGTGTTTGGTTACAATGCGCTCCCGAACATTGTAAATCATGATTTACGGTATCCACGGACAGTCTAGGCACACGCTTTTCGTAATAATTGTAATTATAAATCGAATTTTTTCTATATAATAATAATAATAATAATAACAGCAACAATAACAATAATAATAAAGCATTGAAATCAAGGTTTGTGCATAATTATAGTTATGTTAACTATTGAGTGACGAGGAGATATCATCTCTTGATTAAGGGTTTCAATAAAATTAATTTATTATTGCTAAAGTACTCAATGTAGAATAAACCAATTTTGGCTTCGTGTAAAAATACATTGTACGCACGGCTGAAATTCTCAATGGCATATGTGTTTGATGTTATAACGCTCGTCCGTATTTTTTTTCCCCCGAAATTGCAAAATTGCGTGTTTGTTACTTTTTTTTTTATATTTTATTTATTTATTTACTTTTTTTTTTATTTTGTTTTTTTATTAAATTTACGTAAAGAGAAATTCTTTTGAAATACAGTTTATGCATTAACGGTTCCATAATATCATGATTTATTAGTGCATTCATTTAGCATTAACAGTTGTCGGATTTTTGATTATACGTTTTATTTGGCCATATACATATTTCGTTTAGTATTACGTGAATAATTATTAAAGTATTCACTCGTTAACGTATCATTTTAGTCTTCTGTAGCGTAATACACACACACACACACACACACACACACACACACACACACATATATATATATATAAATATTTTTTAATAAATATAATTTAGGCATATAGTTAGAATAATTAATTAAATTCTAGTTCCGACGGTATTTTTCGCTCAATTTAAATAAAGTTTTTTTGTAAAATTATTTATATTTGTCGTTTTTAGCTTTACATGGACCAGAGTAGAGCATACGAAATGGCAATGTTCTTACGTATCCAAATGTATTATTACCTGTGAGCCTCTATTTTAATACGGATACCTCTGTGTAGTTTCGTACAGGTCGGCACTAAGGACACGGCGTTTGATAAAAAAATAAAATTGTCATTTGTATAAAATGCTGCCCCGATGCATCCTATATGCGGGAATAAAATAAAGTAATTGCAAGTGTAGATTGCGGATTTTAGAACGGAATGGGCAGTATATTTAATATTTAACGATTTAACGGCAAGGAATGCGAAAGCGAGTGAGAAGGGGGAAAAATATGGCAAAATTGGAAAATTGAAAGGGAAAAGGAATGGAAGAGCTCCGACCTAAATATAAATCGAGCGAAATATCGAAGTAGCAAAGCAACATCGGGTGTACGAGTCCCTTGCGCTTGCTCTCCTATCCATTTAATGCAGAGCCTGTGCTCGGCCCACTCGTTAAGATTTTTTTTCCTTCATCTCTATCGTACGTGTATGTTTATTATTACACGCGTATTATTTTTTTTGGCAGCCCGTCATAAGGACACGTCGGTGATTGGGTAAGGAGCGCGCGTCCGGGCTCGCACACCTCTAGCTTAATCTTTTTAACGGATAAGCCATCATCGGATTTCCTCTCCCCCGCACGCACCAATTGCCAACGTGCGGCCGTTAACTGCTTCGGATCTACCGGCTGGCTCTCTCGATATTATAAGCAGACTCCGTATCATAAATCGTTCTCCAGCGTTTCGGAGAAGAGGCCTGAAGGAGAGCCTTGGCCGCCTCGTTTTCGTTTATTTTCGAAAGCGCTCAGTTCTTTTTCCGTCGAGCGTATTATAAACTCGCGGCAGCCTTAAATACGAGCTCTTAAAATACGAGGGCAAGAGGGTGAGAGGGTGAGAGGGTGAGAGGAAGAGAGATAGAGAGAGATAGATAGATAGAGAGAGAGAGAGAGAGAGAGAGCGTGGGGAGGGAGAGTGTAAGAGAGATAGATAGAGAGTGAGTGTGTGCGCGTAATTGGTGTTGACTGGTTGCGCTCTTTTGTTTTAGCGGAAGTGAAGATGCCGAGTGGAAAAGTGGACAAACCCGTGATCGAGGACAACCACGATGGTACGGTCTCGATCAAATACGATCCGCGGGAGGAAGGACTTCACGAGATCTACGTCAAGTACAATGGCGAGCACGTGCAAGGTAAGCTCGTACCCCCCCCCCCCAACCCCTCTTTTTTTTTCCTATCAAAGCCCATCTATTTTCGCATTATTAAATTGGCAATCGGTGGCTTCGAGATGATTATTTTAAGGTCGTTGTTTAAGGCATTTAACGAATGTGGAGGCGAGCGAAGAAAATTCTTGGGGGCCATTCTATTGCTAAGGCCATTAATAATTACTTCCCAACAATCGGACATAATCCGATGATTCATAAATTCTTAAACGTGGCATAAATCACGAGCTCGCGTAATAATTATCGGCCAATTAAATACAAATTATCGGCCTTTGCGTGCAAGCTCTTGGTTTAAATTTTTAGCGACTGGAGTGGTGTCGAAGTGGCACTTCACCTCCTTTTCGTAGAAGGCTCCCGCACTTCGGCAATTATAAATCAGCGCGTCGGCAACTCGCGATCGCTCACCAAGCGCGTAAGGCGGGTGGAGGGGAATGGAGGGAGGGACACAAGGGCGCACCAATTTATCCCGTGACTTTTTCCATGGAATAATGACGCGTTCAGGAATAAATAACGATAATGCCGTAGGTCACATAAAAATAATTTCTTCGATCGAGCCTATAAGCGCGACCGTGGATCGGCGGCAAACATTTTTTGCCAATCATCGATTGAAAATTTATTCTAGAAATTCGCACGGAGGCCGGGACGATCCACGGTGGTACATAATCCCCGTTTTAATTTTAGAGATTGGGAATTCGCGTATCGGTTGGCTGCCGGGGTTTTATTTATTTTTATTTTTTTTTTATTATTATTATTATTTTTTTTTTGCCGAAACTAAGGGCCCACTAAAGCCTAGGAGGAATAGGAGCGCGGTAGGTTCAGCTGGTGAGAGGTTGGTTGCGTTGCAGGTTCTCCCTTCAAGTTCCACGTGGACTCGCTGGCGAGCGGCTACGTGACCGCTTACGGTCCGGGCC
Organism: Ceratosolen solmsi marchali; assembly: GCF_000503995.2. Lineage (NCBI taxonomy): Eukaryota > Metazoa > Arthropoda > Insecta > Hymenoptera > Agaonidae > Ceratosolen > Ceratosolen solmsi. The sequence continues at coordinate 3,204,938 of NW_011948423.1, forward strand.
TCATTTACGGCGTCTGCGGGGAGCCGAGCAACTTCACGATCTCGACGAAGGGCGCCGGTGCCGGTGGCCTGTCCCTCGCGGTCGAGGGCTCGAGCAAAGCCGAGATCTCCTGTCACGACAACAAGGACGGCACCGTGTCCGTCTCGTACTTGCCGACGGCGCCCGGCGAGTACAAGATCTCCGTGAAGTTCGGCGACAAGCACATCAAGGGCAGCCCCTATGTCTCCAAAATAACGGGTGAGCGACGCTCCATGGATATTGTTGTTATTATTAGGATTTTCTCAGGCTACACCTGAGGGTATTCTGATAACGGCAACGATATCATTGAACCATTGTTTTTCGCAGCATCTCCAAAGTAGGATAACTAATGTGACCGATACCGTCGTTTAAGGAGGTTGTATCGCTGCTACGCGCTAGTCAAATCAACAACAGCAACTATCAATTACGTTAACTCGATCATATCTTCTTTATCGTGTATTAAATGTTAATAATCAACCTATACGTGACCTTGTTTAACCAAGTTAATTAGCGTTTAGAAAATGTGTATTTATTAATTAATAACCAAATAAAGGATTTCGTTTAATGTTCTTTCGACATATGGTTTATCATTGAGTGAGATACCATGGCATAATGTACGTTGCCGTCCTTAAAATCGAATAGTTAAGCTCGTAAGTTTCACGTTCGTGCTGCAAAGGTAGGTTGCTTACGTTGATTTTGCTGGCACGTATGATTAAAAAAAGTTTTTGCGAGACGAAAAAGCTTTTTTTAAATAACTTATTTGGATCTAATGACAGTTAACTCTTTTATGCTTTTATTAATTATTATTAATGAAAGAGATTAATTTTTTTTTCTGCCACATACTAAAAATCCATATGACCTGGCGGTAGTGAATCTTCATCGTGAAATCAGTTGTCGGTGTGTATAAGTTTTTTTTTTCTTTCATGTTTCTTCTCCTTTCGTTTCATCATTCTTAAAACTTTTGACATTAATGGATTATTTATAATGTATTGACGTTCAACGCCGCAACATTAAACTTTAGGTGCGACTATCTATCGAATGCGGGTACGCACGCACGCAATCGAGCGAAATTACATTTTTCCATAATCATAAATTTGGGTCGCCAGTGCAGATCGGCCCCGCTGTCATCGCAATCAGACCGTTTCTTTTTCAATAGTCATTATCAGATTTCAGTTTGATCGTTAATGTTATTGTGTCGTTTGAAAAAGTTCGTCAAGCTCTCGTTGCACATATTGAGAGGTACGTAAATAACGTAACGCCTGTTATTCAGCAAAAAAAAAAAAAAAAAAAAAAAAAAAAAAAAAAAAAAAAAAACGCAAAGAATTAAAAGTCGATAATGACGTAAAGAACGTAAGAACCGATAAAGAGAATAATGTCGAAGATCGCCAAAACAGCTCGTATGTGGTAAGAAGATAACACTCTTTGTCCCTCTCTCTCTCTCTATCTCAATTCCATCCTCACCCTCGCTCTATTTTACCATCCACCCCCACTTCCTCCCTATCCGCCTCTTTCACACACACACTCACTCACTCTCTCTCTCTCTCTCTCTCTCTCTGTTGTCTCCAAGTAATAACCAATGCATTGTGTCTGGCAACACCGACTTTTTTTTTACAAAAATTTCGCGTCGATCTAACGTACGCCAGTCGCGAGCATGGACTAAAGCGCCGTACATGTGTTGAAAAACGCAGGCGAAGGCCGCAAACGCAACCAGATATCGGTCGGCTCCTCCTCCGAGGTCCAGCTGCCCGGGAAAGTCAGCGACGCAGACGTCCGCTCGCTGAATGCATCGATAACGGCTCCGAGCGGCCTCGAGGAGCCCTGCTTCCTGAAGAAGATGCCCAGCGGCAACATATGCGTCTCGTTCACGCCCCGCGAGGCCGGTGCCCACGAGGTCTCGGTTAAGCGCATGGGCAAGCACATAGCCAACTCGCCCTTCAAGATCGACGTCACGGACCGCGAGGTCGGTGACGCCAAGAAGGTCAAGGTCTCGGGCCAGGCACTCAAGGAGGGCAAAACGCACGCGGAGAACGCCTTCTCCATCGACACGCGCAACGCCGGCTACGGCGGTCTCTCTCTCTCCATGGAGGGCCCCAGCAAGGCCGAGATACAGTGCAAGGACAACGAGGACGGCACCCTCAAGATCTCTTACAAGCCCACCGAGCCCGGCTACTACATCATGAACCTCAAGTTCGCCGACCACCACGTCGAGGGCTCGCCCTTCACCGTCAAAATCACCGGCGAGGGCAGCAACCGTCAGCGCGAGAAGATCCAGCGACGCCGCGAAGCGGGTAAGCATCGATGGTGCCACGATGGTACCCGCGCTCCAATCGATCGAACCACAACACGAAAACTCAGCCCCGTAATCTTGTGTTCTTTAGTGCCCATCACCGAGGTCGGCAGCCAATGCAAACTGACCTTCAAGATGCCGGGGATCACGTCGTTCGACCTTGCAGCGACTGTCACATCGCCAGGTGGCATTACCGAGGACGCGGTCGTTAAGGAGGTCGACGATGGACTCTACGCCGTAGCGTTTGTCCCAAAGGTAAATTGGAAAAGTCGTTGGATGGGGTGGAAGTGAAGAGCAGAGGGATAGAACGACGTTGTTATTCGCTTTGTCTTTGTTCTCGGGACGTAGGAGCTGGGCGTGCACACGGTGTCGGTCCGCTACAAGGACATCCACATCCCGGGCTCGCCGTTCCAGTTCACGGTCGGCCCTCTTAGGGACGGTGGAGCTCATCGGGTGCACGCCGGTGGTCCCGGCCTCGAGCGAGGCGAACAGGGCGAACCCTGCGAGTTCAATATCTGGACGAGGGAGGCCGGGGCCGGGACACTGGCCGTCTCCGTCGAGGGTCCGAGTAAAGCAAAGATCGACTTCAAGGACCGGAAGGATGGCAGCTGCTACGTCAGCTACATCGTTACCGAACCTGGTGAGTTGTCCTTTCCCTCTTGCCGTGCGGCGATACTCGCAGTTGGGCCCACGACGAACTCGTTCTGATAATATTTCCAAGCTTCGATAAAATATGCGGTTGGGGCGCGATGGGCAATAATGGTTGGTTGAAAGAAACACGCATTGAAAGGACATGAACGAGCAAATTTTTTCCTTACGTCGTTTGTACGGAATGAAGGGGTCACGTCGACAGTCCCCTGGGAAATAAATCACTTTTAATCGTCATTATTACTTTACCGTTTAATAAAAGTGAATAAAAATTGATTGTTTACGCGATTATATTTAGAAGGCTGTTTCATGGGCCATAAAGATTTTCTCGACATAAGGATACCGTCGGCTTTTTGAAATAATGTCAAACTTATATAAATAAGCATAAATGCGACCGAGTTTGTTTTACGGTTATTTTTAGAATAATAAAATGAAGCTCGATATGCATGTAGTAGAATAAACAAATTAATTATTCCGATAATAAAGAAGAGTTTAATAAATTATGAAATTATCATGCTATAAGGATAATTTTGTAATTGTTTAAAGGTCTAGAATAAAGGTCGATGGGTGCGGAGCTTTTATTATGGTAATTAATTTAAGAAAATTCTGCTGCACTAATGGCAATTATGTGCATCGTTATTAATTTGAGCAAATTTTGAGCCAAATGTCATTTGAGCTGCATAAGGTTGAAACATTGGGGGCGCAAAAATGTTTGCGAGATCGTTAATGTTGTATTTTATAAATTAACTTTGAGCCAAAGATGAAGTTTATAAAAGTTTTAAATTATTTTTGCCAATAGTTCGTTTCGATAACTTTGACATTTGATTTTTCACATACAGTAATAAATACCCGACTCGATCGTCAATTTTTAAGCTTTTAATTCTTGAAAATGCATATGAAACATATTTTGATAAAGTTAATAATACTCTTTATGAAAATGTACTAAACGAATGGATTAATGTACCGTCGCCAATTAATTTAAGCGATGAAATATTTGATTTAATCGATAATACATAATAATTGCGATTTCTTACGATTGCAAATATTTCCTATTTACGCCTAATAAAGGGGACATTGACCTTAAATTCTGTATATTATTTCAAGCAACTTTAACTACTTTGTATATATAATATTTAACGAACTGCAAAAATAAGCACTTGACTAAAAATTCTTACACTTATCGTTTTAATAAGATTAAGTTAAACTCTCTTATTAATGAAGATGTAAATGGTGCATTATTTATAAAATATTGACGATCACGAGAACGTTTATATTCGTCTCATATAATCATTCCAAAAGTCATGCACCGACGCGTCGCTCAACATCAATTACCCATACCACTTGGGAAGCTGTAATATCCGTTAAGAATAGTTTTAACGTAAAATATAACGCTTCAAGGCTGTGATGCTCTTTCTTATTTATACCAATATTTCCTTCATAAGTACAAGTATTTTTCCATGTTATATATCATGGACAACTCTCTCTTTCTCTCTCACTCTTTTCGATTTTTCTAACTCTTTTCTTTTCTCTAACTGTATTTATCCTAAAAGTTCGAAAAATAAAGATGTACTCGAGCAATCGATCGTCACCCAAAACGTTTATTTACATTTCGTTAAGTACGAGATCTACGATGAGAAGCCAAGCCTCTATTCACAAAGTTGTCGACTCCCTCCTCTACTACATACACACACACACACACACACACACACACACACATATATATATATATATGCGTGTGTGTGTGTATATATATATATATATATATTTGAATTTGGTCCAGAAATACCATCATCTATATTTGTTAAGGTGGAATTCATATTTTCGCTCATGTATGCGCGCCACTGACGATCAAGTCGATGCGCCTGTGCTGGTTATATTTGGGTCGCGCTTCTCCTCGCGGCTACAGAAGATATGGAAGATGAAAAGACATTACGAAAAGGAGAGCGAGAGAGAGAGAGAGAGAGAGAGAGAGAGAGAGAGAGAGAGAGAGAAGGTGAAAGAGGAAAATTCTGGATTGGTCGATGCTACCAAGACTTTCCGAGGCAACTTAAAGACAAATAGTCATATTTAACCAAAGTTTGCTCCTTCCATTCTCGTTACACCGTTTATCTCGTTTTATTTCTCTCCTTTTCCGCTCTCTTCCAACCTCATTGTCCATTCATGCTCGAAGATACGAGTAGCTATATATTCTCGAAGAAAATCGAGCTTGCTGGAAATACCCTTCGCAATAACATATGATTTCATAATAAAAATGCTTGAATAAAACTTATCTTCCAATGATATTCTGGCTCAAAGTTCTCTTATTCACAAGGATATTTTGTATTTCTCCAAGTCTGCGTGAACGCATCCTTTTGAACGAACAGTAAATACCGCGTATGCACGATACTGCTTATTGGCCCTCGTCTCTAATTTCAAATAGCAAAAATTATTTAGTTGAAAAATCCATCGACCGACCATAATTACTTCTCGATTTCGTGTTTTTCCCACATAACAGCAATAACAGTACAATACTCCTCCCGCCCCTCTTTTGCCCTCTGTTTTCAGGTGAATACAGGGTGGGAATAAAGTTCAACGACCAGCACATCCCGGACTCGCCGCACAAGCTCTACGTTGCCCCGGCGATGGGCGACGCTCACAAGCTCGAGGTCGCCCAATTTCCCGAAGGCAACGTCCAGACTGACAAGCCATACACATTCCTCGTACGCAAGAATGGCGCTAAGGGCGAACTCGACGGCAAGGTAAAGCTTTTCTAAACGGTCGCCACGGCCGCCAGTGTTAATAGTGTCGGCTTACGCTATGCGAGGATGGGGCCTCGAGGACTTTTTACATTTGGAAAAACCAGCAAATCGCCACTTAAATGCTTAAACGACGGTATAACGCATAAGCTGGCCAACGCGACTTTAATGATTACGAATAAAATAATGGCACGCGGAGTCATTATTAATTAGTGATTTCCTATTGGTGATCCTATTATTAGTGAGCCTATTCGACGATTACACGGTGACCCATATAACACGGGGAATTAAGCAAATCGCGACACTTACACGCAGCATGGCAATAAACGCCTCCGGTGGTGGATTATCGAAACGCGTACAAAGTCATCACGAAAGATTAATTGCTTTCGTAGCTGCCTTGACAAATTTGGCACTTCGGTTCTCGCTCCACCATGTCCATATATAAATAGCGCACTACTGAAAGAAAATGTCGCCCCTGCACTTAGTCTCCGAATTATATCAGATGCTTTCACGTGAAAAAATGGGATCGCGTACGTGGTGTTTGGAGGTGGGGGTGGAGTTTGGTTGTGGCTGTAGGGGGGTAGGGGGTGAGGGGCGGGGGAGGCGTGCGTGTCAGAGCTAGGGGGGGGGGGGGGGGGAGGCGTGCGTGTAAGAGCTAATTATCGGCAAATATTAACTGCGCGTAATGAGTAGCTCGAAGCATAGGGACGATAATGCTGCCGAGGCTATTTCTACAAATATCACAAGGATCGATGGAATGTTAAGAGAAGCGAATGTTGCATCCCCGACAGATAGTTTCACCGAACGGCGTCGAGGACGACTGCTTCATCCAGTCTATCGACTCCGAGGAGTACTCGGTGCGCTTCATGCCCCGGGAGAATGGCGTCCACAATATCCACCTAAAGTACAACGGGGTGCATATCAATGGCAGCCCCTACCGCGTGAAAGTGGGTAAGGTCGACGCGGACCCGGCGGCGATCCATGCCCACGGCAACGGCCTTAAGAAGATCAAGACCGGGCAGAAGACGGATTTCATAATCGACACGTGCAACGCGGGCGCCGGCGCCCTCGGCGTCACCGTCGACGGCCCTTCTAAGGTCGCCATGGACTGCACCGAGGTCGAGGAAGGCTACAAGGTCAGGTACACGCCCCTCGTCCCCGGCGACTACTACGTCAGCATCAAGTACAATGGCTACCACATAGTCGGCTCGCCATTCAAGGTCAACGCGACTGGTGAGACTACTTCGCTCTCGTACCGTCATTCGCTCTATCTTTAGCCTCCCGCACTTGTAAGGGCCACCTGATTGACCAGAGCTTGGCCTTACCTGATAACGACGTTGTTGCAGTCTCGAGCTCCAAGATTCTCTAACTTTGTTTCAAATGCCGAAGACCGTAAGACTATTTACCCCACCAATTCCTCCAATTTCCATTTCCTTTATTCAACTATTATTACATATTTATTCGCTTCGCTGCCCTAAATGGCGGTAAAACAACGTTAGGCTTTGCGTCTTATTGGGTAGAAAATGGGAAAATGCAATACCGATGTAACGACTCGATCGATTGTTTCAGGGGCGGATCTCGCCGAAAGAGGAGCACAGGAGACGAGCTCTATCGTCGTCGAGACAGTTCAGAAGTTCTCCAAGGCCAAACAAACGGGCCCCGTTCTTCCACGCTTCAACTCCAACGCCAGCAAGGTCACGAGCAAGGGCATGGGCTTGAAAAAGGCATATTTGGGAAAGCAGAATCAATTCACCGTGAACGCGGGCGATGCCGGTACGTCATCGATAACCAATACATCTTGGTTGGCTCTTTAATCTTGAATCATCAAATTTTCATTTGATCGATTATTTGATGCGGCGGTGGTTTTAGTTGGCTTTTAACATGAAGGGGACGTGACCTTTTGGGGGAGAGCGAAACTTTCATCCAAGCCCTAATAATCCTAATAATCTTCATGATGCGATTAGGCAATTAGCAATGAGGTTGTTTAAAAATGTTCTAGCGCCCGGTGGTTTAAATGCGAACAACAGAGAACGTTTTTTACTACAAATTAGTTTCATCTTTCTCGGATAATCAATCCCTCTCGCTTGTTCAAAGCAAACTAAAAATAAAAAATATATACATTTGGAATAAAGTGCTCGTGGGGTAATTAATGTTGGTGAGGCGGGGGAGGGGAGGCGATGTGTGTATGCTCGAGGCAGGGGCCGCAGGCAATAGGAATTAAACGAATGAATAAATAAATTGAAAATTGCGTTACAGGGAACAACATCCTGTTCGTGGGTGTGCACGGGCCAAAGGGACCGTGCGAGGAGGTGTTCGTGAAGCACGCAGGCCGCAACAATTACAATGTGAGCTACTTGGTGCGCGAGCGGGGCGAATACATCGTCATGGTGAAGTGGGGCGACGACCAAATTCCCGGTTCGCCTTTCAAGGTCGACGTCTAGAACGCCGCTTCCCGCAGCCACGAACTTGTACGGGCGCGTGCACGCCCGCGCACGAGGCATCTTCCTGTTCTCATGAACAGGGCGCGGCACGAGCGCTTACGTAAATAGATGAGACAAGGAGGTGGGCCGCGTCATCCACGCGAGTTGATCGAAATGCAGCTTTCCATTCATCAACACGGCCTTTCCTCGGCTTCCTTCGTGGCAAAACGGTCGCAGTAAGAAATACATGGAGGAACAGAGAGAGAGAGAGAGAGAGAGAGAGAGAGAGAGAATGTTCGTGTGTGTGTGTGTGTGCGCGTGCGCGTGTGTGTCAGTGAAGGAAGAGACGCGACTTGTGGAAGAAAGGATGAGAGACATAACTGTACGAGTCGACATCGGCGGATCATCGGCTTCTCTACTATTCTAATTTTTTCATGTTTTTTTTTTCACGCCTTCCCGTTGACGTCGATGATGCAATTTTCTTAAAACTTCTATCTCTAACTTTAACATCTAATTATAATAAGATGTGTACAGGAAGACCCTCGTTGCATATCGAGGGCCGGAGATACGGGCACCTACACAGATATTGTATCAATACTGTTGCAATCGCAAGTGGTGTCACTACATTTACACGTACGACGACTTTGATTTGCGTAAGCTCGTCCTTGGCAACGATGATCGACGGCATATCGTTTGCCGTAAACCGAGACCGCCTGCGTTATCCACCGAACGTGCCTTATGTAACGAAGGATCAAGATAACCAAAAAGAAAAGAAACGAAAAAAATAAAGAAAAAAAAAACAAACAAATAAATTAATTAATTAATTAAAAAAAAAAAAAAAAAAGAAGCAAGTAATATAGTTCGCTGACGTAGCAATTGTAAGCGTGTCCGGATAAAAGAAACAATGTAAGAATAATAATCAATCGACCAACCATCCAACAATCAACCAATAAAGATAGAAAGAAACAAGCACTCCTAGTTTTCTCGAGAGCAATACTTTACGCAACCACATATAATGTCAATCTTATAGTTTATCACGCATAGAATACAAATATATTGCATATTGCTTATAATATATTATGGTATATAAATAAAGCTAATATATTTATTAAAGAGGAGGTTTTGTTGTGTTAAATGCATTCCCCGCGCTGCCATCCCCATTATTGTCGCGGTCGACAAATTCTTTTCATCCGCTCTGAAAATCCTTCATTCGCCTTACCTTTTCGTTTATTATTGCATCGGTGTCGCCGTGTCTCCGTGGAAGTAGCTCCACATGGAAGTAGTTCCCCCATACCCCATCCATCAGTCTCGCGCGGAAATAACCGCTGGTGGGGGTGGCGTTGATGGAGCCTCAGTTGGCGGCCGAGACGACGACGGGGTCGGCGAGGGACGAGGAAGTAGCGGATTGGCCGAGGGGCGAGGGGGACAGCAGCAGAAGAGTCCGAGGGACCCGGGTGAGGTGTGCGTCGTCGAACGTGGCGAGGGGTGGGGCGGGTGCGCCGACCGGAAGTAGTCCCGCGAGAAGGGCGTAGCTTTTCCGGTGGCGCGAGCCGCAACCCAAGGAAAAGGGCAAAAAGTGTCGGCCGAGAGGGCGCTCCTTGGTCTTGGGGAGGGGGTCGGAGTGCCGGTGAGGAGCGCGAGGCGTCGATAGGACGGTGGGCGGCGCCAAGGACGAGGCTCACCTTCCAGTCGTCGAGCGCCGCTCCGACGGCAAACACGCCCCCACCGCGGCATCGGATTTTAATAGTCGCCGTCGCGGCGCTCGGCGATGCGGACGGGCGTCTTGCGCACTCCGCCGAGACGACGCTCGAGACGACGGTCGTCACTCCAGCACCGACACCACTCACATCGTTACCGAAGGCGGAATGGTCGGGGTTTGTTGGGGGGGGGGGGGGGGGG
>NW_011948423.1:3215069-3217569 GCF_000503995.2 Ceratosolen solmsi marchali
GGGGGGGGGGGGGGGTGTGGGGGGGGGGGGGGGGAGGGAGTTTAGGCAACACGGCCGATGAGGGCAGGGCGGGGAGGGATAGACGAACTGACCGAGATTGAACTTCTTACTCTTACGCTCGCCTTACGCGATGATTGAGTCGAGGAGATCTTGCTTGTCCTCGTTCGTCTTTCCGGACAAACTAACATTATTTTCACCATTTTTAGCAATACTGTTATCGTGGCTTTGGAGAGCCACGGACAAGATTTATCATTCGCTTATTCGAGATACCATATTTACAAAATGTTTTGAAGGAATCTTTGTTTCTTTGTCGCAAAGCGCCATCGTTCCCCGGCATTTATCCATCGGGCAATATATTTTCACGGAATTAAGCCCCCGACTGTTTGGACTATAAAAACGCATTTTCCTTCTATTTTGTCAGCATTTACAGATTCATCGTTCGTGATTCATCTCAAACATTCCATCCTTACATCGATAAATTCACCAAATAATCATTTATATAAAGGGGAGTAAATTAGTTGGTAAGCCGCCGCCCTTCGCACACTTCGTAATCGATGAAACTACAGTTTGGCCGAAAAATGGTAATTTGTTTTAGCGGGGAGGCGATACTGATATCCAATACACGTTAGTTTATGTATTCGAATGTAATATGTAAAAAAGGAGTACTCGTATCCCACGTAAATTTATGCTGATGAGATGCTAAGATGTGACTTCGTGTAAAAAAAAATCCATATTCGTGACTTTGATTTAATAAGCAATCGAGTATGACTAATAATGGACAATTGTTATTTATCCAACACGGCACATATAAATTTCACATTAAATATTCCATTTGTTCCAATGGGTAATGGGGCAGATAACATATCTTGGAATCTCATTGAAAATTGTGAACCAACCGATGGGACTAGGGTAGATTTCAACTTAAGCGGCACATTTGAAAAGGATCAATTCGCATAATCTTAATTAGTCTCATTGAATTATAAATTGTGCAGAAAACTTCTCCCAGAGAAGGTCTAACGTTAGAATAACAAAGGAGGGAGTTGGGTACTCAAATGGAACTTGGACGCCATTCAATGATTTTGCTTTTAACAATCGCAAAATGTCAAAACGAAAGAAAGAAAAATAGTAAACCATACTAAACCTAAGATAATTTGTTACTAGTAAGACATTGGCTCTGCCATATGCATCATTTAAATTGCGAATTAAGAGTAATGTCAACAATCAATAAAGTCATGCATCTTTTAAAGTTCATAATTTAGAATTCATAATTGCATCGAAGTTTGCCTGCGTATTGGCAAACGCTTAGACGCTAATTCTGATTTCGTTGCTACGGACGTCGATGATTTTTTTAATGTTCTTACCGCCAAGATCTCAAATTTGGCGAGTGTTCCCAATGTTGAAAAATAATGTCGTTTGCTTAATCAATGAATAGTCAATGAATACTCGCGTCGATCGAGGAGGGTTGACTTTTTTCATTTTTCGCCATGCCTCGAGCCCCGATTTGGCACGAAGATATTTGACGTTACACAATGGTAAGAACAGCAACGCATTTAATAATATCTAATCGAGGGCAGTAGCTCAGCGCAATAGATATAAAAAGTCCAAATAGCCTCGACGATTGCGCAAAGCCGCGGCAGATCGGAGTAAATCCCGGGCCATAGACGAATTCGCTGTCTTATTAAAAATCATTTCGGGACGAAATCGACGAATCGGCGTCCCGCGCGCCATCATCTCGGACTTTCTGCGACGCTGTTTTAACAGAGTCGCCGCCGCTTCCATCCGACATTAGGCTATGCGAGCCGCGGCACGCGAGCGCGCAAAGGGGCTAAATTATTCGGCTGTTTGCTGGAAAATGGCCAGTGCCCCTTTCACTCTCCTTCGCTCGATGAAGCCGCCGACTCCCACTGGCGGCCGCCCCGTTTCTTCTTCGTCCGCGCGTCTCCTTCTCGCAGCGCGAGGACGTGGCCATGCCAAGGCTTTCGGGTCCCGCGGAGCCTTCGCGACCCCATTCGCTAGATCGCATTTTCCGCGGCATCCGCGTACTCGCGGAGGAGTCGTTCGGCGCGCCGGCGTCGAATAGGCGGAGCTTTCCACCCGAGGCAAACACTTGGCCCCACCATCGAGGCCGTCGCCGCCGCCGCCGCCGTCGTCGCCGCTGCCTCTCCGCCACCTGTGCTTCACCTTTTGACGCGCGCGACCACGCCACCGTGTTTTCCCTCGCCATTTTCTTCGCGCTACAATCCGTGTATTTTTACGCCTCCGACACCCAGACCCCACCGCCCCTCATATCCGTCAACCAACCCGCAAAATAACTTCATCCGCGTCCGTGCTCTCGCGTTTGTCTTGTGGGAACATCGTTGGGCCGTGGCGCGGTGAAAGGCGATTCGATAAGAGACATTTCTACCGCCCACTCACCCACTCACCCACCGGCGACTGCCCCCGTCTCGGTCCCATTGCTGCGTTCTCCAACCCCCCTTTCTCACTCACAATCATTCTCTCT
>NW_011948423.1:3220069-3224796 GCF_000503995.2 Ceratosolen solmsi marchali
TATCTTACATACGCATTTAAGATCCAGAGTTAGTCCGTCGGTAACATTCCATGGGCCTTTTCATATAAATTTCTAATCACTTTAATACAGACACACGGAATGCGCAACTTGAAATAAATAATTCGTCAATTTAGCAGAGATGTAAATATTTCATCAGTTTCGCATAGCGATTATAATTTTCCTTTTGCACTAAGCCAACGTTCCAATCGAGTTCAATATGTAATTTCATCTTGTAAGAGCGAGATTATCGTAGAAACTCGTTGGAAAAACAGGCGATCGGGGCGATACAACATCGCACTTGACTTGAATACGTATTAAACAAATATACCGAGCAAATGTCAATTCTATGGTGTTTTCCTTGACTATGGCGCGGCATTATGGAACGAGAACGCTTTCTGTTGGCAATGCGATAATTACAATTGCTTTCTCTCTTCTTCTCACCCTTCTCTCTATTACACACACGCATACCTTCTCGCCCCCCCCTCTCACTCTCTCTCTCTCCTTCTTCTTATCAATATATTTTGTGTACGCGTTGGTGTATACTTGCATATGGTTGCCTTAAGAGACAGAGACAGAGACAGCGACAGAGACAGAGATAGATAGATAGATAGAGAGAGGGAGGGAGGGAGAGAGAGAGAGAGAGAGAGAGAGAGAGAGAGAGAGAGAGAGGAGAGGGGCGATATTGAGCGTGTGAATGAGGTGGAGGGCGTGAGTGAGAGGAGGATTCGTTAGATTCACCAGGACGGTGTTAAACGCTTCTCTATAGGAGTTAATTTATTATAGCCATAGAGCTAAAATACACGGGTATGGGGAGACGGTGGATGGTAGGAGGTAAATCAGCTTTGCATCGTTAATTTATAAGGTAATTTACAAATGTACAGAACGGCGGGCGCGGGTCGACGGCGATATCCGGTTCAGCGGAGGCCGCTCGGTCGTCCTCACATGTAGATCCGGCGCAGGTCCGACGGCGACGTGATCATGTTGCACTGCGGGCACAGCTTCTTCGCCCCCTGGAAGCATGCGTTAACGTACACCGGTTATACACCTGATTTTCCCAGCACAGCCGCACTATTTTCCTCATGGGGACTGATCGTTTCGTTAAACAGAATTGTCAGTTATTTGAGGGCTAGCTTGTATCGAATAATAAATACTCGGCTGATTCTATGGGGTTGTGTGGTGCGACGATAGTTGTTTGATTGTTCCTTGCAAGTGTAAGGGTGGGTGGGGTGGGGTGGGGTGGGGAGGGGGACGTTAAGTGGCCACGTTTGTAATGTGGCGTTGATATTTTAAAAATTGTGAGACTTACATAGGAAGTTAGGGCAAGGAAGTGCAGGCATTTGTTTGAATTTCACTCCATGTTTGCGGAATTAATAATTGGCGGTGAGTCTCAGAATTTGATTAAAATGGCCAAAGCGATTTGAACTTGATAGTGCATTGATTCGCTAAACTTTGCTTACAATTGATTTTGATAAATTTGCAAGTGCTTACCAGAGTGTGTAGCCAACATTGTTCACAATGGACATGCCAGCAGCAGACTGACGTCACCGGCTTTTTGTATTGTTCCTATGAAAAAAGGAATGAATCGAAGCTAATCAATTTATTGGATTTAGTCAGAAATATTTAGGAAAGGAATTAGCATGTTTGAACGATACAATTAAGTTGAGATTTTATGTGATTGCTAGTGAAAAGCTAAAGGTAAAGCGCGCTGAGGGTATAAAGTGACCTTTTCCGTAAGCAAATAACAAGGCTTTAAAATTATTTTTTATACATTTGATTTAAATGTTTGCTCGCGTTAGAATTAACAAGACCACTATTTTCTCGGATTTTCTTTCTTTTATTTTTTTTTCTTTTGTTAAATCACTTGATTAAAGTATTAGCTTTTATTGTTCATTTATTCATTTGTTTTTTTAATCTCCTACTTTTTTCTCTCTCTTTTTTTTTTGACTCTAGTGCATTAATAATGACAATCGTACTCTGATATTTCGCGACCCTTTTTTTTGGAACAACGCTATATTCGTAATAATTTTCAACTTTGAAGGTGCTCTCATTAAATGGCGCTTTCGGTGGGTGAAAAAAGTTTTTCCACGTCACTGCTCTTTTTATGTCCGTATTTCATCCTATGAAGAAAAACTGTCCCAGCTCATACGAGAGAGAGAGAGAGAGAGAGAGAGAGAGAGAAATATAAAAAAAAAACAGAAAAAAAATTAAGATGAAAGCGAATGTAAACCGTCGATAGTTAACGATTCATTAAACGGGGTTGAAGGAAACATGAGTTAATTTAATATAAATGTCATTAATACAAATGTTTTGAAAAGCAGAGGAATTAATTAATATGATCGATAATTTGCATAAAATGAACTTATAAATAATAATAAAAAAAAAAACAAAGGCAAAACAGTACAAACACGTGGCTTAAAAATGTTTTTTAAAACAATGTAATTCGAATGAGAACGAATAATTGCATGAAAAGATGTTAAATATTTTTCCGGGAGAAATAATGATCGACAGGATAATTAAAGCGTTCGTTTACTCTTCGACTAGTGAAAAAATATTATTTTCATTATCCTAATTATACTAATATTGCATTTATCAACGCACATGCGGATATGATGACTCTTTGATTAGTAGAAAGTTAGATTAATATAATATCTCATACAATTTAAATATCGTACTACTTCATGAGTTTATAAGGTTATTTAGGAAGAGATATTCGAATGGTTTATCGATATAATTAATTTTATACAAAGTCATAAGATCTAATGAAAAAATAAAATA
Organism: Ceratosolen solmsi marchali; assembly: GCF_000503995.2. Classification (NCBI taxonomy): domain Eukaryota; kingdom Metazoa; phylum Arthropoda; class Insecta; order Hymenoptera; family Agaonidae; genus Ceratosolen; species Ceratosolen solmsi. The sequence goes on from NW_011948423.1 coordinate 3,222,845, forward strand.
TTTTTACAAAGCGCGCCTATCGATTACAAGGATATAATTATTATAGTTAGAATTAATTCAATTCATATTTTTTTTAGGACTATCATTATCATTATTATCATCAATCATTGTTACTGTTGTCGTCGTTATTATTATTACTCTTCTTCTTCTTATTATTATTATTATTATAGTATCGCTATAACGAAGTCATAAGGAATGCCAATGAAGTTAAAAAAAACTTGGAGAAAGTACGTAAGGCGCGAGTGGCAGGAATCGTGTCCTCAGAAAATTCTTTTAGCACACGGGTCGACGAAAGGGAGAGAGAGAGAGAGAGAGAGAGAGAGAGTGAGGAGGGTAAAGAAAGTTAGATAGAGGGAGCCACTTACCATACAGATCAGACATTTGAATGCTTGGCCGCGTGTCTCGGCTTCGAGCTCCCGGATGCGTCCGCGGAGGGCCTCGACGAGGGGCGTCTCGGGCTCGTTCTTGGCGTCGAGCATCGAGGGCGGCGATGACGAGGAGGCCGTCGTCTCCTCATTGTCGAGCTGCTGCTGCTGGGAAGTCGAGCCAGGACTCGTCGAGGGCTCGGTCTTCACCTCGAGTTGTGATTGCTGGGATCCGTTGGGCGATATGACGGCCTCGCGCAGTGCCTCGCGCTCCTTTTGCTCTCGAGCTGTGCCCTCCAGTCGCGGCGTTACTACATCCGCTTCCGTATACTGGGAGGGACCGAACTGCGCGCTCTCGTCCCCATCGACCACGAGGTCCACGTCCTCATCGTCCTGGGCCGCGTCCGAGTTCCTTGCGCCGTTCGGGCCACTACGATTGCTCGATGACGTCGCCAGGCCTGCGGCTTAAATTGAGCGTTAGGAGCGCCGACCTTCGGGATAAACCGGCTGCACGTCCGGGACTCTCGGGTAACAGCTCGGTCTTTCGATAATCGGATGGGAGCCTCAACAAGCACTCTAGCATTATCAAACCAAGGAGTTTTCTGCTCCTCTTATGCAATAGACGCCAAAGATAGAGTACTAGACCATGCTCCCGCGTACTTTGCTCCATAAAATTCGACCATTTCGTTTGGATTAGGTTGAAGGACCCAGGGAAAAAAAAAAAAAAAAAAAAAAAAAAAAAAAAAAATTGCGGAAATTTTAACAAGAGTCCTTTAAGGATGAATAAATGGAGCGTGAGGAGCAGATATAGGCAGTTCTGTTGCGCAAGCTTCGATAAGCCATAGGATATGAACGTACATGGCGATGGTCATATGAGAGGACGAAGGAGAGGGTCGGTATCGAGGAATATTGGTCTTACCGGAAAATCCACCGAGGAGCATCGATGTGGCGCGGACTCTCCGCTGACCGGCCCACTCGTACTCCTCGAAGGTCTCGGCGTCGCCCTCTACGTCCACCTCCTCGTCGTCGAGGTGCGGATTTTGCCTGTCGGGGTTGCCGTTGTGCTTGTTGAGACATCGCTCGACGTGCTGATTGAGCTCCTCCGGACTGCCCGAGAGCCGCTCGTTGCAAACCGGACACGCCGGCTCGTCCGCTTTCCTTTTCCGGTTCTTAATGCGAATACGCGCCTGCAAACAACGAGTATTTTAGGCTGATGGTTCGATTTTCAGATATGGGTGAGGGGAGGATCGTGGAAACCATTATTGTAACTTTTATTATTGAGCTTTTACGAGGTTGGGGGTCGCCGTTGCACTATATTGATTCTTGCAACGAACGTGCTCAATTCGTCGTAAAAGCCTAAGCTGGATTATTCCAGTGGTCGATGGTTCTCGGGCGCTTCGAGGACGATCATCAACGTCCGACAATAATGACGTTATCGTGATAATTGAGTGAAGTGAGCAAATGTCAAGGTCGAGTGTCTCGGGCGACATGGATTTATGAATTATCGCTGAATGGGTTATGGTAGGCAGAAGGAGGTGAATCGCGAAGCGCAAGAAAAAATTCTCGGACTTCGCGCGTAGGCTAAAT
>NW_011948423.1:3224968-3247173 GCF_000503995.2 Ceratosolen solmsi marchali
CATTCGCGCGTAGACTAAATGGTCGCCGATGGTTGCTGGGCGCGCGTATTTGTATGTAAATAATTGATGAAAGAAACAAGGTCGTCGATGTTTATGATTATATTTAAGCGACAACACTTTCAATTCACAATCTCGTACCCTTAAGTCTCTGAGAAAGCGACTTTACTGTATTAATAATCGCGCGTAAGCTTCGATATCTTCGATACATTAAACATATTCCACGTAATATCGTAGTGGTTAATCGGGTCAAAGATGAAGTTCCGTGGAGAGGAGGAGAAATTTCGGCTATGAGCAAACTCGTCGAGTACAGAGGTATAAATAACCACTAAAAGACATTATCGATCGTCAGTCTGCATCGCTCTCCGCCCTCCGCCCTCCGAGCTTATCGACTCGCGTTAATCGATAAATTTATCGAGATAATGGGCCGCAGGATAACGGAGAGAGGTGTGACCGACATTGGAGCGCGAAACGATTGTAAAATGCTCGTTGGTAGGAGAGAAGCATTTGCACGTGGAGGCGAAGCCTATGACACTCGGACCTAACGACTATAAAAGGTATTTAATACAGAAGCTGCCGAGTCCAAGGCAATTCATTGCATTGAAATAGCAAGGATGGTTGTGGGACGAGGGAGACTTGTAAAAGCGAGGGCGGGAAGCGTCCTCGGGGCCCGCGGGGCGCGTCACGTCACCGACTTCGAAGCTCGAGGGCCGGGAGATTGGTGGCGACGGACGAATGTCGGACGGACGACGGACGGGCGGCGGGCGGCGGGCGGCTGCACTCACTTGTCTGTTGGCCTTGATCCGCTTGTAGGTCTCCCATCTGCCTATTGGTGTCCCGTCGGCCGCCGAGGGCGTGTGCAGCAACTGGCCGTGGCCGTGCTCCGGGGCACTCGCTGGCAATCCGGACCTCGAGGGCCTTGGCCGCGACGAGGCCGAGGAGAGCTTGAAGAGCCGGTCGAGCTCCTGGAGGAAATGCTGCTCTAGCTCCTGGGGCCTCACTGTCACACCGCAGACTGGGCAGCAGGTCGGGTCAGCCGAGAATTTCTTCTTTCCTGCAAGGCCAAGCGTCGATCGCCCAATGTCATTAATGCATTCCCATGCGTGTGCGACCCCGTGCCCGTTATCACAGGCCTTGGGGTGGGTGGTGATGGTTTTGTTTGGGTGGGTTGGATGTGGGGTAGGGGTACGGGGTAGTGCTGAGGGGGGGGGGGAGATGGAGATAGAGGGTCGAGGTTATCCTCAGTCATTTGCCTCCGGGTCTCGAAGCCCATTCCCGAAGCTCGCGCATTCGTTTGGCCATCCGGGTTTGTTTTGAAAATAGGGGTGCAGAGAGGAGGCGGAAAAGGAAAGAAACGGTAAGGCAAGAAGTTCGTGTAATTTCCTTTGACGAGACGCGTATGTGTAATAGGCGAGGGAGACGAGCGAGGAGTATTGGAGTGCTTCCAGCGAGGATCGGCCAATCGTTTGTTTGTTTGTTTGATTGTTTTTTTTTTTTTTTTTTTTTTGTTTATCTGTTTTGTTTTTTTCAAGGGAAAGTGCTCGCTCGCGCGAACACATCTCTGGCGTCGGTCGTGTCGACAGTACGGAAGATGCATCGTCGGTCGGCACAAAACACCGGAAATCCTCGCGTATTATGCGTATTATCCTCCCTCTCAACCTCCTGACTATTTTTACAGGCAGCGGCCACGTACGTGGTACTCCTTCCCCATCGACATCGCCTCCTCGTGCCTCTCATCGTTCCTTGTATCCCTTCTCTCACATTAGCCGTGGGAGGGAGACGTAGGAAGGGCAATAAGATAGGTTGAAGGAGCGTAAATTTGGTTTCGTGTAAGGCTACGAGTCTCTCCTTCGATTTTCAACACTCGATGGTAATTACGATTTTTTTTTTTTTTTTTGTACGTATCGTGTGATTGAGGGCCATGGGAACGGGCGAGGGGTTGAGCGGAGACGGGGGAGAGAATAAGCAGGGACTTTTCCATTCAAAGTCGACCAGCGTGATTTAACGTTTCTTCGCACCCGACTAACTTATCGTCCATTCACGATGTGCTCTTGGGCCTTTATTTTAGAATTTGATAGAAAATCACCGGCAGATTCTTTAAAGTGTCGTTATTCGGTTTCTTCAACTCTCTTTTACAAAATAATTGATCGCTTTCAATTTTTTACTCCCCCGAAACGTGCAAATTTTCAATCACCGAATAAAAAGTGTAGCTAACATTATATACGTCACTCCGACTGTTAGTTAAATACATTAATGTTGAAATAGCTTTGGGTCTTTTTGTCATTGGGCTGCGCACGTGATGAAATCATTGATATGGACCGATGCACTTTTGATTAAAAAATCAGTTTTATTTTCATTTTTTATTATTATTATTATTATTATTTTTTTAATTAAATTTATCACGTGAGATTTTTCGGGACGGCGCTTCTCTGTATTAGACATGTGATTTTCCATGCTACAAGAGCGTTAGGAGAAGTAGATTTTGTCTGGAGTATTACAGAGATTATTTTACGACTCATTTTGTTATTGTAGAGGCAGGTATGCACTAACACAGATGGTTTAATGACTCTTTTCACATAGCTAGAACTCGAGAGTTGAAGGTAAAATCAAAATTATTCAATGAATATTCCTTTACCGAATTGTTTAAACAAATACTCCATTTTTTATAAAAACGAGCTTTGCTAGTAATTTTTATTATGGGAGTAACATTGCAGCCAATTTTTAACGAATGAGTACGATAAAACGTTATGTAAAACTAATAACGATTCATAAAAATGAAAAAATTAATTAAAACAAATTCTTTTTGCATTTTTTTTTATTTGTCTGTTTGTTCGTTGGTCATCGATCATCCATATTTCTTTTTCATATTTTCACACGCCTACTAGTGTTGGCATTTGTAAAATTACGCATTATTTCCAGCACGATTATTGCTTATAAATTAACGACGATTTAAATCTTTATAGCGATATTGCAAATACAGCACGTCCAGCCCATCACTATGTTACATTTGACAAAAGCAATGGGGAATAAATTTTTTTATGCCCGGCCATTTTTGTAATAATTATTTTATCGCGGCATGCATAATTTATCATTAGACACGTACGAGGGCCGTCCGTTAAAAATGCGTTGAAATAAAAATTTTCGCAACGTCACTCCGTCCCCGCGCTCCGACGCTGTTCGCTTTTGTTTATACAAACAGAGTCGAACAGAGTCCGCTCTCGTTATCGATTAGGACGCGCGCGTTATGGCCTCGACTTATTATCCGCGCAGGGCGCGTCGTTACGATCGCCCGGGTACGTCCCGCGGATAATCCTCGCTCAACGTGCGAGACCGTCCTATCCAGTCCCGAGACAAAGCTCGACGAGACTCGACGAGTGTGACGGGTAATCTGTCCAACTCTCGGCCCCAACATCTCTGGCAAGATGTATCTCGGCATTAGTGGGCGGTGGTCCAGGGCGCGGGTGAAAGGCGATGAAGGTCGCGTCTCGTGAGAAGCCTCGCGAGTCAGCGACTTTGGATGCCGATTGAGCCTGGTTGAGGTATAGCCTGGCGAAGCGGGCCGGGGCCGAGGGGCGAGCGGAGGCAGGGAATCGTAAAAACGACTCGCACGGCTCTTAGAGGTCGATTCGTCGTCGGGCAGGAGTGAGATGCCCGGCTACTATTCTTCTCCCACCTACTTCGTTTATTTGCGGCATTCCCTAGCCGTTTAACATATCCGCGTCTTCTTCCGCGCGGCACGCACGCGGCCAGCTTTATCCGAGTAGCGGGAGGAACTTCTTTGTCCTCGGGCTATAGAAGTCGAGCGTCGGTCGACGGGGACCCAGGGGGTAAGGGACTTTCACCGTCCCTCTCATTCTACGACTATTCTTTCCCCTTTCAATTAAGTGCCCTCGCAAATTTATGTGAGCTCGCGCACGCCACTCCACTCGATGTTCCCTTTGGCCTTGCAGCTAAGGACCGCTCGTAGAATGAGCGAATGAAAGAAAGAAGGAGGAGGCGGAAAGGAAGAAAGAAAAGAAGGAAGGAAGTAAAGAAGGAAGGAAGGACGGAAGAGGAGTGTTTCGATACATGCGAGCCCGAGGAAATTTCCCCGAGGCATTATTCGTTCGATAAAGATCCTAAAACGACGCTCGACGTTTCTAATAAGCAAATCGTCCAAGATATATGTGTATAGAGATAGAGATAGAGAGGGTGAGTGTGTGTGTGTGTGTGTGTGCGTGCGTGCGTGCGTGCGTGCGTGTGTATGCGTGTCGCATGCGTGTGAAAACATTTTAGTCTATGGCAAGGGGGTGGAAAAATGTTTGACAACATAAAAAACAAACATTGACGATAACATTGAATATAATAATGATCATGATCATGATCATGACGATGACGATGATTATGATGATGGAGGGAAAAAAAAAGGACTTGAACTAAAGAATAATATCGGGGATGAGCCTTGATATTCCCACGTTTCTCTCCCCGTGGCACTTTTCCAAACTCCTTGCTCTTCATTTTACTTCGCATACATAGTATGGATATATAGTTTGGTGGGCGAGAGGAGAAATGGCCATGTGCCGGGGATAGGCAGTAAGTAATCCTCCAATAATAAGAATCAGAGTGGCCGTTTACGGTTAGAGACTGCCATTTCTTTTCTCCCGACTCGCTCGTTTATTCGCGCAATTAAAGAGAGATGCCAAGAGCGGAGGCCAACGCGAGCAGTAAGACGAAGCAGGTGGCTAAGCCCCGAGCTCTTTATCTTTTTTTATCTCGTTCCTCCTCCCCGGGGCCGAACGGACGCAGTTTCGCGGGCTATCTACGCCACGAAGGCCATAACGGCCCTATCATTTATACGGTCGGACCCCTCCTAGGCTGCGGGCGCAACGTCATCGCGTTCTGGGAAAGCGTCGGTGAAAAAGGAGGGAAAAAAGTGCGGCCATTCGTACGTCTATCCTCGCGCGCGGAAGATAGACCGACGCGTAATACCCGCGGTATATGCCGCCGTCCCCGCTGCCTCTTTCCATTTTAATTAAAAAAGAAGAGCGGCTGCGGGGTATCTCGATACTTAAACAGCTACTCCGGTTGATATAACGGGCCGATAAGCCCGGGCGGGGGTGACGGGGCAATCCTCGCGGGTGGCTACTTTATTTCGTCCCGATGAGTGCGCGAGGACGTGCGAACGAGGGACGGCGGTTGGGTAAGGGGGAGAGGATGGAGAGGATGGGGGGGGGGCGACGGTGTCACGTCGCGTGCTATGCCCACGCGACGACGATAACGGATACGACAATACGGACCTTATCCGACCTCGCGGCAACTCCTCAATTTCTTCATTACACGCCTATTAACGCCCACGGGTGTACAACGTACGCGCGCGCTCCTTATCGACGCCCGAAACGGTCGTTGGAGATAAAACGCGTTTGCGCTAATAATAAATAGAGTTTTTTTCAGAGACACCCAATGGCACGACTATTCCACACGATGGTGGTATTGTGAATTTCGTGAAATAGTGGCGCGCGAGGACGAATGAACGGCTCTTTACGTGTGATCGACGCGTCTAATAATAATTATTGGCTATGTACGGCGCGCCTTGAACATCCTATTGTTCCCCGTAAAATCGCGTGACGTGTACATTACGTCTGCACGAGCGCGCGCGTTACCTAAGTATTAATTTAAATTACTGGCCGACGTTGATTACTTAAGTAAGTATGAATATATTATAATTGTTTGGACATCGTGGATTGGTCGAGCACTGTGGGTCGCGCGAATCCGGCCAAAGTGGAAAAGTTTGAAAAGTCAATTAGTCGTAAGGCTCATTGTCGATTTTCATCGATATTTTTCAAATTCATTGGAGGGTAAGGATTGGGTAATAAAAGGACGTCAGCCCGTTGGCGTAGCAGGATAGGAGCGAGCGCCGATGCATTGGGCATTGCGGAGTTGCGCGAAAGCTTATGGGGTGGGTGCCGCGATTTGGATTCCTGGCGCATCGCTCGACATCTGAATACCTCTTTGATTTAATAGAGAACATCAACGTGCGCGTGGAGAGGAAGGGTGGCGTCGGTCGTGGCCGCCTCGAGAATCGGGAATCGACGAGCCGGGAGCAACCGAGGCGTGTTACCGAGGCTTTCGGTGCACTCGCCTCTCCCTATCTCTCGCTCTCTCTCTCTCTCTCTCTCTCACTCCCTCTCACTCTCTCTCTCACTCTCTCTCACTCTCACTCTCTCTCACACTCTCTCTCTCTCTCTCTCTATCTCTCTCTACCTTCCACACTCAACACTTTTGCCTTTGTGATCCATCAAGCCTTAATTAATTTCCCCTATTATAACGATTATTATTTCACGGATGCGCATTTCGATGCGCCACTGTGTATTATTATTATTATTGTCCGTGAGCGCGCATAAGTTTAATACGGCGTTCGTGAAGCGTGGAAAAACGAGGAAACGCCAAGGACGAATAAGGAAGGCCCAGTATACCGTTCGGGCCCGTCTTCGAAAGACGATGTTGTGGAGGTGGTCGGTGGCCGCGGTGGAATGATCGAGGGGGTGGGAATTGCCGCGGGATTGGGGAGGGGTGGGTAAGGCAAGGTGCGGGAGGTGGCCAAGAAACCGCGAGATGGACTTTCGGCAATTACCCGCGCCCCTGGCCATATTTATGTCTCGACTTTAATCCGAATAAAGCAATTAACTCTAATATTGACGACCGACTCGTGTTCCACTCCTTCTCTCGCTCTGTTCCTTTTTTTTTTCTTCGTACTTTTCTCATTCCCGTCTGACACTCGTATTTCTTTCGCTGGTCGAGATAAGGTTTTTTATCGCAATCGGCTGCTCGTGGTATGTTGTTTTTCGCGGATTATTCGCCAATCGAAAATACACGCGCAGCGTTAATGTTTGCGCGCGCAATAATACATACACAAATTACAAGCCATACTTTTTTTCGTAATTTTATTCTTATGCCTATCTCTCTCTCTCTCCCTACCTTAAAATAATACCATTCTGATGCGTCGATAGCCAGTATTATTTCTGATTACAAGATTAATTATTATATCCCTCGTGGTGATTACTAGTTAAATATAAATCATTTGTTTTTTGCTTTTGGTCTTTGTTTTTCATTTGCAAGGAGCATTTATAAGTCGGATATTAAAGAAGCGCGAAGCCAAGAGAATACAGCAAAACTTATCGCGTCGAGTAATAATTGGCCATTATTATCAGTACGATTTTTCAAATTATATTATTTAAAAATTACGACAAATTATGCATAGAGGATGAGGTAGGGTTCGTTACTTTATTAAGGAAGAAGAAAGATAGTCGAGAAAATTTATGATATCTCCAAGACATTACTAACAATGTATTTACAAATGTAATCGATCGAATTCTTGAATCGTAATTTACATACCGATCTTAATAAACAACGACTTTATCAAGAATATAAATAATACAATATGAAATGAAAAATCATCGAGAATTATGTGCACGTATGTGCGTGCATATATTTAATATTCATACGTTTGTGGAAAATTTTTTTTTTTTTTTTTTACATTTTATTTACTCTTCAAATGCTTAGGTTTTCTAATAATTTCTTACGAGCGATTGGATGAATTTTTTTTTTTTTTTTTTTTGTATCAAAATCTAAAAATTCTTTCTGATTGCCAAAACGCAGTCTTATACATGAAACATACTTCAAATTTTCAAATTTAATTTTCAGTCACACAATCCGACTTTTTTACTTGTAACATTTATTCTTGCCCCTGTAGCCGAAATGGCGTGCAATATTTTATTTAAACATAATAATATTTCGGCACATTAATTCTCATAAGCTCTACACATATAATTTAATAGACATTATACGTGCTCTCGTTAATAAAAATTATTTTAATATACATTAATGACTCAATTATTAATAAAGTTAGCGAATGACTCGGTAAAGGATGTAATATGAGATTGTAACTGCAATTCGAAAATAAATTATAGAGTCGAAAGGTGTTGCAATCGGTCATGGATAATGATACGTGATCAAGCCTAATGAGAAAGACAAGAGTTTCGGAAAAGTACTTTTGATGGGCAACACGTTATGTCGATATAGGAAGATTTTTGTAAAAAAGTGCCTGCATTTGATCGTAATGGATAATACATCATTATATATTACAAATGTTGCATATGAAATTTCATATTACAAAATAATATTCATAGCCAATCGTTTCAATTCGTTTCGCATTGTTTATATCTAAAATAGAGACTTCACCCCGATAATCTTCGTGCAGTTACGTTTATTGCAACATTTCATGGCGAGCTTAGCGTTTGTTATCAAGTACTACGGCGCTATAGCGTCCCATGATTATGTACGAAGGCATAATCCTCGAGTGCTGCTAGACTGATTTCGATAAGAAAGTATAACTGCCTGGAAATTTAGTGACTGTCTGTTTACAGTGCGAATCTCAAGAAGGAGCGCCGCCATGACAATGACAACGATAACGACAATGATAACGACTATGATAACGGCTATGATGCTGATGACGAACATTGTGATGAAAAATGAGAGGGTGAATCAGTAGTAGACAGACCAGGAGTAGTACGAAGAGGAGGAGGAGGAGGATGAGGGCGAGGATGAGGAGGTGGAGGTGGAGGTGGAGGTGGAGGCGGTGGCGATGGCGATGGCGGTGGGGCAGGGGGGGGGGGGATTAAACTTTCGTATAATCCGGTTTTAATTAAATAACCAGCGGGAGCGAAGTCGGGACTTTCTCTCTCTCTCTCTCTCTCTCTCTCTCTTTCTTTCTTTCTTTCTCTCCTCCCTCCCCCTCTATCTCTCTCTCTCTCTCACTTGCGGCTCCGAACTGGGGAGAGAAAATCCTGTGGCCGAAAGAGTTGCGGCGCATACGAAATAGCGAGAGTAAGAGAGAGAGAGAGAGAGAGAGAGAGAGAGAGAGAGAGAGAGAGAGAGGGGATTTGGGAGGCGGGGGGGGGCGCCCCTTCGCACGCACCGGCGGCTGTCGGACATTTAAGCGTCAGGCATTTAACCACAACTGTCGTCTTCCGATTGCCTGAGTTATGGCGCGCGTCCTCCCGCTTTTCCGTTACTTTTAATCGTTACCCCGCCTGACACTCGCTTTCCTCGCTTTTAACGGCCTTGCCTACTCCCGGTAAAATGAGCGGCTATGCGCGATATTGCCACAAGAGCGACTAATGATGGAGATTGAGGACATTTTTTGCGATTGGTCCCGCGAGCGAATATTTTAACGCGCAACATTCCGCTCGCAAGTCTTGTCCGATTCGCCACACACCATATCTTATCAATAATCATATTGAACTCCGTAGCATTGATTTTCGCATAATGGGCTCGTTATGCCGGTGCATAAGCAGAAACATTATTAATCGCGGGACATATATCGATTATATGCTTATTAAGGTATTCATTTTGTAATGCCCGCGAATATTCTTTCATTATGCGAATTAGCGCATTATGGATTGGAGAGAATGAGATTGGAGAACTTGAAGAATAAAAAAAGACGTAAAAATATTTTCAAGTCTGTGCGAACGTGGTTGAAAAAATTAATTGTATCATATGTTCGTGAGTATTTTGTCTGGCGAATTTTCATTCTAATATTTCCGAGCTTTATAGGCGATAAAAGAGAGGCAAAATTAACCCACGCAAAATTAAATTAAAGTAGGGTTAAAGTTTCACCTGAGAATTATACAATTGATCATAATGGCACACCTACGTTTTATTTAATTTCCAAAGTATTTAATTATTACGAAATCTTTTTTAAATCATGTCTTTAAATCATGGGCTTCTGATTTTTGCTCATTTACGATCTCGAAAATATTATAATGCGACTGCAGTAGCAAATATCGATATTTATTATTAGCCTTAATCATTCATACTTAAATTGCCAAATTTTTAATATTTAAAAAGAGCAAATAAAATTAGATTGTCCTATTTTAAGTATATAAGCGATAAATTTGCACATTATGTATATGAAGCAATCGTTCGTCTTCGACGAGTCGTTGACGATTAATATGAAGAGAGATCCATCCGGCTTTACCTTTTTGGAAAACACTACATTATCTAGGTTTTCGAATCAAACCCTTAGTTTAATTTCCATATTTAGAGAATGTCGTATGTATCGATCAAGATTTCTCTAAATATAATCAATCCACAACAGATTAGACGGCAACGTGACGTATTGGTTATGCACGCCAATGAGCAAAAAAATATGTATAATTTCAATCGAATCGTGGACATAAACTTTTCACATATTAAATTAATTGTACGATACAATTGTTGTAATTTCTAGGAATTATTTATGCGAAATCGTCTCGTCGAGCTGTCAGTAATTCATCATAAAGGATTGTCAATCTTGTAATACTCCAATGACAATACTCCATGAGGCTCATAAGTTTCAATATTCAAAAGCGCTAATCACTCATGGATGCTTTATTTATACTTCCATTCTGTCTGCTGATAATAATTTCATTTAAGTCATTGTCTTATTTATTATCTTATATTAGTTAATCATACTAATAACACGACGATATTATACATCTCTTTAAAATTATTAGATCAAACAAGTTTTCCTTCTGAGCGTTATGTTTGGTAGATATCTATATATCTATCTATCTATATATATATATATATATATATATATATATATATGTATATACACGCGCGCGCGCACACACACATATATATTATATATATAAAATACACTTGTCTTTTTCGAGAATCCATGGGGTGTTGGGATATGGTGGAGAATACAATTTTTCTTGACGTTTCAATAATTAGATATTCTTGAAAGAAACGCATCATACTTCATAAAAAGGTTTTCTTCTGTCTCGTAAGCTCGAGAGGCCGTAAAATATCGTTCGCTTAAGTACTCTTTTTCAACCTCTTACAACTGTGTATATTTGTAATAAGGATAATTTAAACGCATTCCTATGAGCATCATAGCGGAATCCAGTGGCGCGAAATTTTTCTCGCAACTTTAGCAGAGCAGCGTGAGTAGCCGCTTTTTCGAATAATCTAGTAGGGCAAGATTAAAGTTTTATGGATGTTGCGTGGTATATATAAGGGATTATAGGCATTGTCGAGTACCGAGTGTAATAGTCACGAGGGTGAATGCCACGACTTCGGCGAACGTTTTATTAATAACTTAAGCCAGAGAAAACAATAGAGGTAGCATTCTTAACAATTACCGAGCTTAAGCGTGGCCAGCACTGCGATTTATATAATGACTTCAGAAATTTACTTGCTCTCGTAACTCAGGCTTAATCTTTATTGTTGCTTTATAATCACGATGAAAGGGGTGAAAACTTTTACCAATGCCGTGGTACTTTGATCGATTGAAAGAAAGTTCTCTACCATACACGTGGAAACATCAACACGAACTTTATTATTATTTAATAGCTATTAACTTGCAAAAATACGTCTATTCGCCTTAAGCTTTCAACGACACATAAAGTCACTCGAATTCAGAATTGTGTTAAGCCATCCTGGTACAACAGATGTTACTAATACTCTGCATGCACTACGCGTGCATACGTATATATATATATATATATATATATAGAAATGGAGAGAGAGAGAGAGAGAGAGAGAGAGAGAGAGAGAGTGAGGTGTGTACGCGCAAGACCATTGAATGTATGCTAATACTCAAGTTTATTGTATTTGCGTTGAAAGTATGTCTAATGACGTTGAATAGCCCTTGGGTGTAAATTGAAAAGTCCAAGCCGAAGAAAAAGCCATTTCATTTGCATTGAAATTCGATTAAGATCCGCTTGTCAGCATAAAAGATTCGGCGTTATCACAGTGGAGAGGTAATAATTGATGTGGGAGCAGGAAGAAGGAAGCACCGACAAAAGAAGGCATTAGTCGCTTCCTACCGATTTTCCTCCTCGAACGCCACGTATCCTCGCGATTATTGGAATTCGAGTGGGCGTAAGTAGCGAACCTCACCCACAGTAATAAGAGGCGACGATTTCGCCGTCGAAGGGCTGGCTGGAACCGCGTAATATCGCGAAATAATATAATAATTTGGAAAATTAGAGGATATCCAAGAGCGCAGCGTCTCGGGTAGGCCGCCAGAGATGCCGGGGATTAGTCGGCGCCTTGCAAGAGAAAAGGGAAAGGCCATGAAAACAAGATGCTTGCCAGTTAAGTCAGCCGCCGTAGCATAAGTTCGGTAGTTAAGGACGTAAGGACGTGGGGCGGCTAAGTAAGGACTATGCCCTTAGTTTGGCGAAGGAACGCGGGGGCTCCTTTCATGCATACCGGAGCGAGCGCCAGCCGGTATAAGGGGATCTATTTCTCTATTTAATTTCCCATCTTCGTTCGCCGTGAGCGAGCGTTCGTTCATCTCGTCAGAGGCTGCGCTGCGATCCTCGATATCCTCGAGCTCTCGCCATCGCCATCCACGATTTACGGCTTACGCACCTTCTTCCGTGTTTTCCCTATTCTCTCTCTCTCTCTCTCTCTCTCTCTCTCTCTCTCTCTCTCTCTCTCTCTGTGTGTTCCTCTTAACTCTGCCCCTACCTACTTTCTCCTTCTCCACTATGTTTTTTTCCTTCTTTTCAGGACGACGCATCGACATCATCCGTTTTCTTCTTTTTCGTCGGATAGCAGCGACCCCCGCCCCTCGCTCACCCTTAATTCGCATTTACAGCCGTAGATGCCCCAGTAGTTTCCCACCTCGCTCGTTGAACTTCTCAGAGGTAAGAGTGAAGGAAGAGTACGGAGAGCTCGATCGCTCGTATAAAATCGAGCCGTAGCTCACCTGCGGCCCAACGCGCGAAAATGCGACTCCGGCCAATCGCGCCCTCGGGGAAAACAACGGCGGATGATTGATTTTTACGACGATGCGTGTGACCGCCTCACCGTCCGTTAGATTTATTTAATCGATCCTCGATGCTGCTTACTTTTCTTTACGCATCAGGAGGACATTTTAGTTATCATTGTTTTATGGGCCACGTTACCGCGATACCTCGAGCATCAGAGTTTGCGCATTGCGCATTACGGCTTTCATGCTGGATTATATGCACTTTGCTCGTTAAACGGCCACGCCACCGACTGCATTAAGGCCCCTTAAGACAATTAGAAAATATGCAATTGGCAGATCACGCACGATAGAGGCATTCCGAGGGACGATGTTTTTTTTTTTTTACCACTAAGTGCAGCGCAGAAACGGCAACAGCAATTTTCCTATCTCTTTGCTGTCCCTGTCGGCCCGAGCCTACGTTTTAACGGAAGCAGTCATTCCAGTGAGAAGGGCGAGTGTCGGAGCAGTCACATGGAAATCTGCCAGGCGGTATATCAAATCAAATATTAAACTTCTTACGATCCTCATCTATTTATATAGAGCGAAGTTGGCGTATAGCCGGTAACGAGCGATTGTCATTGCGATTGAGAATTCGTATTAGCGAAATTCGCGAAAAGACGTTAATGACAGAACCAATGGCAATACTTTGGCAATACTAAAATAGTCGGTAAGATTGATTGGCGTCGGCAGCTGTAATGCATTAATCGGAGAAATCGCGAGGCGCGCTTCACTCCAACTCGAGCATGAATTATTTGAATCGGGCCACGGCCAGACTGACATCGTCGAACGCATTTGGTAATGCCTGGACGTCGTGGAGGTGTCGAGTCGCGCGAGCCACTTTTCCCAAACCTGAAAATCATTATCTCGTCACGCGAACCTTGTAATTCTACTTCTAACCAGGCCTCGATCTTTGATCCGGAGCTTTGGAGCTGTCGTTGTCCGAGGGTCGGTCGTCCCCGGTACGCTCAGCGCGCTATCAAAGAGCTCCGTCGTCGGCACATCGTGGGGCGGTTAAGCAGAACAGTTCCCGGTAAAAAAGATACCCGGGCAATCTTTCCTTTGGGCGATGTGCAGCGTCACGCGTGAGCGCATCAACCGGCGTAGGAGGTCCTTCATATAGGAATTCCAATCCGTTTGCCAGTCCTCCGTCCGCCCCTTCGTCATTCGACCGTGGGAGGCTAGAGAAGACGCGCGCGGCCCTCTTCGCGAGAAAATCCCCTCTTGACGGCAGTGGGGGGACTCGGTCGCCAGCCTTAAATCACGGCTCCTTGTAATTAAGTGAATGAATGGCCTGTATCACGGGTTAATATTCGCGTCGTGACGTATGACGCGCTGCCGCTCCGAGACAAATCCCTTATATATATCATCGCTCCGGCCCGGGGTCTGCCTGGCGTTACTGTTGCCGCCGCCACCGCTGCTGTTGCTGTTGCTGTTGCTGCTGCTGCTGCTGCTGCTGCTGCTGCTGCTGCTGCTGCTGCTGTTCCCCTCGAGCCCTGATGAGCGCCTCCAGGTCCTTCTCGGTCTCGGGGTCCGTCCCTCCTCTCCCGGCATTATACGCGGCGGCAGCGGCCGTGCCAATATTCATAAACACGTCGAGGGCTCGGCAATATCTTACTCGCCGGCGCTATAAAGACGCCTCTCGCTGCCTCGGCAGACACCGGGACTGCGGGCGTCTCTCCCGCGCGTCGATGTCGACGAGCCGCTCTTTACCGTAAAAATCGCCGCATAAACATGGGCTGAGGGACGCGGGAGGAGCGGGGAATAGCTGCGATATTCCCTCTCTCGTGTTTCTGGCCTGAAACAAGGTTGCGGCCCGCGAGACGCCAATTCCCGAGACATAGAGGGAGATGGCGAGGTGAAGAGAGACAGAGTGAGAGAGTGAGAGAGTGAGAGAGTGAGAGAGTGAGAGATTGAGAAAGGGAGAGAGACAGCAGTGGATAAGAAAGATAAATACGCGCGGTACTTTTCGCGCGGAGCCTCCTTCGGTCTCGCGCTACTTTATGAAGTGGACCGAGTCCCTCTCCCATTCTCTCTCGCCGTGTCTGTGGAGGAGGCGCGCGTGAGCTCCGACCGTAGCTTATTACATTATCATTTTTTCGGCTCGTCATTTTAACTTTTACTCCCGAGCCTTCACTGCCCCTCCGTGCTGCCCGCCCAGCCGACGCAACAACTGCCGCTTCGTTATTCCGTAGTTTATTTGGGTTTTGGCGTGCGTGCGTGCAGCGCGGATAATTGGACGGTTGGCGCAAAAGGAATAGCTCGGCTATAAGTAGCGAGAGCGAATCCCGGGGCTTTATCTCGCTAATAAATACGTGGCTACCGCGTATTTACCGGGGCACTGATAATAAATACGCTTAAATAAATAATGCCCGTATGTGAATACGTTGGCCGCCATCGTATGAGACAGGTATCGGCCGTATGAGACTAGGGACCGGGAGAGCGGGCGGATGGTTTGGCGATGGTAGCTGCGGGGAGGGGGATAACATGTGGGACAAGTCGACAGAGACATAAAGAGACAAAGTGGGAAGGTGCAGGAAGCGAGAGAATAATTACGGAATAATGAAAGATACCGCCAAAGAAAGCCATGGCAACAACTGCAACGAAATAGAGAGAGAGAGAGAGAGAGAGAGAGAGAGAGAGAGAGAGTGAATGAGAGACGGCCAACAGCCGACCAACCGCTCACTCTCAGAGCAATTAGTTCGTGGGAGAATGACGATGACGATTGGGAGGGATGATTGTGCGTCGGACGCGAGCTTTGGACAAACGACGGCCCGGTCGCATAGCCATAGACTCGGCGCCACGAGTTTCTTTGATACCGCTGAAGCGTGAGGACGTTTTCTGTGCCTGGACAGCGGCGTTTCCTAGCCATCGTTATGATTGTGATATTACGCCGCGGAATGCGAGCCAGGGCTAATTAAACGGACCTGACCCCAGTCTCGTATATTAATTAAAATTGGCGCACCCACGCTGTGGAGCCTCCACGAGCAGTTACCGGGTCTTTATCGGTGGTCGGGGCGATGAGGGAAGAAGGGGGAAAAGGCCCGGGACAACGACGAGATCGCCCTGGTAATTGTTATTATCGGGATGAAGGTGGTGCGTGAGCCTAATTGACCGGCAGGAGATCCGATTCCGATAAATCGCCGAGCAGATAAGGCGAGCGGTTCCCTGTAACGGTGCCACACCTTATCTGCGACGATGCGCATAAGGATGTGTTTGCATATAAGGCGAGGATGAGTTGGGCGGGTGGGGTGGGGTGGGGAGGGGGTCGTGCGAGAGGGGAAGAGCGCATTGGGGTCTTGTAAATTACAATCAACTGGCGGCGATTTGCCGCGAAATCCGTATATTCCTGGATGATCCGGCAGATTACATTGTGACACTATGGCCTTCTAATAGAAACCTCCTACTTCGACATTGGCGAAGATGGCTGGTGTGCGAATAATTCCCGACCCATGCTGCATTGTACGTGAATCAAGAGCTGCGAATGTACGACGACACGAGCTCGACGCTGCGCTCCAACACCGACAAGTTGGTATTTCTTATCGGATCGAGTACGACATCTTACACAATGTAGTCCTGAGCGTATAAGCTCCGAGTACTTTATGGTACGACTGGAACGGAACGTCCACTCTTTACTCTCTCAGCAGGTTTATTATCATATGGTGCCAGTAATTTTCGGCGAGAGAAAAAGCATTAAAATAATATTATTGTTGCGTTAGAAATTAGGTGGGATATAGTATGCTGGCCGTGAATGGAATAAATAAGAAAGCCGAAGACGGCAGGACGATTAAAATCAGCTATGCTCGGATCAGTGAGTTTTGTTTTTCTGTTTTTCTTTTGGTTGTCACTCGACTCAAACGATACGCTTACTTGAAAAATCATACTTTCGCCAGATTAGTCAAAGACTTCCATAATAACGGCATCGGCTAGAACGATGTGTGTGGCGTCACTTGGCATCACTTGGCGGCCTCCTATCGATAATGTCCGTCCCTCATTATCGCGTATTCTCATTCTCATGAAATTCCGGACCGACCAACGCACCAAAGCTCACCTATTAACAAATTTGCCCAGAAGAGAGTTCCGTTGAAAAACTATTTAAACTAACGATCGGTCAAACGATAGCTATTCGATATAATATTTTTGGCCCAACATGCCCTCTTAAATGTCAGCGCTACGGTAAATTCCAGGACCGTCGTCACCTCGACGACTTCACGCTTCGACTGTCCCACTGTCGACGCCAATGACATTATAATAATAAGGCCCAACAAAGATAACTCGCTCAACGCTCAGGATAATACTAAAGCTGAAATTGGTCGATCTCCCCCTCCCCCTGCCCCTATTACTACTACCACCCACCTACTAGGGCACCGCTAATTTTACTTTATAGGGGCCCTCGCGATTGCAATAAACACGCGGGACTATTTCCGCCGGGACAGCGGGCTCTACACGACCGCGAAGGCGCCCTCGGCCTCTTTATCTCGCGGGGACTCTCCCACGTGATTGCGAGGATCGATGCGAGCGAGCGATCGGCCAGAAATAGCGCGGGCTCTCGCATTTTTCTCCCCACCCGCCCGCGCCAACTTGCTGGTACAGCGCAGGATACGGAGGCGCCCAGCGGCGCTCCACGGTGTTGTCGCGCCACGGGATAACCCAGCAGCCGCTCATGCCGGGGCCCAGCGCATCTCCTCCCGGCGCATGTTTTAGGGCCCGCGGAGCACGCGCCCACCGCTGCGATTGCCCATAACCGCGCAGCTCTTATATAGATGTCAGATTTTCAAAGTTATAAAGGTTATATGGGTGAGGATGGGTGATCGGAGGGGGTGGGGGCTGGGGGGGGGGGGGGGGGGGGGGAGGGGGGGGAGCGGATGAGTGGATCTCTACTGGTCGTAAAGTCGGTCGGTGCCTTTGCTCGCACGGTCGAATCCCGGATAACGCCACGTCCACGCACGCCGAGGCATAGGTGTATATTGTCGGGTTGCCCCTCGTAAATACCGCGAGGAGCGCGGGACTCGATGTTTTTGCGTATTATTGCGGCTCTTTGTCAACTCCCGCGTCCTTCCCTCCCCCGACACTACGGGAAGTGTCTGACGTACCTTCGTAGGCAGCCTCGATGCTGCCGCCACCACCTCCGCCTCCGCAGCCGCCACCGCTGTTGAGTTTGCCGAAGGCCGCGAGGCTCCAGAACAACGCGGCGTTGAGAGGCGCGACACTCGGGTGATACATGGACATCCTCGGCGACGTTACGGTTCCTTACTAACGCACCGCTACTGTTACGCGCGAGCTCCGAAACGAGAAGACATCCTGTCGCGCGCCATCCAAATTGGAAACTGAACAGCCCGGCAGGGAAGGAGCCGTCCTGCTTGCAGCAGCTTCTCACTCACTCACTCACTTACTCATTCACTGTCTCTCTCTCTCTCTCTCTCTCTCTCTCTCTCTCTCTCTCTCTTTCTTTTTTCGACTCGCTCGGTTTGCTCTGTGTCTCTCTGTGTGTCAGACCTATGCTCGGAATCGAGTCACGCTTGCCGAGAGGGGGATTGAAAGAAACGAAAAGCGTGCGAGTGAGACCGAGTGAGTTAAAAGGAATCAGAGAGAGAGAGAGAGAGAGAGAGAGAGAGAGAGAGAGAGAGAGAGGGAGGGAGAGGGACCCTTATACACTAGCGAGATCGCACCCTTCTTTAGCAGCCTGAATCATCCCCCAAGTTAAGGAGCATTCGCTCGCTCGCTCACTAGCTCGCTCACTTACTCTATCTCTTTACTTATATGCGAGCTTTTAACATTGTATGCGTGTATAAAACGAATCGTTACTCTTCGCACAACGACGCGTTTTACGAGGAAGAAAAATGTTACTAAAAGTTTCGCGTATCGAGCCTTTTTAAATACATGGGCACAAAAAGATTCTGTGAGGAAACATTACGCAATAACCAAAGTGTATTAGTCACCTTTTAGTTTTTTTTTTGTTTGGACGGCTATTGATATTCTTCTATTATAAGAAATTGTACATTAAGCCGAATGATGGATTATAATCGAATTGAGCAAGAAAAATAATATTTCATTACTTTCGATTAAGCGTTTTACCTATCGTTCTATTTATTTATTTATTTATTTATTTATGTATTTTTATAAGCGGAGTAAAGTATCCAGAGTACAAGGATAATCGAGAGTACACTTAAAACTTTAGTTCTAGGATAACTCAAATAAGTGAACTGTTGAAATAAATCGTTTTGAAAGAAGTTTATGTTTAAAAAAAATTATTATGATATTTCAATAACATGAGAAACATATTTGCAAATACGTGATAGTTGATATGAGGTTTTTTTTATATTTTCACTAGTACGTTTGATATTCAAAAATCTTAAAATTACAAGAACTTAAAGCACCATTATTGCAGGTTAAAAGGTCAGAACAAGTTTATTCGAATGTCATTGGTTACGTTGACGGAGCATTTCGTCATTATATAAGAGTATACTTGGATATATAATTGGCTAAGTAAGCAGGAAATACTTGTATCTATACATTGCGAAATTGCTTGAGTATATATACTTCAACTCAAAAAAAAAAAAAAAAAAGATTACAGGTCATTATTTATATACGAGAAATTATAAAATTAAAGTAAATCAAGGCTTAGATTGGATTTTCAATTTCCCATGAAATCGACCTATCGCTGAATATATGTAATTTTTAGATCGCCTAACATCTTCATACAATTTTTAATTTAGCATCATTAATTACGACTTTTACATTAAAATTATTTTGCTGATAGTTAGTATCTTGTATATAGGCGAATGACGTTTATTTTTTTTTCTTTTTTTTTTTTTGTTGCCGATAACGGGAAGAGCCGCTGAAAACCAGTAGGCTCATCAATCACGTGATCCGCTATAAAAATTTTAGGCCATTTGTTACACATAAAATACTTGATATTTGGATTTTGTCCTCGCGGAAGCTCGAAAATGAGAAACGACAGGCTGTTGGCTAACCGGCATCTTCAATTACATGGCAATACGAAAATGCCGGGGCGGGCAGCGATCGCGCCACACAAAAATCAAGCATAAAACGAGCGAGAAACTAGCTGCCAGAGGCTGAATTATGAGGTGCGCGCGCACATTACGTTCGTGTAAGTGGGCACGAGTGCGTGCGCGTCACCAGCAAGGTGTCGGAGCTACAACGAAATCACGAAGTCCCGATTATCCTTAAACGTAGAGCATTGAATGACTGACTGACTGACTGACTGACTTGAATGACTTGACTCCGCATACGGGGCGGTTGACTCCTGACGCCGCCACAAAGACTCGGCATCCCCGGCTCCGCTCACGGATTAGTGAACTCGCCGAAATGACAGACAAACAACACTCGCACTGACGTTTCCACGCGTTTCTGCATTCCGTACGTGCGATTCCAGCCGAGCTAAGCCGCCGACCCGGACAATGACTCTTTATGTACATTGTACGTACGGTGAATAATGGGCGCATACGCGCGCGCGCGCTCGTGTTTGTGTCTGTGTGTGTGTGTGTGTGTCTCTCTCTCTCTCTCTCTCTCTCTGTGTGTGTGTGTGTGTGTGTGTGTGTGTCTGTAAATGAACTCGATTAAAAGCAAAAGAGAGGAAGGAATAATATTCACGAGACGTACATTAGCGGGGATGTATAATGGCCAGCTCGGCCATGTGTATTATTATAGGGTCTAGTGCTTACCTATTTGAGGATGTCAGCGCGCGGATGCATTTCACGCGCGATCTTTGTGACTACAATGGGCAGAGTGCGTCCTTCTCCTTCTCTAACTCTAACTCTAACTCTCTCTCTCTCTCTCTCTCTATTTTTCTGTGTCAATCTGTGTGCTTCTCTATTCCTTCCCCTCTTATTCAAGCAGGGCTCTGTATCTAATCGCGCTAATACAGATGTCAACGTATGAGGAGACAGTTTGCTATGCTTTGCCATTGTGCGTGTTTGCATTTGTGCGCTTATTGATGCGTGATCCTTTTTCAGTGATTATCACGTTGAAGGGACGTTCCGTAGGATAAGATTGTTACTCATATTGATTTCTTATTAGCTTTGGCTGTGATCTCGTCCGAGCCAAATTTCTCAGCAAATTATTCATATTTATTCATTGCAATAGGGAATAATTTGCATTAAATTCAGGGGCCTAATTTAATTTTCCCGGGGCATTCTAGTATTTCGGTATGGGCGCGTTCAAGCGTGTGATTTCATTATAACAGAGCTTTTTCAATGCCCAGACCCTCCGTGTCATTTGCGCGGCCGTTACCTCGGCACTCACGCGCTGTCATTGCCGACAGTATTATCGTATACTCTACATTAAAAATAAAGAAATAAGAATATAAAAAGCATAATAATAATAATAATAATAATAATGATAATAAAAGAAAACAAAAGATGGACGGGAAGAAAGAAACGAAATACATCGCAAATCCGCGCGAGTCGCGAGGCGCCTCGACCGCGTTCGATTGGCCCAGAAAATTTCAAACGCCTTCCACGCTCAGAGCGGCCTTTATCCCAAAATCCATCCTCTCTCTCTCTCTCTCTCTCTCTCTCACTCTCTCTATCTGTCTGTCGCGTCGTCTCGTAATTGACATTCGCACGCGCGAGATTCCGTAAAGGGAATTGGCACCAGGAGTCGCGAGGGGCGCGGTGGAGGGCAGAAAAAGGCCGACGATCGCAGCCAATAACCCCGGGGGACAAGACACACGGAAGTCGGGCGCACAAAGAAACGGCCCCTTATTTATGCCCGCGGCATAAAGGCCCGCGACGACGAGGTTGAGCGTGATGGTGGCGGTGGCGGTGGCGGCGGCCCCCGTTGATATATGCCCGGGTGATGTAAGTGCGCGCGAGCGGCAACAATGATACGCGTATCAGCGTTTTGTCCGTGGGCGACGTTCCTGCCCCGGAATTCACACTCGGATGATGCGCGCCCCGCCGCTTCCCGACCCTCCTCTGCGCACGCACCGCAAGTCCGGCTGCCGTTTAAGTTATGTACTGCGACGGAGTGGCTTCATCCTTGGTCCTGCGGTCGGGGACTATTTTCTTAAGGCGACTATGGGAGCTCGTTGCCGAGTGTTGTTGGCGGCACGAGGATTCGAGGACGCAATCCCAGCAGACGTTACGGCGTCTCTGTTAACATGCGTAATCGTGCCTCGCTGCTGGCATCGTTGGGAACGAGGAGACACTCGGCACCAGGAGACCTAATCAGACGACAACAATCGCGCACCCGGGTTAAGAAGAGGCGGATCAGCAGCGAATTAATAATCGCGGCCGTCCTTCTCACCACGCATTAGCGCGCATTCTGAAGTGATTTTTAATCGATGGTTGAGAAGCTGAGACGAGAAGTCCGGGAGTACATCCCGGGGAATACTGACCCCGTTGGAGTATTTCGTCGATGTACGGGCGATCCTGGTTCGGGGGAATGGAAGAAGTCGACGATA
>NW_011948423.1:3247240-3262947 GCF_000503995.2 Ceratosolen solmsi marchali
AGTCGGCGATAGGGGGGGGGGGGGAGGAGGCGAGGCGGAAGAATATAATCCAGGGACGATTAATCGGTGAACGTGTAAAGTAAGTCGGGCGGAGCAACAAGGAGATAGCCGCACGGGATTTTGGGGAATTTTGATTTGGGCCGGAGCGATTTGTCGGCACGTACGAGTGTCTAAGGTTAGGGATGCCGCTAAATTATACCTGAAGTCATACGGGGCAAGACTGAAGGAACAACGCTAGACACGCACACGCGCAGACTTATTCGAAGAAGGGGCCGGAGAAGGAGCTGCTAGGCTTCCGCTCCCCGCGCACTCTCACGCACTCTCACGCACTCACGCTCTTTCATAAAACCGAGGAAAAGAAAGAGACAGAGCGAGAAGCTTTGACGGCGAGAGTAGCGAAAGGTCAGAGTGGTATTATACGGTCAAAAGTTATAGTTCGAATTTGTCGGTCCATTGGCTCGGACGAACGACTCTCTTTAAAAAGGCTTCCGGTTTTCATGGAACACCTGCCTGTCACCGTGTGCTCCTCGATACCCCCCTCCTCCCGGCGGCGCCCGCTCACAAGCGCGCATATACGCACACTTTCTCTCACTCGCTCTCTCTTTCTCGCTTTGAAACTCCTGCGGTGCTCTACGATCATAGGCATAGTTTAGGTTTTACGTGACACCATGATTGATCGCATTCGAATTGACCGACAGCTAAGTGCAGACATTTTATCATTAATACGTCAATTTCAAGGATGCAGCAA
Organism: Ceratosolen solmsi marchali; assembly: GCF_000503995.2. NCBI lineage: Eukaryota > Metazoa > Arthropoda > Insecta > Hymenoptera > Agaonidae > Ceratosolen > Ceratosolen solmsi. The sequence continues at coordinate 3,247,989 of NW_011948423.1, forward strand.
TGACAATTTGACTTAAATTTGTCTCAAATTTCATCGCGTTTAAATGCAATATTTCGGCTGGTTGTGATTAAGTCCTATGGTCGTAGAATGCAAGTTCAGCCGGTCGTTCACTTAAAACAAAGTAGGAATAGACCGAGGGTAAAGCGATGAGGCCCCAAGACACGACGATGCCTTTTTCCATAAACGAATAGACAATTTGATAATAAGAGTTATATATTTTTCATCTTCAAAGGTTATTAGTTATTAACGTCGCCGGTATTAAAATTGCTGACAGACGCGTCATACCCTATCCCCGTACTCGTTAAAGTAGCCTTTAAACCTAAACTGCCGAGACACTCTTATTTCAATGTTCTCACTTCAAAGTCCCACACTACGAGTGAGCATAAAGCCCAGCCAGCCAGCCGATGCCTTCGGCTTTCTTTACCGCGAGCCTCTTTATTCTCAAATACATAAACATTGTATGTAATATCAAGGAACGAGTCCGGCCGCATCCAAGCAAACATTCCTTTTCACGACTTTCGCGGAATATTCATTTAAATTAACGCTAGCAAGCAGCGTTTGCCCAATAAATCCAACGTCGCCGCGATAGGCAAAGGATAGGATCAACTATCTCCGTGCCCCCCGCCCCACCAGCCGCCCAATAGAATTGGCTCGACGAGAACTCACTTGTAAAATCTCAAGTCGAACTTGACGATAAAATGCGCATAACGGGATAGAGGCAGGTAGAAGAGTCGAACCGAGGGAATTAGCGTAGAGAGCCGTGTAATAACGCGAGGACTGGGCCGCCGTTAAGGCAAGTGCCCCGTTAAGCGCGGCCCCGAGCAAAGGGCTGAGGCGGATAACAATAAAGGATCGCGGCTTAAGATATTAGTTGGCGGGGCGAGCGATCCGTCCCGGAGCCCTCCGACCCCTCCTTATTTCCTCGTTACGTCCCACCACGCCTTTTTCCTGGTTCGTCGTCTTATCGGTCCCACCCCTGTCGCATCTCCATTCAATGAGCCGGGGCTAATTGTTTGATAGGGAACCTGGTGCTTTCGGCTCGATTGTAGACGTAAATAGCCGGTGCTGGCGGGAGTGAAAGAGGGTGAGCGGGCTCGCGAGGTTCCGTTATTCATTGCTCGCGCGGAATCCGGCCGAGGATTTTCGATTTGAATCCGAGGCTCGCTACTGATATCCCCGGCCACGGCCCCACCTCCCGCCGCACCGCGCTTAAATCGTCCCGCCAACTGCACCATCACCGCTCCTCGCAATTCCCGACCCGTCACGGCCCTGGTCGTATCGTCAGCAGCCAGTTGGCACGAGCCTCGACACGTTCGATTCAAAGCGTGGCTCCGCGTCTCACTTGGACGCTCCTTTCAGCTTCCGTGACTCTTTGTCAGGAGGCTGGCTAATGGCTTTCGGAAGCCTCCGAATCGTTCCGAGTTTATTCAAAAGCGGGCGCTACTAATTTCTCGTTTTTTTTTTGTTTTTTTTTTGTTTTTTTTTTTTTTTTTTTTTTCTGGAAAACGTTTATGGCACGACTTTACGGGCTACCCGTTGTCATCAAAAGTTACAAAATCAACTTTGTATTGTATAATATGATAACACTTTGGCGATTTGATACTTGTGCGGCGCCTCGGCCGTCGTGCGCAAGTATGCGTGCAATCAAGGTTGAGTGCATTGCGGGGTTCAAAAAAGTACGGAGGCTCGGTATTCGCCTGCCTAATGACGAGTTCGAAAACTAGTTTCGTGATCGGCTCTCTTATAATTCGAACGCTCTCGCATCCTTTTACCCTTTGTCCCTATTCGCGAGTCACGTTTGTTATACGCATTAAAGACTTGCAGTAGTATGCCTAATGAGAAAAAATAATCAATAAAAATCATGTAATGCCGAATTTTACGGTAAAACGTCAATTTAATAACATGGCAATGCCAGGTGAAGTTAACATTTTTTTTTTATTTTAAATATTTTTCTTAACGCGCTTATATTATCAAGAACCCCGTACCTCCCCGCGGCCAGATCCTTCCAATTGCGAATGTCCGTCACATGTTTGGAATTCCAGCGAAACTTTATATTTTAAAATTCATGCTGCGAAAATAAAATAATATTCTGTTTCTTTAATTAAATTTTATGCCGATTATACATAAATTCGAGATGAGTTCCACAATTAGTACGGTCGTGTTTTCAGGAAAAAGTCTCCGGGGACATTAAAATAACCAAGCCACGCGCATTCATTTCATATATTCGTAATAATTCGAGGTAAAAGATTAAGTAAAGCATCGTCGAAAACTCATTACGTCTTATGCGGTACGCAGCAGGCCGATATCACCCCTCGAACCTCTTTCCTCTCCTCGCCCTACCGCCAATCTCACTTTCTCTCTCTCGTTCGCTCGCCCTCCGCCCATCCACTCCTACCCGCCCCAAAATCCAACGCCCCCCCCTCTCCCCGCCCCCTTGTTCCCCTTGACGAATCCCCATCCACGGTCAACCCCCGTGCCACCGGCACAGAGATATATTCAAAAGATATTTATCTGGCGCGGCGATCTACCGCGCGCATATAAAACGCGGCTCGCGCGCAGACAGAAAATTAACAGAAAGTTAAGCACAGTATATTTTAATATCAGGCAATTCGCTCGTTTTTCATATCGCGCGGCGCGAGACTTGCGGGCCTGGGCGCGCACATTTACCGGGGCCCTAAAAGTGCATTCGCGCACACATCCAAGCCACCTACCTAATCGGTGCTACTAAACCTGCCCACGTAGTCTTACCGCTCGTAAATCAAGAGAGGGCGCGTGTAAAAAAAGGAAGACGAATCGCCGCCGCCGCCGCCGCCGCCGCCGTCACCACCACTACCACCACTACCACCACTACCACCACCATCACCACCACCACCATCACCAGTACCGTCACCACCGTCTCTGCCACCTCCCGACTAATGGCAAGAATGAAATGGCTCGCGTCGTCGGTGTAGCATAAAGGGATGCGAGTGCAGTCGGATATTGCCATTGCAGATTGAGTATAAGAATCGAGGATTACCGCACGGTGCTTTAGAGCCGATTATTTTCACCGACACGATACACACGTTCATTAACGTCCAAAGAGAATTTCTCTTTTTAATCGGCGGGTTATTCAATTGTGTTTGGATATTGATGCTCCCAGTGGTGCTAATCGCATACACGTTTCACAAACTAATCGCTCCCAATGCCTCGTTCCGATAATTTTCATTTGCGTATTATGACTTTTCATTTGACAAAAGCACTTGCAAGTCAAAGTGCATTAGCTATTAGCTGTGACACACTAATACCACAGATACTACGCTACGGGTAATCTATATAAATAAAATAACAAATATGATTTTGTATTAGGCAGGTAAGCATTGTTGAAGAATATTATTACATTCTACGTCTGCCTATACGACCAAATAATCTGTTAAATTAATTTTCCGAAGGACGCTATTGAAAGATGAAAAATTGTGAATCGCTATTTTATTCGTTGACAATAAATGTACAATTGGAAATGGCTCGATATGTCGCTATCAATATACATGGTCTATATTTCAACATTCTTTTCTTTTTATCCATCGTCATCGTCCTTCTTGTTTTTTGCCAGCGCGTCAAAACACGCGAATATCGCTTTTCCCACTTGGCTTCTTCACTCTACATATCCGTGTGTTCGCGCACTCGTTGCTCCCCTCGCTGCCGAGCTCCGCGATTTCGTCTAAATTCGCGAATAAAAATTTACACCGCATCCCGGGGGTGAGGGGGGGGGGGTAAAGTGCGCGCCTCACTCGCACCGAGGATCATAAAATCGGAATTCAATATCGCAGTGGAAAAGAGAGCAAAAAGAGAGAAGGAGGGAGAGGAGCGAACGAGGGAGGGAGAAAGCGACGGGGATAGGCGTCACGCAGGATACGTGGATGTCAAGGGGCGCATGTATTCTACTCGCTCTCTACACTCTCGCACGCACACAAATATATCGGTTGAAGCTGCACGTCGACACATCGCCGCCGACGCCACCGCTGCTGTGTTGTTGCTGCTGCTTCTGCTGCTGCAGCCGCTGCCGTCGCTGCCGCCATTCCGCCGAGGCATTCGAATGAGGACGCAGGAAAAGAGAGAATGAGAGAGAACGAGATAGAGAGATAGATAGATAGATAGAGAGAGAGAGAGAGAGAGAGAGAGAGAGACTGAGAGAAAGAGTGAAAGGCGGCATAGGTAGTTTGACACGCTCGTAAAAGACGAGCATTTTAATACAATTTACAAGAAAGTATAAAGCCGAGAAGAGCTGAGCGAGAGCCGCTCTCGAGTCTGAAATCGGGACATTTTTCACTTTGAGTACAGGGTCGAGGAGATGTGCCACCAAGTCTCTTCTTCCTCTCGTCTCTCTTCTCCACTCTCGCTCATGCACACACACACACTCTCTCTCTCTCTCTCTCTATCTCTTTCTCTCGCTCCCTCCCTCGATCTCTCTCATTCTCTCTCGTTCTTCGTCGACCGGACTCGCGCGCTAATAAAACCAAAGTTTAAGAGCTTTCAGAAACTCCAGGCTCTGATATCTATAAAGACGACGATAATAAAATGATAAAGGAAGCCGAGCCGAAAATTAGAATTGCTTTTACTAAAGACTTTACGATGATAATCTTTTAACCGACGAGCATCTCGCTTGCACTCCTGCACACTCTCTTTCTCTCTCTCTCTCTCTCTCTCTCTCTGCCCCTTTCTTCTCCGTCTTCTTCAAGCCGTGTCCCTTGAAATTCTTCAAAGTGCAAGAGCAGCAGAGTAGGAGCAGGATAGGTAGGGCTAGGTAGAGGCGGGACGAGAGGGAGGAAGAAAAATCCCGTGAGGACATCGGCATCGTGTATTGCCGTATGCAAAAAGCGCTCCCGATGCTAGAGGTGACGGCAATATTTTATGTACTTTACGAGGCAGACGTCCCCGGCAAAAGTACATGGAAGAAGGGCGAGAAACAGCGCCTGTCGATGAGAGACCGAAGCACCCCCCCCCTCCCTCCTGCCCCGGCCTCCTACTACGCATTCTCTTCCTTCTCCACCACCACCACCTCCTCCTCCTCCTCCTCCTCCTCCTCCTCCTCCTCCTCCTCCTCCTACAATAATGCTGGGAGTATCAAAGCGCGTCCTCCACCACCTCCTTTCGCTCCGTCGAAGCCAGGAGTGGACTCGGGACGCGCTCGGATCCTCTAATTGCCGCTTATTAAAAAGCCTCGGTAGCTCCCGCGCGCGGCACCACCTAACGCCGACGCAATAATCAAAGGACCCACTGTCTCTCAATCTCGAGGCAATTTCCTGCCGAGATATTCCCCCTCGAGCCGCCCCGTATGATATTTCGCCCGGACTGTGCGCGCGGTCGGACGCCCGATGGTTATCGACAGCTGATGGAGGGAAGCCCGTGCCCGCGAACCGATCGTCCCTTTGAATTTCATTAATTATCGAGGATAATTGAACTCGCGGTCGCACGATTAAAAACTTTACCCAGATGAATAATGTTCATTGGGCGTGGGCGAACGACCGAATTGTGCTAATCACCGTTGAGTCTTAGCAATGCTTTTACCGGCCCGGAATGGTCGACCAAAGCACTTACATGGCTATCGGAATCATTCAAAGTCATCATTCGTATAAATGTTTATGGGCTGCTGTTGTATGGCCGAGGCACGGCTGTACGTATCAAAAGTCGTCGACATCCTTGTTCGGAAAAATTTTGATTTTTCAACTCGCGCAATCATTAATTTTAAAATGTCGTTTTAAACATTCCAGTATTTCGATTAGTTGGAAAGAGTCAAGTTTGTATAATTGTAAGTGCGCGTACAGAAATTAAAATTAGATTAGCGACAAATAGATGGTTGTTTTTTTTTCTTCTTTTTTTAATATTTCACTGGCTAAAATGAAACATGAAATGGTTACTTTAGCAACTTAATCGATATGATGGAAATACAATACTCTTTAAATATTCAAAATTTCAATATGCTGTCAGAGAGAAATCAATAGTCAGATTTGGAATTTTAACTAATTTATTCGAAAAGACCGATAATTGGATACTTCAATAATATAAAGGTCCAACTCAAACGTATAACAGTGCCCACACAAATGCAGGAATACGTGTTTAAATACATACAGGGGGACGTTGACACACGGGCGGGCGCGCGCGCGCGCGCGCGCACACACACACGTAATACAAATTCAGTAGTGTATTACATTGTAATTTAATCCACGTAACTATTGTATTTCATAAGTAGATATGTTATTAATCTATTTATTATTAAAATAATCCAAATTGTAATGTCAAATAATATTAATTTTATATGGTAAACGATTATTTGTCTATGTTGAAATTTACTTGCATAGTGACTGGTTGCGTAATTGGTTGTAATCGATAATTATAGTTTAAGTAAATAATAACGTGTATGTGTAGGAGGTAAACGGTTAGAATTAACGTCGCGTATCAAAGTTACAACATCGTTTGGAAATTTTCAGACTGTAGCGGTTATTATATCGGTTTCGACAGCAACCAATGGTAATATCCTTTTAAAATGTTTAAAATCATAGACCACACAAGTGCAGCAAAATTTATTAATGTTATCGTTCGTTCAGGCACATTGATTCTGGGATATTCGAGGGAAATACTTCCTTAAAGATGTTCGAGTTCGTTAGCTGTTTCTGGGAAGAAACGTTATTACGCATCAGGTAGAAGGAATATTCTTGACAGTTAGTGAAATGTAAATTCAATTATTTTCTCCATTCCTCCTCATATCCTTATAGTGCTCAGGCAAAGACATTTTTCTTAATAGTCAATATACCACTGATCGAGCCAAATCTCATCGTTTCCCATGCGTATAATATTCGATATTTATACATATGTGTGTGTGTGTGTGCGTGCGTGCGTGCGTGCGTGCGTATATATAATCCATTTATTTATGCATTATTTTAAATACAAAAATTTAGTATCTTTCTTGTAGTGTATGATTTAATTTTAAATAATATACTAAAGTGATTACAATTCCTGAACTCGATATTCAATTTATAAATAAATTTAAACGAATATTTATTTATGAACTACTTAGTTTTTTTTTTTTTGTTAATTATCATAATACATTTATATATCGTCTTATCTAACTCCACAATCTCCACTTGATTATAATATTCTTAATTTATTTTATTTCGATTTTGCCATTAAATAAAAATTGTATTTAATATCTTCCATTGATTATATTAATTCATAATACCGATGAGCTCTAATAAAAATCCGACCTCCGTATTGCTGGCCAATGTAAGGAAATTAAATAAAAATTGTACAAATGCATATTGAAAAAGGAGAAAAATGCTCTATCGAGCGGAAGCTGAAAGCAGCATTTATTATTTGTAAATACTTTCGACAAAATCAATTACTATTAGTCGTTGAAACGAATATACTTTATGTTTTTATTTAAATATATATTTCTTATGATTATATTATAAAATCTTTATCATTATTATATTTAAAATGAGCTTTAGTTAATCATACAAATACATGAACTTGGGTTTGCACATTTGCATTATAGTTAGAGGAATTATCAAAACTACTAAAATGAACGCATAAATAAATAAATAAACTAATAAATAAATAAATAAATAAATAAATAAATAAATATATATATATATATATATATATATATATATATATATATATATATATATATATATATATATATAGGGAAGACAATATTTAACGTTGATTAAAGTAGAGTTTTGATCGTATGCATCAATTTCAATTTCCGTCCTTTAAAAACAATTAAAAAAAAAAAAAATTGACAATAGTGTTGATATTGTAAGACTCTCATAGACGAGTCGCATGATCGGATTTGGACAATTAATTAATGGGGTAATGGCCTGATAGATGAAAGCCAAGGACAGCTCTTTTCATTACAATCGTCGCAAAATTAACACATTCTTCTCAGTCCAAACACCGATTGAAATAGCGTGCGAATGCCAGCGCCAAAGCAGTTAGTGCAAGGGAGGACGTGTCGACGACAGAGAGGCTGTGAGTGGCCATGTGTCCGTGTGTTTTGGAGAGAGAGAGAGAGAGAGAGAGAGAGCGGCGACAATCACGGAATAGTATGCGGCCGGCCCGAAATGTGCGGCTAGTCGGTTGCGGTCGTCTATAAGCGACTCTGGCATCGGTCGCTAAGCACCCCCGCGCACTTCCGTCCTTACACTAGGTACGCAATTATTGCGGAGCTCTGAATTATATTTGGGCGCGCAGATCGACGCGGTCGTAGAAAAGTGCGGCGGCGAATTAGCGGAGAAAAAGAGGTCGGTCGGGTGCTGGTTAAAAGCAGAGATAAATCGCTGTGCGGGGCGGCGCTCTGGAACGGGTTGTAAAAGTCGGGCGGTGGATAGTGGGATGGGATGGGGTGCGTAGGGTAGGGTAGGGTTGGGTAGGGTTGGGGAGGGGAGGGGGAGAAAAAAAACGGGCACAATTAATAATTCGAAGGGAAGATCGCAATTTGTCGACGCGGGATTCCGCGGTCCAGTTTTTGAACTAGGGGACAGGAAGACCGGTCGGTCCTCTCGTCGTCGACATGCTCCCCGATCGAGGCGCGCGTGTCTCGCTTCTTGCGCGTCGCCGCGTGCACCTTTTATCTTCTCTGTGTCGCCGAGCGAAAATCCAATTGTCGGTTTTGCCCCGGCGATCGAGAAAAACGCCTAAATTAACTGGCGCTAATGCATGCCGGGGACTCGGAGCGCGCGTCCCATGAATGAATGAATGACTTGATTCGCATCGCGCGACCGCCCATACTAATTGCGCGGCATTCTTCTTGTTACTTTATGACACGGATTTTTGCGGCTTCCGCGATAATGTAGAGGCAATTGTATGGTAGCCAACAGCCAACAGCCAATCGGCTATACTTGCCTCTTGCAAGCTTTTTCCTTCTTTTATAAAAGCACACTGCCAAGTTTTTACGAAATCTGTTTACGACACTTGTCGATCTGACTTTACAGCGTCATGGCAATCGTAAAAAATGCAAACTTCTTCCACGGTCGATACTACGGCACTGTCCAGTTTTTAGATATTTTATTCCCTCTCCCCCTAAATTTCATTCGACGATCTTTTTCAGTTCTTATGACGCGCGACAAACAGCTTTGCGCCAAGTTTCATATTATATTACTGTTTAAGAATAAAAAGGAGGAAAAAAACAAAAAACAATAAACAAAAAACAAAAAACAAAAAACGAAACAAAAATATTAAAAGAAAAAAAGAGAAAGAGAAAATGAAAAAAAAAAAAAAAAAAAAATATTCGAAATGTAATACAACTTTCTTATTAAACTGCGAGTATACATAAATTGCCATTCGTGTGACAAGATTAAATAATAAAATGTATAAATAGAATTAAATAAAAAATCAAATTATGAACAACGATAATTCAGGTGGGATTATAAGTAACGTTGGTGCTCAATTTTTACTTTCAAAAGCCTGTAATTCGTTGAATTTCCAAGAATAAACAAAAATTAAAGTACTACCATATGCGCTGATAAAGTAGATGAATATATGAAATAAGATATGGTACAAAGGCGCAAATTACGTATTCTGAAGGATTACGTAATAAATATTTAAATTTAACGCGAGCGTAAAAAGGAAGGAATGATATAAAAGGTATAGACAGGATTAGTGGCATTAAAATTTATATGCGCGTATGTGTGCGTGCATTTGAGTACTATTTACAAGCATAAATTAGAGAACGCATAGAAAGGGAAGGAGGTTACTTATCGCTAAACAGAGGATTAACAGACGCTGTATTATCATTACCATGGCCTATGGAGAAATTACTACTATTGACATAGCACAGGCCATTTATCGCAGTAATTTTGAAAGAAAACTTGATTCGATAGAATATATAGCTACATTTTTGTTTTTTTTTTGTTTTTTTTTTTTGTTTTTTGTTTAAGCAATTTAGTCATTGGGGAGGTACTAATGAAGCGAGGCTATAGCTCACGTGTCATAAAAGTAAAAAGGAAAACGGTGTTGCTAATTGAGCTTCTAGCTGTTAAATCTATTCAAATCTTTATACCGGAAGAATTGATTTTCACCGAAACTTTTTTATCTAGAAATTCTAAGTAAATAATAAAAGTTCTTATAAATGCTCAATGTCCTGAAGTGTCCTTGCTGATATCGTTGCTATTTCAACGTCCTCACGGGCTTTGTAATTAATAGCAAACGAAGCTATTGATTATTAGACTATAGCCTCGGTTCCCTTCGTATTATTAATTTTCTAAATAATAACTGTAGTTGTAAATTACTCATAAATGTTAAAACGTGACGTATGATTGGTTCAGGACGAGTGATGCTTACTACTGGCTGGGAGTTGAAGTTGCTCCATCGAACCTTTCCGCATACATCAAGTCGTACAAACGACAAATAAAAGTCAATATTAAGACGCGAAGTGCGTGCGTGCGTGCGTGCGTGCGTGCGTGCGTGCGTGCATGCGTACGTGGGCAACAAGTAGAATTCCCATATAAACAAATGAAGTGCGTGTACGTACACGACAGGCGTTTTATCGTCGATGAAGCCGTATTGCAACGAAGATTTAACGCTACATAGGTTAAATTTTTGTGAAAAATACGATACACTGATTACGGAATAATGTGACTAAATATATAAAAATTACTACCATAACATAAAACAAAGAAAAAAAAATTAAAAAAAAAAAGAAAAAAACGAAAAACAAAAAATTATTAATAGCCACGTTCATCCGCTCAAAAATTGCTCTCAATATTGTACCGCTTCACTCTCAACGGGTTCGTACCATTTCACTCGAATACAGCTAAATTATTTATGTGCAACAGATTTATCGTCTACAACCTTCTAATTGATTCGCTTGCTTAACGATTTAAAATGTTGATAGAGCCATAAATAGATTATATATTACTATATTAAAAGCGCACGGTCATCGATTTCACGGAAGTTCCACAGCTTAGACACCGCAAATCAGGCGAATCCTTAAAACGAGCCGTAATTTTTCCTACGTGAAAAGCAGAGTTGCAGTCGGCGTTACATTGCACTTGACCACTTACCACGCCTGCATGAAAATTAAATTCATTAAACACGGCCGTTGCAACGAACTCTCGACCGACCCCTCGAAATCCATGGATCGTCAGCACGCGACAGTAGCAGCGAAGAAACTCGATCCTACTAAATTGATAAATAATGGAAAAGTCAGCAGCGCCCATTTCCATTTCCTCGTTTATCGCATAGGCTTCGATGCACATAAGCGCCCCTCGAGCCGCCTAAAGTTCAGACGCACGCGATGACGACTGCAGTTGCCCAAGCGATAATAGTGTCGTCACCGGCGTTAATTGCGAGCGAGTATCGAGCGAAACGTACCCGCGGTCCTTTATGCGGCAGCCTCCCACTCCCCTCCCCCATTAAACAGCCGGCTTTTACGCCTCACTCGCCCATGTTTGATGATAATATTCGCGTAACGATTATGCAACCACACGGTCGAGTGCCTCCGCAGTTGTACCAATTCCTCGCTCTCGGCCATTCGCTACCACTCAGTGTAATCCATTTTTACGGGCTGCGCATCGCATCTACCGATCGATTAATGTCCCGTAATGAGGATGTGACGCGCTCTCAAGGATTCTCTCGGCTGACCTCCCCCCTCTACTACTCCCTGCCCCTTTTCAGCCTCCCCCCCCCCCGTTTCGCGACTATGGGATTTATGGGGCGATGTAACGCGCCTCGCGCTGCACAAACCAATGCTCGTGAGATAAACACAGGTAAGATACGCGAGCACTGATTAATTTACAGTTGTGTCGATGCATTTTTCATGCGCGCGTGCATACAGGCGCGAATCCTCGTCCTATCAGTTACTTCGCGGGTCACTTTATCGCTTTAGCTTTCGCGCGTATGTTCGTGCGCGACGCGCGCAGAGCCATTAAAATATCGCGATGTGGTCGGGAGCCCCCGCAGGAAATTTCTCGCACGCGGCGAATTATTACATCGGCTATCGAGGATACTTATTTCCTTATTAATTCTCTCTCTCTCTCTCTCTCTCTCTCTCTCTCTCTCTCTCTGTCTCATACTCAATGCCCAATCTCGACTCGCTCCACACGATCGTTCTTCCTCTGACTGGCAAATACCGCGTGGCTCGATTACCGCACGCTGCACATGAAAAAGGATTCTAAAGGAATATTTACATTATGCCCGAATGCAATCTGAATTCACAATGCATCAATTTTAAGGACTGATAGAAGAGGACGATCTTATGTATTATGCATTTGCCGACTTTAAATGTCGACTTAAAATTAAGCGAACTTGCATTTCCATGTACGGGACTTTGTATTTACGATGAAAATATTCAAATTCGAAGATTCATTACATTCAATAATATATCCATTATCGCCCACGATCGTCTTCCCTTCTTATACATTTTTATATCCCGCACGCAATCGGGGCAATTATGCCTACAAACTTTAAATTATACTAATGAATAAATTCAGTGAGTGCGTCGGGTGCGATTAATTCTTAATCAATCGTAGATTATGTTGTTACGCAGTGCCATGGGCAACTTTACTTTAGCCCATTAGGGGAACCAAAAGCAAGAATGCATTTGTGCCAAATACCCTCGTCTAATGTCTCAATAAATAGAGAAATATTATTAACAGCCAGTGTCTAATTATCCGGGTATGAATATGATATTTGGTCAAGTTAAATGAGATTCCATTCGATTCTTATGATTCATGGGCTCAATAGTTATTGAGGCGCTAACTTATATAAAATAACAATAATACCGCAAACATAAATCCCGTTTTCGTTCTCGTTGCATTAAAGTTTAGAGCCACTCTACGCAAAGCCATCAAAGTACCGTGTAAGTAATTAACTGGGAACAAAAAAGTGGAGGGATTAATTTTTGCAGCCGTCTTGTTTCTCTAGTGCAATCAATCGGGGCAATCAATTAATACGTAAGTTCGAGCTCATAATCGTATAATACGTAGCCGTTGGTTAAGCCATGTATGAAATTATCAAGCGCATAAACATACAATATTAAATAAAGCAAAAGCATCTACTTGAAAGAGTAACACAATCGATAGCGCTGCCCTTTAGTTTTAATTCGATAAAGAGAGTGTACAACGGAGTAGTTTCTTTTTTCCTCCTCTGAAAGTAATAGGCTTAATAAGACATTAAGATATCTGATGTTTTTTCTCGTTAAGAATAACGGAGGCAGGAGTATAAGGAGTAAGATGGAGATGAAGAAAGAGACTCTAGCGAGAGAAGGAATCAAGGCAGATGGAAGTAGAGAGAGAGAGAGAGAGAGAGAGAGAGAGAGAGAGAGTGAGAGAGAGTGAGAGAGAGTGAGAGAGAGTGAGTGCGCGAGTGCGTGTGTGCGAGTGAGTGAGAGCGAAAGGGAAGAGGGAGACGAGCGGAGGCGGGCAGGTATGACTGTTGCTGTCATATATAATAACAGCATAAAACAGATACGCGCGAAGCAACCAGCCCACGAATATATTATGTTGCCGCGACTAATTTACGATTATAACGTACGTGTATAACTATCATTGTTGATATACTGCCATGAGGAGAGCGAGGGCTACGGGAGAGTGAGCTTTAAGAAAAGAGATAGAGAGGCGGCACGGTGGTTGGGATGGCGGGACGGGGGAGGGGGTTAAGGCAGAAAATGCATGAAGAAGCGAAGCCCGAGAGTAACACGAAAGGACGAAAGAGAAAAAAAACAAAACGGAAAAAAGGGAAGGAAGCGAGAATGGTGCGCGCGCGCGCGCAACGGTCTAAGACGAACGGCTCTCTAGGAATGGCGAACAAGTGAATAAATTTATTCGCCTCTCCAAGACATTTATTTTTACTTCTCCTGCTGGCCTTTGCGAATTTACCGGATTCATAACGTATTGTGCACACACGCGCTAAACATTTAAATAAATAATGAAACTATTTCGGCTCCGATTTTCTAATTACATTGCACGCTAAATGATATCAGATTGCTATTGATATTATTCGTATGAAAATCGTCGGTTGATGGAGCATCGATGGCTGACTGATCGATTGAAGATTTGAGGAACAACGGCAAGGGATACGAGAGACAAAGTAAAAAAGTCTTGGTTGCTTAGTTGCTTTTCATTCAAGGATTAATGACGACCCGATCAAGTGCTTTTTGCATTGTAAATCTGTTAAAAGTCGGCTCGATTATTTCATGACATATGGGTATCGCACAAAGGACCCAGCGAAATGATTTTATTTAAAGGATTTTCCATGTGCCATACGGACATCGCAATACTTTACTCGCGCGTTAAATATTTATCTTTAAATAATCTTGCGAGGAAATTTAATTTACATGTAAGAAAATTTCACAAGTCGTAATAAAATAATCTCTACTCTAAACATTGCAACGTTTGATTGATGCCCAATCACCGCTGCGCATAATCATAATCGTCAACTTTCCTCTCATTGGCATCGAATGAAAAAACTAAGCACTATAACATAGACATTTTCAATAATTCATAAACCCGTTTTCTTAAGAAACAAATACTGTATGAGCAGTCCTTGTGGTTCATAAGCTCCTGGCATTGAATACAGGAGCTTTACGAGACAGGTAATCGATTATCAAAATCAGCATATAAATCCAAAATCCATTGTATTTTCAAAGTCGTGCGCAAGGAGAAGAGAAAGTCAGGCATGAAGCGGTTACCGCGGCGCAAAAAGTCAGCAAGGATAAAGAGAGAGAAAGACAGACACCTTTTTTGGCCGGCGATTGAATGATCGGCAATTGCCGGCGATTGCGAGTCGATTTCATTCGTGAGCGCGCGGACCGGTCCGGGTCCGAGTCCGGGTCCGTATCCGAGTCCGAGTCCGAGTACGAGTCGCGGGTGCAAAAAGTCGGAACGAATGGCCGAGGCCGGTTGACCGATGACAGTTACATGTCAATACGGCAATGAAAAGTGGCTCACCCCCCCCCCCCCCCACCCTCCCCACACCCCCGCCC
>NW_011948423.1:3263040-3272907 GCF_000503995.2 Ceratosolen solmsi marchali
CTCTCTCTCTCTCTCTCTCTCTCTCTCTCTCTTTCTCTCGATGCTCTCGATGCTCTCTGGCAAACAAAGAAAAAGACAACGAACCGATGGAGACGTTCGTCGTTTTACAAGAAACTTGGATCTGCCGGAAGCTTTGAGCAAAAGTAAAGAAAAGACAGTCAGTCCTCTGCCCCTCCCGTTCCATCCACTGTTGTCGATATATTGCAGTTAAGAAGAAGATACCATACGAGGGTAAGAAGACACAATCCCTTTTTCATGAAATTTCGCGTGTACAATAATTCAGAAAACCCGATAAATTCAGTGAGAGCAGGACTGAGAAGCCGCGTGCGCTCCTTACATTTTTTGTTTTGTTTTGTTTTGTTTTGTTTTTTTTTTTTTTTATCATATCCGGAGGAGAGGCTTGTCGCACAAAGAGTCGTAGCATTCGAAACCGGAAAGTTTTAAAAATAAATAACTCGGTATTTAACGTTCTTTCCGAGATACTCGAAGGGTCGAAATTGCAGTAGCTCCAAGTACGCAAGGGACGAACGAGTATGGATACGAAGTGGAACTGAACTGCCAAACGACCTTAAAAAGGCTGATTTTTATGTTTCGTATCGAAATATTGATTTGATGAGATATTTTATTATCGTGCCGAATACATACAGTACATGTTTGCTTTTCTTGTACCGAGATGTATTTAAGAATTTGTGAGGCGCTTTTTCAAGATTCTCGAACGTTATTGTTTTTGTTTTTTGTTTTGTCGTTGTTGCCGTTGAAAATACATTAATCTATGAAGTCTTGATTTTTGCAGTGCAGAGTTATCGGGTATAATGTCAGAGCGAGACCGAAGCGGTGGGTCAATCGGTCCACTAATACAATTCTAAAAATAAAGCGCATAATATCAGTAGGTGACTTGATCCAAGACATCGGCAACATTAAAATATATCATTCATTCATCAAGCTAATTCATTTTCTAGGGGGAAAAGATTAAAATATTTAATACAGATGAAACAAGTATTTATCTGCTTAAGCCTTGTGGCATTTTCATTTATGTCATTCTATTTCATTCCGTATGAGTTAGTGAAATCATTTGAACGAAAGTAAAAAAGGCCAATATAATATATTATATAAAATCTTGATAGATCGATCAGAAAATTACTACAGCAAATCACTATTTTGAATTAAGGCTGTATGAATAGAATCTTAAAATACAAAATATAAAAATTACGTTCCATTTATTTTTACTGCTAACATATGCATAATTTATCAGGTGAAATTTGTTGCAAATTCTTTCGTCTACACTGACCAAGCTCGACTTCAAAAAAAAAAAAAAAAAAAAAAACTAATAAACCAAAAAACGAAAACGAAAACAAAAAATAAATAAGAAAGCTGAAATTGTTGGAACAATTTGTAGATACATTTGGATCGACATTATAGAAAAATCTTACAAATATGAAAAAGTCTGTATTTTAAACAGTCAGGACTTTAATATGTTGTCTCAATAGACATGAATTTTCTTCAAGTACCTTATCCGAAGCATCGGATAAGTAATAAAACAGATGCTATCCAGCGTGTAAAGTTTCGAAAAGAAAAACAGATAGTAGGGGATTGTGAATACCGTGAAAAAAAAAAGACTATAAAAAAAAGACTAGAAGGCGGTGAAAGTTGCGGTCGAGGAGAGGAGTGTTTAACAGATTTGAAAAATCAGCAATAACTCGCGGGCAAGGCGAGTGGGTATGAGAGAATAGAGGGGAAGGTTGACTCGGGTGGGAAGTGTTCTATAGATAACTCCCTCCTTTTCTCTCACACTGTATTTTCGGTGAAAATCGGCGGTGGTTACCGACGGTTGTCGGGTTTTGTACGTTGTAAGCGAACATACCAGAACGACAAAGTGAGTGAGTGAGAGAGCGCGAGAGACAATGAGAGAGAGAGAGAGAGAGAGAGAATGGAAGAGAGAGAGAGAGAGATATAGAGAGTGTGTGAGAGTGATAGAGCGAGCGAGACGGGGAGTGAGGAAGAGTGTGAGTGAGAGCGAGGACGTCGACGGTAACATCATTTTTCATTTTAATGGTGGCCCGAGAACTGCTCCCCTCGTTTATTTGTTTCTCCACACCGTGCCCGCTCTCTTTTTCTCTCTCTCTCTCTTTCTCTCTCTCTCTCTCTCTCTCTCTCTCTCTCTCTCTCTCTCTTCCTCACTCGTCCCTTTTCACGCGAGCGCGATGTTTCAGAGGCTCGCCTCCCCCTCTCCCAGGCTCCTGATCCTCTCTCCTCACAAGAATGGAGAGGCCAGAAGCTAAAGCAGCGTAGTAACAGCAGCAACAGCAACAGCAGCTTCCTTTTATCTCGGCGCGAACGTCTTAATAGCCCACTGTGTCCCCCTCGCCCGCACTCGCTCTAACTTTCTCCCACTCTCTATCTCTCTCACCATCTCTCTCCAGGCGGCTGGAACGCCGAGGATGAGCCTCTGGCATTCGCGGAAGCCTCCTTTATTTACATTTTCTTTCATTTTATTCGGCTACCCTCAGTCCTCAATTTACCATTGGCTAATTGATTCCCTTTCATTACCTTCTTTTTCACTTGCCAGCGCTTTCTTTCCACTTTTCCACCGGCACGCTGCATTTAAGTCGTAAATGCGCAAAGGACTGCATCATTTTAGGAAGCCTGTCAAAAGCGAGGCTAACGACCAACATTTTACGAAATTTAGTTGCGAGGCTCGTGGGCGAGCCCATTCACGAGCCCAAAGCCAATGATGGTTTGCAAGTAAAATTTTTAGAAAGCCCTTTAGAAACTGAACGGGGATGCGATAATGCAAAGTCGACTAATGCATTTTTACCGCTTGTAATACCTTAAGATGCATCTCTTCAAATTTATTATATTTTTTATCATACCAGAAGCTTTTTTAAGGTGTTTGCGGAAGCCACCATAAATGGACGTATTGAGAAAAGTTAATACATACCTATAAATTTATGATCTTGAGAGTCGGACTAAAAATCCAATAAAAATAGAAATGTATTGTCTCGTTCATTTCATTGTTACGATGTATTTACGAATTATACAAGTCATACAAAAATTGAAAAAAAAAAGAAAGAATAAAGTGTTTCAGATTTTCATCAAAATATTCGATAATATAAAGCACCGTATTTTACACAAGGACGGTGTGTTTTATAGGTGCGCTTTTGACTGTGCGGTAATGCATTATTAATGCGACGCGGAAATTATCAAATAAACCTATAAATAACGATGACGATACCAGATTTTCAATAAAGTCGATGCGTCCAGTGGCCCAAATAATACAACAATCTAATATGCCTTTGATACTATCAATGCAAGCTCTAATGTAATAATCGGCTGTTGTTAGATGCAAAACATTGATGTATTAATCAAATCATTAATATTGAATGTCGTGGTATAACGCTGCAATATTCATCTTCTTTTTCTTAAATAAATGAGATCAAAGTGTACCAAGTATCCAGAGGAAATAAAGCATTGGACTGTTTGACCATGTCACATGTAAGCCATTGTCACAACAAATATTTTTGAATTATTTTTACCATTTGTTTTTCTAATTAGCCGAAAGATGTGGCTGGTAAAATAATGTTTTACCGCTGTCGGAAATATCGCTGTAGCAAAGCATAACAAATTCTATTACAGGAATAAGATGGTAATTTGAGTAAATGTAAAGCTACTCTTACGACTTGGGATATAGATAATTTCTTAAAGCTTAAAAATATTACCTATGCAACTAGCAAAATTTTATTGTTAAGACGGAATACGTGAATTATTCATAGGAGAAGAGAAGCCGCTAACATGGCTCTCAACATTCTCAGGTTATAAAGACATAAAAATAATTTCTTATTAGTATAGACTAGCTGTACTAGTGTTTTGAACATCGTGGGAAATGCATTTGCAAAGTGCAATTTCTAAGCTTAGAATACCTTCTCATATTTATTATATATATATATATATATATATATATATATATATTTTTAAATATTACAAATGCATTAGAGAATTATACTCGCTTCTTATAATGAATGTTGCTCAATTATGCTTTCTTACATTAAATTTTTTTTTTTTTTTTTTTTTAAACTAGTATAATAAGTACAATATTAAAAATGCGCGGACAAAGCAATTAATACTTGCGGAAAGCAATCCATTCGAGTACTTTTTCCCGAGAGGCTTGAGAAATTTCTACACTTTATTACGTGTGCACATCTAATTATTGTAAGTTCCCGGCTGCAGCACCAAGAGAATGTCAGGTGGTTAAAGTATCTCACAGATAGCAAAACATTTACTTGGAAAGTGTAGATTCATCATTTACAGGCAAAGGCTTTCTCTCTTTAAAACGACTGACATTGTACGTCGACTCCCGAGAATATATGCTCTTAGCCAAGCGAAATATTTGTTTCCATGAGAAAAAGTAAATGATCGCATTATTATTTTACACGATCAAAAATATTATACAGCTAAGAGTAACGATATGTAAATTATAAATTACTATTGTGCTAATTTGATATAAAATCATTCGATCACGGGGACTAATTTCGTATGTACTAATTTAGTACGTAGCGCTTAATTTTTGCCATCCCTCGCCATTTTTACACTGTTTACTACGTAATACGCTATAGTATATGTAAAAAGGTTCTTAATATTGCTGGCAAATTATTGGTATATCATCTTAATAAAAAAAAAAAAAAAAAAAAAAAAAAAAAAAAAAAAATTAAAAAAAAAAAAAAGAACAAATGAAAAAAGTCAAGCCATTTAAAATGCCGTTATACTTAATAGGGAGATATTTAAAAATACTTTAATAGTCTCGGATATTATGTGCCTTTAAAAAAAGAAAGATCGATTTTTAATTGTATACGATATAAAATAGCAACAATGATGGAGCATAAAGCACATTTTAAATATATGACGATTATACGGCGATGCCGTGTCATTGGCGGCCACTCTGTTTTCTTATTAGCTAGAGCGCACGCGCAAAGCTGTGGGAAACCAATAGAAATCAAGTTATTATAATTATGGCTATCGGTTATAATTGCATAACGGTATTTTGCCAAGCCGAACCACTTCATTAAATCGTGGCGCATGAAGCGTACATAGTTGCGCGATTGCAAAACATCTTTATCGTAACACGGTTTATAATAATTTCCAAGCAGTTTAAACCCATGGCTACCCGCTCATTTAATTAACTCTACGACACTTTAACGTATTCGCTCGAATAATGGGTATCGCTTAGTAATTATCAGGAGCGATTAGTTATCCGATCGATGATCTCGCGAGTAAAAAATGAGACACACGAGGCGGCGAACACGGCGTTCCCTCGGTAAGAAATCAGTTGTAGGCCGATCGTCGGACAACGCGGGTGTTTCGTAAAAACAACATTAGTCCGATAAGAGAAGAGAGAGAGAAGAGAGAGAGAGAGAGAGAGAGAGAGAGAGAGAGAGAGAGAGAGGAACTGTCGCCACGTCCGAGAAGAAAACTGTCAACCATCAGTCGTCTTGACGACTGTCACGTTTCATCGTAACAACGACGGCAGCTTTTACGCCACTTAGTCGAGAGTCCGAGATGTCGTCGCGATGCAACCCCCATCCCTCCTCCCCCCACAATTCCCTCCCCCGGCAGCATTCACGTCCACCACACCCCATCTCACCCCGTCTTGTCGCATCGCATTGAGGCAAAAGCGACGAGAGCCGAGGGATTTCGGTGATGAGAAAAAGGAAGTGGAAATACAATCACCGGAAGCCAAAACTTTTTCCCGCCCTCCTGTCAAAACAACGAGCAACTCGCTCGTATAAACGATCTGCCATCTTACAAATTAGGTCCTCTCCTCGCTCATCCTCCTCTTGTCCCGCGTATATTCCGTGAACTCCTTTGCGCTATGGGAAGGGAGTTCCTCGTAATTGGTTCTTCTGGTTTATAGGGAACGGAGAGTTGGTGGAGAGGGAGCTCAATTTACAGTGACACTTTTACTTGTCGGATTACGGAAGCAGATACGCGGGTATAGGCCGCTCGGAATCTTTTACACAAAGACGCGACGCGAGAGTGAGAGAGAAGGAGTCAGTGGGACTGAAGTAGCGGTGGGGTGGAGTGAAACGAAGGCTAAGGGGACCGGTAAGGGGGTAGGGAGGAGGGCGAGGGGCGATGAAGAGGACTGACGATGAGGGACGGGGTGGGGAGATAGGCGAGCGTGGTGGTGAAGAGAAGCACGATACCGGAGATAGAGAAAAGATACTGGAGGGGTCGAGGCAACAATAGCTAGTCGTATGCGAAAACTTTGATTTATCATTCGTACCCGGTGACTATTTGTATTGGGAGAGCCGAACAAAATGTGCCATAATAGACGGCCGTGTAGCCCCTGTTCATTTTGTTTGTCGACGATAGTCGGTGACAAGACCGAGGCTCAAGCTACACGCGGCCAACATGCGAGATGATCCATTAATTTTCTAATAACACGGGTAATTTCGAAAATTTACTTGGTCATACTCCTCAACATTCCCCGCAGTTGCTAACGGGGAGCTTTATGTACGGCTACGGTGGTGTGCAGTGCGCTTGCTACGTGATATCGCATACGGGATGCATTCCCCCTTTTTATTAATTCGTTGTATCGTAAGTGTAATCGATGAATTATCTATCGACCGAGACCGCACGTTCATTTATTCTATTTAATGATATTCTCTATGGGTGGTGCGGGGGAGGGGGGAGGGGGGGGGGCTGACTTTTGAGTTTGCCACAATTTTCGACCATTATACGAACTATAGGGCTGTCTGTCAATCTCTTAAATATTCTTATTGCAACTGCGAACTTATATTGAAAATATAAGTTTAGAACTTAGTGAAGAAATCCCATTGCAGCCATGCGAAATACACATTCATGGTTCAATAACTGTTATTAATATATAGTGGCGTTAATTTAAATAAACAAATTTCAGTAATAGCCTTAATATTCAAATATATTATATATTAAAATTGAAAAAGAATGAAGAGAAAGGGAAAAACGAAGGGAAAAAGCGAGAACTATGGTTCGATCTACTTAACGTGCCTTTATCATATGTACGTCAAGTCGCCTCCCCCCCCCCACTCCCTTAAATATACAACGAAAATTATTACGAAAATCTAGGAATTTTGAAAGACGTTTTTATCCTTTCAAATCGTCGTAAATAAAGTACAATCGTAACGAATTAGGTGCGGGAAATCTCGTCATTAATAGCCCAACTAATTTACTCTTTCAACTTTGAAATGATGACAAGACGCCGACGACGACGGCTACGACAAATTACGTTAAGTTTCCAGTTTCATGAATAAAAATAGCGGCGGAGCGGGATTTGAAGAAGATTAGGATATAGAATGGGGCAGAGGGTGAAGTGTGGGCGTCATTTTGAACGAGAGAGATATGTTGTTGCTACTCAGGGGATCTGCGGTACACATTGTTAACGGGCTTCACTCGCGATATATGACGTGCGTTAGTACAAGACAGAGAGAGAGAGAGAGAGAGAGAGAGAGAGGGAAAGATACGGCCACGGCCCCTCCGCCCCAACCCACCTACTCTGTCGGGACGTTGTATATTTTTTGGATCGCGATTTAGTGTGATATACGGCAGAGGCTTTACGCGTAACGCCGATCGCGCATACATAAGCGCGTATTGACATTTATCCCCGCGCTCGGGCTCGCGGATAACGAAATCGACGGCTAACGAGAGGAAATAAAGGCTCAAGAGGGAAAAGAGCGCGCGCGCATATGTTTCGTCTTCCCCACCCGTGTCCACCCCTCGAGGCCCCGAGCCCCCTCGATGTGGCACCCCTTTAAGTGGTGAGCCACGAGGTCCTCGTTAAATCTCGAGGCGAGTTCACCGTTACCCATGACAAACGCTCCCCGAAAACGGAGTAAATCTCGTGGCCGCGGCTCGTTCCGGCGATTGGCGGTGGTGCCGATAAGTGATTCTTCTAATGTCAATTCGGCCCGCTTATATATCTCGCTTCTCGCGGCTAATTTCGGACCGTCGCCACTCGTTAAGTGTATCGACGCACGAGTTAAGGGATGTTAAAGCGCGCGTAACTGCCGCCCCGACACCCTTCATTACAACGCTCCTGCCCATAGCTTTTTCACCGAAAATATAAACGACCTCCTTTTTCGATACGGGGGCCTCGGTATAATATGTCGAACGTGTAAATCACGGGGCGCTATATTTTTTATAGGGAATCCCATTGAAGAAAGGGAAGCCCCGTTACGATATATTTGTAAAGTAACCTCGAAATCAATGTTGAGAGGAGGATAAATTTGGATATGTTATCGAGATCGATGATGTTATTTTTTTTCTTCTTTTTTTCCCCATTGTTATTGTTCGATTGATTTATTGATTTATTGATTGATTATTATCATTGTTGTTGTTGTTGTTGTTGTTGTTGTTGTTGTTGTTGTTGTTGTTGTTTTATTATGCTTTTTCTTTATCAAATAACAGCATCGCTTTTACATATTTATGACATGGATGCTTAAATATTTCAATGCATCACCTCTGGTTTGGTAGACTTGGAAAATTTATGGAAGCGTGAAAAATATATCAAAGGTAAAATATTTTATATTAGATCGAGCAGCAGTTCGCCTTTCGCAGTTAGAAAAACAAGATTCACGTTGTAACATAATAATTGATTTACGTTCTATTAGATAAAGTTCGCTGTTCCTTTCTCCTTCGTAGCACATGCATTACGTTCGCATCGTTTGGTCATTAAGCTTTTTAATTCGAGACAGCTCTTTAAGAATTTATTGATTGTGGGTGGGGATGGCGGGGGGGGGGGCTAATAGAAAAAAACATAAAAACAAAAACGAAAAAAAAAAAAAAATACAGGTGACCAATGATGATGGAACCTTAAGAACCGATTATCAATATTCAACTACATGTAATAATAATGGCGCTTGCATTAGTTGTCAAGCCAATTTAATCCTTCAAGCATTTAACGCCAAAGTCCATCTAATGGAACAGTCTTTTGTAAAGGAAGGACCAGCGTCAAACTACGTTCATATAAATTATCGCGCACAAATCAGAATCCTAGCTTCGCTATTTGAAAAGGCTCGAGTCCAGTAATTGATAAATCCCGAATTAATGATGTGCGTATCTGGCATAAAGCCGCTGAGTTTAATGCCAACGTACATTCCGATCTTATAGGAACGGTATCTCGTTGTTCCTACCATCGTGAAGAGCCTATTTCGCACTTGTAATTGGATCTCGACGAAGCGCTCGAAGAATAAAAGTGTCATAAACCGCAATGGCCGCAACGAAAGCGCCCGAGGTCGACTGTAGCAGCAACTTATCGCGCGACCCTCTTTAATCGCCATAAATCAGCAACCGTATAAGTGTCGAGACACAGAGAGAGAGAGAGAGAGAGAGAGAGTAGAGAAGAGAAGAGAAGAGAAGAGAGAGAGGCAATTCTTATGGCAAACAGAACCAGGGTGCAAAAACAGATGAAAAACAGAGCTGGCCGACCTGAATTTTGTCCGACGGGTCGCGCATCCGAGCTTCCGCGTTATCGATAAGGGCCGTCGGTGTAGCTGTTACGTGGCGGTTCGATGGGCTCGTGGGGGTGTTGTGCGGGAGTGCGCGGGATCGGGGCGGGGAGGGGGGGGTATGAGGGCATATGGTGGTGTGACGCTCGCGGGCAAGCGTGTGGGCTCGCCCGAATTAAGTCTAGGTCCGGAGAGGAGGGCGAGGGCATCAGTCAAGGGATTAGCGGGATTAGCCGATGCGAAGGGGCCACCATGGGAGGGGGTTGGGGGTTGTATTGGGTTGGGTTGGGTTGGGTTGATTGTAGATGTAGTGAGGGAGGGTGGGAGGGAGGAAGGGAGGGAGGGAGGGAGGGTGGGGGGCATAGAGAAGACTCGTTAATTGCTCGGC
>NW_011948423.1:3280213-3281354 GCF_000503995.2 Ceratosolen solmsi marchali
GGCAGATATGATTCACGATGTTGCCAGTATTTCGAGTGAAATATAACTCTACTTTATGAAACAATATAATAATTTTCCTTTAATCGAAAAAAAAAAAACTTACATACATACCTACCTACAAAGGCACGACTCCCCCCCCCCCTCCCCCACGCACACGCACTTAATTACTGAAATGTATAGTTTTTTTTTTCTCACTGAAACTTTCATTAAATGTATAATCCGCAATTCGAGGGTAACCACGACTTATCGACTGCTCAATCAACTTATTTAGACGTATTACCGATTTACGCAAATACAATTGTAATTTGTATAAGACTTGCTAGTGCGTTAAAGAGCCGTGTATATATTAGCAATAAATCTTTAATTAAAAATTTAATTCTTCTTTAGACTCGCAATGATTCTTTTTCCTGGCACTTAATTTCTTCATAGTCAGGACGATTATCGGCATAATTAGCTGAATATCAGCTGACATTTGTTAATTCACTTAATAACCGTGAGGAGTGTAGATACATATAGAACATTGATTCGAGCGACAATAAACGGCTAATTTATTTCCGTAAGGCCGTTCTTATTATTTACCTTCGCGAGGATTCATTTTTCTCGTTACAATCGCAATAATTAAAATGAACAAAAACAACTAAACATAAAGTTGAAAAGTAAAATGCTAAACATTCCAGGGATAAGTTTGCTTGTAGCAACAATTTCGTGTCGAGTCATTGATGTGGAATGTCAGCGGTAGCGGCACCTTTTAGAAAGCCGGTGAACATTTTTCATAAGATCGAGGCGATAACCGAACTATCGAACATTAAAAGTTAATTACTTGCAATCGCGGTGAATGGGAGCATCGACATTGACACCCACACTACGACGACATGGAACAAATGTATCATGGAGCCGGCATATTACGCTCAATATCATTCAACAATAAAAACTGACGAGGCTATATATGTCAGGCGAAAAGGGAGCAAGGGAGAGACATTCGATCGAGCGGCAGAATCCAGGACATTCGTTTAACCGAAAAGGCTGAAAAAGGTGTAAAAAGGGAGAATGTGAGGGACGTCGCTTAATTCGCGCAATGTTGCTCGGATGCTTTCAATATTTTAGATCGGCAGAGGATGGCGGCGGAAAATCAAACATGCGA
>NW_011948423.1:3281419-3322614 GCF_000503995.2 Ceratosolen solmsi marchali
ATGGTACTCGTGTGCTTTCAATAGTTTAGAGCGGAAGAGGATGGCGACGTAAAGTCAAAATGACGCAAAGGAGTGGTAGCGGGCGTATATATATATATATATATATATATATATATATAGGTCGTACGCTCGAGGCGATGGCGATGACGAGGATAGGAGGCCAAGTCGAGTTGCAGGACTAGAGCGAGCGGAGATTTAGGCGTGTAATTGGCTCAGCTGGTGTTGACGGGATCCTATCATCAATACCTCATCAGCCGCCCTCGGGAAACCTGTATCCTCCTCGTACGTTCCCATCCCTCGCATTTTATCACTTCGCCACCATTCCACCATGCCATTTTCTCGTACTCCCCCCCCCCTCCAATCACCCCGGCCACCTCTGCCACTCTATCTATCTATTATCTATCTATCTATCTATCTATCTATCTATCTATCTATCTATCTATCTATCTATCTATCTATCTATCTATCTATCTATCTATCTATCTATCTATCTATCTATCTATCTATCTCTTCTCTATCTTTGCCTCTCTATCTCTGTTTATCAGTCTATCTGTCTATGTGTTTTTCGTCAGCCTAGTCACGGATGGCGAGGTTACGACGACGAGGTCTGCTTTCATTAGGGCTCGGCTCGACGAGAAGACGCGACCGAAGGGAAAGAAATCCGCGACGAGTGGATTTGGCAGCTCTCCTTGGGCACTTAAAGAGCCTCGGCGAGCCCGAAGTGAAACGAATGCCGCGCGGCTAATCCTGAGACTTATGCGGCTGCTAAGATGGCCAGATTTATCTGGCTAAGCGTCGGCCGATGCGGGCGCGCTAATGCCAGGAGTCGAGAGCCCGGCTTCTCTAACCGAAAGGCCTTTCTTTCGCGATCGCGTTTTTATCATGCCCGCGCCCACTGGAAGGTGGTGTCTGCCCTCCTCCCAGGGCGCATTTCGATTATTTCGATTATTCAAAATCGGGGGCTTTGGGCGGGTATCCGAGCGCCTCATCGCGCACTCGTGTCTCGTCCGAGCGGGGATTTGCGGCTACGTCCGGCTCGAGCTTTTTGCCCACGACACCCAGCAGATGATCCGCACGTACAATAAACTAAAGGCCTCATCATCCGCGGGGGATTTGAGAGCGATAACGCGGCCGCATCCCTCGGGAAATACGCCAGGCCGTCTTTGCGTCGTTGACCGCGCCCCGCTCTGTGTAGGTGTGTCGGAGATTAGTTTTGGGAGGCGAGGACAAGGTGACACTGACCGCGGATCAGCGACCGAGCGCCTTTTAATTTAGACAAATCGTCCCGATTAGCATAACGGGATAAATTATGAGGCCGCGTCGAGTGCGGCCGCGTCATGGGGTGTGTGACAAGTACTCGGCGGCGCTCCCCCTCTCGCGCTTTCGCTTTCTCTTTGTTTTCGTGCGACGAGGAGAGTGAATGGACCTCGGCCCTACGTTCGTCCACTCGGCACTCGTTTTGCATCTTCTCGCCTCGGTATTACGTTGCGGTGGGAGCTCGCTCCCCTCCCCCCCCTCTCTCTCCTTCTTTATCCCGACAACTGGCCAAACCTTGTCGTTTTTGCTTAGTGAACTGAATTGTTGGGGGTAACTGGAGCTCGACATAATCGACCGATCATTACGCTCTTCTCATTACTTGACTGGACTTCGTTGCTGAAAGCAGTGGGCTTCGTGTACGGTAGGGACCACGAGACGGCAATATTTTTTAAAGCCATTCTCGGGAATGTAATCATAAATTACGGAGTGGCATTGATATTAAGGAGGAGCGACGTTAAGTGACGGTACTGCGCCGTGAAATATACGCGAGATCTCTCGCAAGTTGCTATAAAATATTGAGAACGCGTGTACTTTATAAAGAAATAAGATTAAAATGATTGCAAGAGTTACGGCGCATGTAAAAACAAACAAAAGGGAAAGGAAAAAAGTAAGAAGAAATAATTGTATTTTGTCTATACGAAATCTAATTGTTGCTGACTCGGTGAAACTTATATCTCGGTTGGTAACAAGCGAATCAGTAGCCCTGACTTTGTCTGTGAAAGGATTCTCTTCCAATTTTTTTTACATCTTTTTACCCATTTTTTGCTTAATCTAAAACGTGTATTTATTTTACGAGTGAATACATTGCATAAAAGTCGGGATAATCTTAAAGGATTGCGATGTTTGCACTATAAAATATCGCATACGGCCAACGTTGTAAAATGATAAGACGCAATATTGTAAGTAATAATGAACGTCAGAAAGTATAGCAGATATCGAAATCATCTCCCCGATCCTAATATGGAATTTTCGCTTTAACGTCGACTCTGCAACATCCTTACATTGTCGTTGAATTTGGACTTTTTTATGAAAATATATTCTCCCCCCATCGAGTCCTTAAAGTGCACACGCACGCAAGCACGCACGAACGAATGTCCGAACGAACGTACGTACGTACGGACGGACGCGTATTTATTGCATTTGATAATTAAGCTGCGCCCAAAAGGAATAAGAAATTGCTAATTGAGCAGGACTACCGAATCGTTCCCGGGCCGAGAAACCTTCTTTATAGTTTTTCCCGTTTTTTTTTTTTTGTTCTTGTTTTCTTCTTATTTCCCTGCTCGTCCGAGCTTATCTCTGCGAACGCGGGAGAGCGAATATCCGAGGCAGATACGCGCCTACGTGTATGCGCACATCCAGCGGCATTACGGCAAAGTGTATGGGCGGAACGTATTGCCTCCCTTTTTCCCGCGCCGCAAGGATTTCACCTTTCTTTTTGTCGGTTCCCCACTTTTTATTCGCCCCGGCTCACTTTAATTCGCCGTCTTTTGCGCGATGGCCCTTCGGGGCTTTTACAGCCTCTTGACGTACCGTGTATCTCGCGCCGTGGCTTGACACCGCAAAATATTCTTTGCCTCCTACTCCCCCACCCCGTCCCCGTCCCACGATCCATACGCGCACATTTGCATCAATAATGCAAATCTATAAGCGAGACCCATCAAACGCGCGCACGCTCGTTTAGCTTCTTCCTCGTATCCTACATCCCCCCCCCCCGCTACACGACTTTATTTATTATGGCTATAGAAATTTCCGGAGCTCATGATTTTTCAGCTTATCATTGAAGCGGCCAATTTTTATTTATTATTAGTACACAGGCTACTGTTTGTTCTTAAATTTGATAATCGATGTGTTGCTCCATTTAGCTGTAAGCATTCAGTGACTCGTTTGTTTTTTTTTTTTTTCAGGGCACAAGGCACTTTTTTTTCTTTTGGCAAATTTAATTGATCGCCAACGTCGGGTTGGAAGGTTTCGTTTGACGGTAATAATTCCCGAATTATTTCAATTCTCATCGCATCATTTGGTAAATTGTCTCAATGTCCTCCTGCTAAACCAGTTTAACATGGAATGGTCGAGTTTGACAACTTCGTTACAATGCAAGAAACGTCAGGTTGAAAGAGGTGATAAAACCCTAGTCGTTTCTATCCGTCAAGAAATAATAGATAAAAGAGAAGAGTCGCGGAGGAAATTGTTGAAAGGAAACGCCGACCATTACAATTGATGAAATATGTGAATTTGTATTTATTGAAAATATGTTTTTGAGAAAATCATAGAAGAACATCGCAAACGTTAATTGTAAATGCCGTATGAAATGTTGCGTGCCTCTTATGCCCGTAGCATTATAAAATATGGCAATAAAAATTTATAAATGGAGAGAGTATCCGTTGATGACGAAAGGCGCATAAATAATAATATGTTATTACCATATTTAGTTAAGAGTAGCCTATTCGAAATGACATTTAAATCCGCTAAATAGGCATTAAAAATTCACAGAAGTCCCGAGCATAAAATTGGAAGCTGGAAGGAGCTCGTAGAGCATGAGCCAAGATATTGAGTAAATAAAGTATGTAAGGCAAAATGTTTGGTCGTTCAAAGTAACGCGAATCGAGGAGAAATTATGTGGGAAAGGGCGGGGTGGGATGGCCATGGCGATGGCGATGGCGATGGTGATGGTGATGGTGATGGCGATGGGCGATGGGCGATGGGCGATGGGCGATGGGGATGGGTGATTGGGAGAGGGCGGGGGAGAGGGAGGAGAGCAAGAGAAGGGAGGAATATAAGCGCGCTCGTATGTGTAGTGCGTAGAGTGGAAGGAAGAAAGAAGCGATGAGCAGCGGGGCGGAGAGAAGTGGGTACTAAAGACAGCGAAGACAACATAGAAATCCGGTTCGTTCGTTTCTTATATGGGGAGAGGGGAACTCGAACACTTTGTATCCGTATTCATGCGAGTAATCCCCCTTTCATCGGCGATTCTACACTCTTAAAAGGTCTCCCGGCACTCGGCAACTATTTCTTCCTTTTCTCGAACACCCAACGAACGACCGAACCGCCGAGGAAGAATACGTACGAGTGACCAGAGGGAGAGCAAGAGAAAAAAAGGCAAGAGCAAGACGATCCAAGAGAGCGGCAGGGGGGGGGAGAGAAAGAATGGAAAGCCCTGTAAGAAAAAGGGCCTTTTCGGTAAAGGAAACGGGTTGGATCGTTGAAACTGGCCGTCGGAGTTTATATGGCGGTATTTAGTGGAGGACTTTACGATCTACTTCGTCGGATTTGGGACAGTGATAAAAAAAAAAAAAAAAAAAAAAAAAAATGCACGCCGATATGCTTTTTACTCTATACTCTATGTGCTGGGGGTGATGGTGGTGCTGGTGGTGCTGGTGGTACTGCTGGTGCTGCTGTCTTGTTTGTCATAGGGGCGAGGTGATTTGCGTCGCTGGGCGAATAGTCCCTCCGCGCACTCTTCCCCCTCCCTCATTCACTCTCATTCTCTCACTGACCGTTAAATCTCGCACTTGATCGTCGCCCGTCAAACCAGAAGCCTTGTTAAGGTTCCCTCGTTCGCCTCGGCGCTCGTCTCTCATCGACGTTATAACGCACGTGTATATTACGAAGCTTATGTAGCTCGGGTTATTGACGAAAATGAGGTAAACCGTAATGTCACGTCGGCTACCGTAGACAAACAAAAAACACTGGCAAGAAAAAATAGCTGTCAGCCGTCGGGAGAGGTCGGCGACGAGCCAAAGGAGGAGGAAGAAGAACGAATGGGAGGAGGAATATAACGAGGTCCTCGCGTCCCAGAGCTCCTCCTCGGACGGATATATCGACGTCTGTTGCTTCCGCAAAGCTTTATAAATATTGTATTCCGCTTGATCTCGCCCACCCCTGAAGGAGAATGGCGTGTGGAAGGGCTGCCACTACTGTGTATACGATAATGCCGACTAGGGCTCGTCTGTCTCATCCGACCCCCGTTGGATATTCAAATGTCAGGTCGGGGGGATCAGTCGCTTGACACATTTTAGCGTCTCGAAATATTATTTTGCGGGCTCTCGTGAGTCGCGCTCCCTCTTCCCACTCACTTTACACGAAAGAATACATTCTCCAACCCACTCAAAACGCCCCCCCCCTTCTCTCTCTCTCTCTCTCTCTCTCTCTCTCTCTCTGTCTCAACGCTTGTGCAGATCTTTTTATTCGAGCCCGCCAGGCTTAACGATTCAATAACCGATCGAATCCAGGACGTGAAAGCCGTCCAAGTATCGGTGGCTTAGTTTGCATGGAAAGTGCCTGGCGCTCGACGCCTCCTCATTGTTCATCACGGCAGCATTGCCTTTTCTCTATCTTGGTGATTTTGTTGGGGAGGTCGTCATTTTTCTACCGCTTCTCACTGACTCGCTCGCTACAAAATTAGGTAGAATATTTACGATATTTACGTCGCGCTGGAGATATTGCGACGTCTTCTGGACGCGGCACGCATAAATGCGAGACTTCTGCCTTTGATAATGTTGAGCCGACGTTTTGTGATATGAAAATTAAAATTCATAAAAATAATCGATTGAATTTTCGCAAGCCTAATCGACAGTTTAAGATTTTATCCCGTATTATCCTACGTCCTATGCAATAAACGGACTTTTATGGTTATGGCGTACGATACGCGTTTTCTGACATACGTATTCTCACGATCTTTTCGTTAGACTAACTAAAAACTCTTTCTAAAGTAAATAAGCGATAATTTAAGTAGGCGCGTTTGTAAGTCTCGAGCCATCAAAGAATTACAATAACAAATACGTCCTCATACAATGAAAAATATTATTTCCCGCGATTACAATAAAAATACTCTCTCGATCTCTATCTCTCTCTATCTCTCTATCTTGTCGACAAAATTATTATTATTGTTATTGTTATTGTTATTGTTATTGTTATTATTATTATTATTATTATTATTATTATTATTATTATTATTATTTACATTTTACTCACATTTGCGCAAATCTATTCATTTTTATTAATATATTTATTTGCTTGCCGGGAATAAGTATACCAAATGTCGTAAAAAAACGAATGACAAAAAATGATTTGGAAAAGCAAATAAATAAATAAATAAATAAATATATATATATATATATATATATATATATATATATATATATATAGACGTAATACCGAATGTTGTGCTTTAGTTAAGGAGGCGAAAAATGCAAGAAATATTTTGAAAACTCTTCGCGAGTAAATCGAGGCTTAAAATACAATATGAGATGGTAGATGATCGGCGCTCAAACTCGGGAACCGAAGCAAAGGAGGAAAATTGAGAAAAGAAGATGAGGGGGTGTACAGGATGGCTTTCGTCTCTTCTTTAAGGAAGTCGCCGCGCGCGACGCTTTGGCGAAATTAAATGATTATGGGTAAACGATATCAAAGGGGAACGACGACTCGTGCGACGGGGCCAACATGTATTTCAATTTTTCGGCATGACGGGATAGCAAGATTGCGTATTTTTAAGCTTCGCTCGGCTTCCTCGCGAATATCTCACCCTGCCCTGCGCGCCTCTGCCCCCGCCGAGGCCCGGGGATCCCGCAGGCATTTCCGTTTCGTTTCACGCCGGGACGATTCCACGTCGGTGGTGCACGTCAAGCGAGTAGCAGCGATCCTCGTAGTCACGGAAGCTCCTTCCTTCCTTTCAACCCCACCGAGGCACTTTCGAGGCTGCTACTTCACCTCTTTCACGCTACTTTTGCAATGCTCTCGTACTCCCGCCAGCACGACTTCGTCACATCCTACTCTCTTTTTCCCTCGAGAGCTACGCGCGTTTGTCGATTTTTCTCGGCGATGCTTCAACCCACACCTCCCCCCTCCCGCCACACTCCCAACCCACCACAAACCCACTAATTTTAAATGCTTTTAAATCTCATTGCGGATGAACAATTATTGCTTTAAGTTGCGTAAGTCGACGAACGATCGAGGCGGCTAATATTTTTTTGCTTTATTCGAGGAACGTTATTTGAGAAAGAAGCGCGCGGCTAGCGGTGACGGACGATTAATATTTTTTGATAAATTATAGTGGAATAACGGCAATGAAAAGCTTTAGCCCGCGCAATTCCACTTTAATGAAAATCCTATAATTATTATTCCTGACTGGCTGATGAGAGCGAGCTTTATGAGCAATATTATTTGAACTCGAGTGTGAAATGTGCAATCTACCTTGACTATCGTTAAAAATCAAGTGTCCTATTTGGTGGGCGATGGTTGGGGAGGAGGGAGGGGGGGGGGCAAAAGAT
Source organism: Ceratosolen solmsi marchali (assembly GCF_000503995.2). Taxonomy (NCBI): domain Eukaryota; kingdom Metazoa; phylum Arthropoda; class Insecta; order Hymenoptera; family Agaonidae; genus Ceratosolen; species Ceratosolen solmsi. The sequence goes on from NW_011948423.1 coordinate 3,289,003, forward strand.
GGCGGAAGTAATGTAAGAAAAAGATTTCAAGAAAGCAACTACTTAGAACAAGATTAATTCAGATAATGGGATTAGCAAAGACGATCGATGTATGGATTGGATAACGGGATTAGAGATAACATTGTTTCCATGGATTTGCCGCTTTTCGTTTTACCAGTGCAACAACGTGCCGTAATTAAGTAATCGGAACGAATAAATGACCGTAAGGAGAATTTATGGTCCATCCATTTAGAATAACTAAATACACGTCCATCAATGCTGTACCAGGATCGTCCGAGGGTCCTGCATTAAATACGCTTTCCAATATCTCCGGAACGCGTAATAAAAATTGGAAATATATCGCATTAAAATCTCGTTTAGTCGCAACAGGCTGCGTACGATACACCGTCACACGACATTATCATTAGCTTGTTCTTGCAGTTGCAAATTAATGTTATTACTTCGTAATTATCAATTGACGAGTTATTTAATCAAGGCTCTCGATGAGTTTTTTTCCTCGATTTCACGCAAATAGATAAGATTGAACGCACATACTCCCATCAATATACTCATTGTCGTCTATTACTACCAGATGTATTATTACATCTGCCCTGCTGTAACATAATGTGAACGAAGGGGAACGTTAAATTTATCGATCAATATCATGGAAAAATACTTAAAATACACTACGTAAACAAGGCAACAATAACAGGAATCTCAGGAGTCTCGGAAGCAAAACTGTTCGATGCTTTCCCTGAAGTAGCTAAAGTAGAAGCGCTACTCCCTCGTAGTAGCCCAGTCTATTCGACTGACTAGCGGCGACAATCTCGAGCATCGTGTAAATACAATCGAATAGCCCTATTTTCACACGAACTTAAAATATCCAATCTCTCTACAGCCCCTACTACATCCCTTCGTCGCCCCAATGACGAGCCACCGTAGTATTGACCGCAGAGGACTTTGTAAATGAGCTTGCGAAATCCGCAGCCGTGAAAAAAGCGCTTGTAGGCGAGCACGTGCAGCGATAGCGTCGACGCCGATTTACATTGTCGGCGATAATCGAGGAAAGATTAGACAGCGACCAGCTGGAGGCACACGTAGTTACGTCCAAGCGGCTCGAGCTGCGCGCGCGCGTGTGTGTGTGTGTGTGTGTGGAAGGGTGGGTGCCGGGCGGTTGTCACTTGGCCTGACCGCACTAATCGCCCCGGGCTCCATGCTTTTTGCGCCGTCATTCATAAGAGCCGGGCCTCTGCTTCTCATTGCCCATTCGTCATCTCGCTCCCTCTGATTTTTATTAACGAACGGGAGGCGCGCACGCACGCGCCCAGCAATTTGTTGCCGCTTCAAAGTCAGCAACGAAGTGTTCGCGCGTGTCAGCTGGCGAGGCAAGGAAAGTTTTGCCATCGGCAATAAGCGCCTCACGACTCGCGCGCCCCGTATTATGAAATTTTGCGCGCTGAATAGTCCATATCGCGTCGTCGTGTCCCTTCCAATCGCGCCCCCGCCCGCGCGCACGCACGCACGCACTCACGGCCCTTCCCCAAGATCCTCCCACTGCTTGCCCACCTTCGCTAAGCTCGTGATCCCACGACGGCGACGAGAGCGATTTCGGCTAACGCGTTAAACTTGCCGGCTTCCTCGCACAGATGCGAGAAATCGACAGAACTTGCAAGAATGATAAGGCGCCAGGAACATAGCGCGCCCAACCCCGTCCCACCTACGCGCGAAACTCAAGATCAACCGTAGCTGTTGCCGGGCCGGAATGAGCAAATAGCCCGACTACCGCTTACGGACACTGTCACTTAGACATCCAATACTCTTGGGAATATTGCCAAGAGTGTGCTTTTATTGCATCGGGTCATTGTCCCGCGGCTCCATTTTGCAGTGCAACGTTCCTTGCAAAACGTCAAAATACGTTTTTAAATTGGAATTTTTATCGAGCCACTCGGCTTCGAAATTAGAAGCGCGCGCTACATTTATGCAGCAGTATTTTACAATTTTCAATGGAAGTCGCAAGGTTAATAATAGGTAGGGCATTGCCGTCGGTGCCTTCTCTCCCATAATCCTCATAATAAAGAAACGAAAACCCATCGCGAGCAACTGACAATCGCGTAATGCTCGGTAAAAATCACATTGTACGCATTGCCTAACGCAATCTCTCCAAGGGACGCTTACTTAAGGTTTCGGTTCATTCTTCGCACTCCCGAAACTTCGGCCACAAATCTTTTACACGTGTTCTCGCTCCTATGAATAATGACGTATCAGTCTCGACACGGGTCGATTCAGGTTTGTCTGCCCTCTCGCAGAGATACCCTCCGGGATCTCTACGACGATCCCTTTACGGATGCCGTGGTAGACCGCTCGACCGTGGCAATGATGGCGAAGATGTGTATATTCGCGAGAGCATCTTTGTCGTCTGTATATAATGCACATGTGTGGGAGTAGCAGGTAGGCCAAGAAAAAGTAATAGTTTATTTACGCTGGAGACAAATCGCTGGAGCAACTGAAAGAACATCAGTCGAGTAGACGTATTACAGAGAGAGAAAGAGGGAGAGAAGAATAGAGAAACGTGAAGGTAGTGAGGCAAGGGATGTTTGATATAGGGATATTTGAGAATGGAGAGAAAGAGAGAGAGAGAGAGAGAGAGAGAGAGAGAGAGAGAGAGAGAGACGCAACGGCGCAACATACGGACGAGCCATTTAAACTTCTCATCCCTCAAAACCGCGCGCCTGTCCGCATTCTGACTTATACCAGGCATCGTTCAACCCGTCGTCGACCCTTTGCACTCCTACTCTTGCTTTCGAGCTCCACACCCCTACCCCTCCCCCTAGCCACCCACTTCTCAACTGCCGTATCGCATACAGGTTCAGTCGTCTGTAGGAGCGTTTCACGCCACGCTCACATCCCGGGCTCTTGCGATTTTCAAGATCAGAGATGTGCCGACAGTTTAAATAGCCTGCGAGCGCGCACGCACGCACGCACGCACGCACGCACACACACACACGCGCGCATTCTATCTCTTTCTCTCTCTCTCTCCTCTCTCTCTTTCTCTCTCTCTCTCTCTCTCTCTCTCTCTCTCTCTCTCTCTCTGTATCTCTTCTTTTCCCTGCGACAGCTTTTTTCAAAGGTGGCTCGCGCTTTTTCGCTCTCGTTTTTTCGTAAAGACAGCTGAGCCGTAACTCGACGGGGCAAGAGGGTGACGGGTAGGGTGGTGGGTTCACGGCTCATCCTTTCGCGCTCACCCCGTCAGGAAACTGACACCCGCGCGCCGATCCGTAGTCTCTCTCCAGCCGGCACAATCGTCGGGCTGAGCAGTCGAAAATTTTCGCCGCTTCTCCTTTCGTAATTTTATTCATTTTTCTTGCCGCCCCGACGCGACGATCTCGCCCATCGTGGGGCTCTTCTCTGTTTGCCTATGGAAATTCGAAGCAGCCGGAGAGAAGGAGAGATGCTACACCTCTGTCTCGCGCGCCTTCGTGTATATTTTTCGCCACTCTCGACCGTCGCTGTCTGAATATTATTAGTAATTAACGAAAAAGAGAGTAGTACGACTGGGCGAATATTCGCGCGGATCTGATTACATTTCTCCTGGAGCTTTAGTTTTTCGCACTTTCTCCATTTGCCGTCGCTGCCATCGCCGCATCCCCTCATCACCCCATCGCCCCATCGCCACTACCGTTGTCGTCGTCGTCGTCGTCGTCGTCGTCGTCGTCGTCGTCGTTGTCATTGTCATCCGTGTCGTCGTCGTCGGGACTACAGGCGAGGAAAAAAGATAAAATAGGCCACAGGTTCTTTGCAATGGTAATCAACTCAGATCTTTCATTCAACGAGGGCATTTACATTACGAATGAAAAAGCAAAATACCAAGATAGACGTCTACGATATAAAATGTCCCTGTATAGAGTAGAAATGCATGAAATGTAGTTGGCGACGAGCATACGCAGGATGTGGAATTGCTGAAAAATGGCGCGCACTCGTCATTGAATTATTAAACGAAACACATCGTGGAGTGGAAGGGGGTTGAATGGCAATTGGGAAGGGGTTGGGAGGGGGGCAGAAGGAAGAGGGATCAAACTTGCCGCCGGATTCGAGGGAGAGAGGTCAATCAGTACTGGCGAATTGATATCCCTTTAAACTCGATAGCAATGTGCTTCCTGCGCGCACCGAACGCTCCCAGCGCATTTTATTAATTAATAAAAAATGTATCTCCAAAATGAATTTAATGTCAAATAAAAGGTTATTCGAATAAAATGGTGCATAATTAATGCTCCCCATCCCTCGAACGCCTAGGCCAGCCGAGAATCGCCTGCTTTATTCAACAAATATATTTTTCAAAGAAAAGACTTTTCTCTGTACAATCGAGCGCTGATCGTAGACTCCAAAAACGCGTTGGACTTCGATTCCCGGTAAAAGCGTATTTTACCCCAACCGGCCGTAATCCCTATCTTGCAATAAAAACTGGAGGCCTTGCAACGGCCGTATATCCGCGCGCGTCACCTGTCACGCTTACGTAACGACATATTTAAAATTTCGGAAATCGCAGTAATCGTGATTCTCCTTGGCGCGAGAAGACTGCCGTAATACGAGGCCGTGCTCCTGGATTGCGTTTCCGAAAGCTTTTGCGAAAGTATAGCTTCAGAGGCCGAAACGACGATTGCCGTGACAGCTGAGGCTATTATTATCATCGGCATGACGATAATAATGACAACGAGATCATCGGTGATTCGGGCATGGCTTTGATTTTCATTTTCCGTTTAGAGCTTCCCGCTAATCGCGCGTGTATCCCTTTACAACATCGCCCACCGCGTCATTTATTCAAAAGACATTATATCAGCTCCTCGTCCAGGACATTTGCTTATGACCATAGTGTTATTTCTCTCTCTCTCTCTCTCTCTTTTCCTCTTCCCGTGTTTTCCGCCCACTCTCCATCTAGAGCGATACATTATTATCAGTGCGTAATGGCCTTTGATCGTCGAATAAGGGCGCAACAAGCAGGTAAAAAAAGAAAAAAAAAAGATACCCCGTGAAAAGGACGAGTGCGTTACGGGAAAATAATGAAAGAGGACAGAGTAAAAAGAGGGAAGAGGGGCCGAAAGGGGGCTGGTAGCAGGTTAAAGCATCCGACATCGCACGTATCGGCATCGACATAACCCTTACTGATAATCCAAGACCTAGCCGCGGCCGAGGTTTCCTTCCCCGTAAATCATTCAGCGGAGATTTGGCGCTGAGAGCAGCCGATAATGGAGACAAGCGTGTTCTGTATGTCGCGCTTCCCAGCTACGGGATCAGGTGGACTGCTCTCCTGAAAATATGCAGAGAAATACGAGTGGATGGGATGGGACGAGGAAACAAGGGATCGAGGCGGCTTAACACCCTCGTAACCCGCCGAGTATGAGCCCCGGCGCGGAAAAAGAGACGGTAAGTAAGGAGGGGGGCTCAGGAATTTGTATTTGTCGGCTCACTCGCTTTACGAGATACATCCATCTATCTACCCCTCGGGGGATGCCGGTGACGCCACTGCAGCGCGAGCACGACGCATCGCCCGTAAACTCCTTGACGCGATCTCGACTCGATACTCGAGGGCTCTCCGACCCTCCTTCCCTCCTCTCACCAACCGTCTTAACCACAGGTTCTACCTCATCTCCGTCTCTGTCCTTCCCCGCAGCTATCGCCACTTCGCCACTTTAGCATCTTCCGCTTTCCGAGTAAACACGCGTGTCTCTGTGCTCCAGGAAGTTTTTCTCCGCTCCCTATGACTTGGATTTGCAAGCGCCGCATCATCAGCTTCGCGCGATTCGCACATGGCGACACCGCCAAGCATCTCCAGCATTGCACCTAAAACGGATTTCCTCGTCACGGCCCCCTCCCTCTGCCCCCTCCTTGCTTTTTAAGCTTCCTTTTCTGCTATATCACTCCGCCCCACGATTGCGGTTGACAGTTATAACGGGGCGCAAGAGCGGAGCCGAGAAGAGAGCGCGAATGAGTTAGAGGAATGCGCCATAAAAAGGCGCGGGCGCGTGCTGCCGGTTCTTCGCTGAAGGAAAGTGATTGTGTACGATGGTCGTTGCCGGGCGCGGGTGGGGGTAGGGGGTTTGAGAATACCACCGCTACCGCCGCCACACGAGTCGTTGCGCTATTGTGTTGCTGGCCGATATTAAAATAGAGGTGATTGATGCGTGTACCGTGCACCGTTTTGCCCCATCCTCTACTCCGTCCCTCCCCACCACAACCCGCTCCAGCTCTTCCCAACTCCGGGCATAACCGAAGGACAATCTCACATTCTGAAAAAATATATGCTACTGCGGTATGTGTACGGCATTTGCACAAGTAACGAGAAATTCTGGATTGTACGATGAGAATGGAAAGATTTTGATGATTCTTCGTAGGCAAAATTGTCGAATTGAGTAAGACTGTCAAAAATTTGGCACAAATTGTTTCCTAGGGCCATTTGCAATGACGTAATGGTAAATAGAGTAAGGCGCTTAGAGTCTGATATAAACGACGCGTTGGATTTATTTCGTGCCCAATGGAATGATATATGAGTTTAAGTAGTAGTGCATGTACCGAGTGAAATAATAACTAAATTGTTAGTCTGCCGTTACTGCATCAGTCGATTATTCATTTATTAAGGTATTAGCAATAAAACGAGAACCCAAGCGGACAATTATAATCGACAATTTAATACAATATTTACAATATCTAACATAATTCAGCATAAATAATATAATAGCATGAAGCATAATGCATAACCTTGAAAGATTGTTTCGAAGAATAAGAGTAGGTTATCATGATAGATAAGAGTAAATATTTATATGAAACATTTATAGTAATATATATAAATATATCATTATATGTTTGTAGTGCAAGATAACATTAAATTAAATGGACAAAAAATATTTTTGTCTTTTTTGGAATAAAAAGTATTGGTTTTGAGAAGTCAGGCGAGCAAGAATATTTAAAAAGTATCATAATCAAAATTTTATTCATATAAACTACGGATACTTCAATCGATAGACATAATTCTTTTCTTAATCGCATTAGGCAGTTATGACTAAGTCAAAAGCAATGCTGAAATATCAGTTTTGAAGGTATTTTTAATAATTTCCATCAGGCTTACATAATGAAATGATGAATGTTCATTGTGATGTTTTCTATAACAAGTGACGTTTGTTCAATGTGCAGCTATAAATACAAATTATTGCAATTTATAGTGATTATAGAAGATTTTGTTCGTTTATAATTTCTCAACGGCAATAATAATACAATACTTTACGAGAAAGTCTTTATACGCAAATCCATTGTAATTACAATAACGCTCGCTACGAAATGCCGTAAAGATAATAACAAATAATCAAATAATATTTGGAATGTTTCGTTTTATGATATTAATAGAAAATTATAACGGTGTGATTGAAATTCATTGACGAAAATATTATGAAGTTTAGGGTATTGTTTACAATTTTCATAGTCGAGTTAATGCTATAATATTCACCCTATTTTTGACAAACTACATTTTAACTTATTGTTTATATTGGATTAATCATCAAGCTATAAATTTGAAATTATATTTATAATTTTAAATATTACGCAATTGAGAAAAGCAGAGAGCTGTCAATTAAAAATACACGAACGTAATAAAATCACTGAAAATCATATAACAATGTTATATAATAATTATACAATAATACAAAGTACGTTAATTATTTTAATATAATAAGATTTTATTTACATATTTGCACCATATATTAATTATAGAATTTCATTTATTTGGTAGACACATCATTAATGTAAGTTATTTGTGAATTGCGTAGTTGCTTTTATACAATAATAAGAATTTTGAAGAAGGCATTATTGTACTGTTTTTTTTTTTTTGTTTTCATTACAATCAAATTCATCGTCTTGCAGAATTTCTGAAAAATATATCTGAAAACTAGCGACGATGGATTGAATAATAAACGAAACATGTTTTTTTTTAACTCTTACAAAGCAAGTCTCTTCCCGCATAGATCAACTTAAGCAGATACGAAAATTTTTTAATGTCGAGCATATGTTGCATTCGGGAATGGATCAGCCAGTCTTTCAAGCCGTAATTCCTTAATATCGCATAATCAAATCATTCGTACGCTCTACCGATAGAATTTTCATTGGCATTATACGAGTATCTGATGGTGAAAAGAAAAATGAGTGAAAGTAACGTAATAAGCCGAGCCCATAAATTTAGAAAACACGGTGCATAATCAAAAATGCGATTCCATTTTACGGAGATCATTGTCAATGCTTAAGCGCACATCTCCTTCGCAAATAAGCAAAAGAATCACGAGTTGGCAATAATAGCACGTGTTCGTAAATACCGTCTAATATCGAGCGCGTGTATCGTGCGTTCGGAAAGGTCGTAGAATAGACGCGCGATACCGTTAAACCTTTAACCAAATCCTCCGCGTGTCTTTCGCTCAAAATTTCCATCTTGCTGTTGCCATTTTACTTCATTCCGGTAGCGCTCGTCCACACGTGTGTCGGCTCGCGTCTCCTCACTCCTCACTCTCGCCACCCCTCGTCCTCAACCGCCCCAACCATTTCCATCGCTCCGCGATGCGCTCGCACGCGAAACCGTAATAAATGAAAACAAAACGACCGCGACAGAATCGCGATGCACTAACGGCTTACAAAACATGTCGACACGCGCACTTTGCGGCGATGCAGCTCTGATCAATACGTCAAGCCATCAGTAGAACGAGGCTCTGTGAGGTCGGCCGACGAAGACGCACTATTAGTCCATCTTCAATTTCCGACGTGCCGCGTCGGGCCTGTAAAATAAGCACGGCCAAAGTCGCCAAGGTATATCCTGCACCGGAAGGAGCGGACGCGGACTACAATCGATTGGCTGAGGGGTGCGCGCGCTTTTGGGATTAGCGGCCACGGGCCAATTGTCGTCGCGTTCGTTTCGCTCGACCGCCATTCGTTTCCCACCGGTGAGCGCCGCAGCCCCGGAATTCAATCTGCGGCCGCACGCGCATTCCTCCGCATGACATATGATCTTCCATATTGCTCGCGCCCGACGTCAACCGCCCGCTTGCCCGCCTTCGTAATATCTCAGAGTTATGCCGAATTAGAGAAAGCTTTGCGACCGCTTTAATAAAGGGATGGGCGTGCGATGGTAGTGGTAATGTTAGTGGTGGTACTGGTAGTGGTGGTGGTGGTGGTGGTGGTGGTGGTGGTGGTGGTAGAGAGTGGTAGAGGGTGGAGGCGGTGAGGTTGTCGGTGGAGCTGGAGGTGGAGGAGGAGGTGGAGGTTGAAATGGAGGAGGAGGAAGGAGGAGTATGAGGAGTATGAGGAGGAGGAGTATGAGGAGGAGGAGGAGGAGGAGGAGGAGGAGGAGAGGGAGGTGGAGGGGAGAGAAGAAAAAAAGTAGCGGCAATAAGGAGAGAAGAAATGAAGGAGAGGATAAGATGGGTGGGTGGGTTCGCTGTCGTGCTTATTAAATCGTGTTTATTAAATGGGAGTTCGTGGGTGGTGGGATAGAGGAGTGTCGGGAGGGGTGGGGATGGCTCCAGGAAAAATCCCCGAAGCCGACCATCGCGGTGAAGATTTCCGTAGACGGGCGTCTCCTATTTTATTTGGGAGGACTGATAGATCTTGTGGATTAGCTTTGTCGCTACGCTTTAAAATGCTAATCCGATCGGCCGAGAAAATCTCGAAACAAGTGGTACGCGACCACCCTCTTTTCCCTTATATTTCGATGTTTGTTCTCCTTGTGGACTATCCGTCAGCGTTATCGGACATCTCCGGACCGTTATGTATGGGACGCGTGCGACGCTTTGCTGGGCCGGGTTCGGGGAGGGTCCGTGGCATTTTGAAGAAAAGCGCTGAAAATTTAAAGCGCCAGGGGGGAAAAGCGAGCCGTAGGTGCGTTATCGGGTCTCGCTTATCGTGCCCCCGAGTGGGCTTATGTGGATTCGGCAGTTGCTCGTCCGCGTGGGCACATCCACCTCCCGGCTGTGCGGCTGTTTTAAATCGCCGCGACAAATAGGTGGTAATGTCGTGTGATTATGCTCATCCCGGGCTACGTCGGGAAACCGCTAAATCCCGCGAAGTAACGCCAGATGAGAGCCGATTTCGTAAAATTGAGGGGACTGTACGCGTGCGCTCCTTATATCGTTATATATGTGGGTACGAGCTTAGTGCTGGGGAGTTGGGAATTTTAAAAGAGCTACCAAGGCAATATTTTCTATTGGTTGGTAGGAGCAGTGGGTGGGAGGGTATGGGTGAGCACGTGTGGATTGCATCGAGAGATTACGCGGGAGCGATAGGCCATTTATTTAATCAGTGTGGAGATTTTCTGGAATAGGAAAGGGCGTTCGCCTGTGTAAAGGAGCATCCGATACATCTGAAACGACTGTCCTGGCAAGGGCAAGAGCAGGAAATTATTTCGCTTTGCATAAACGAGTCGGTGTAGGAATTTTAAGTGGATTTTCTTTGAAAAGCTGGAATATGGAGATGGTGAGAAGACATTGAAACGTCAAATTATGCTTTGTTATTGATGACTTGCATAATAAGTAATCGAATGTCTGCCAAAATTACGTTAAAAAATCATATATTTTAATAGATACTTTAAATATGACTAATATGTTACGTACGAGTGTCTTGTAATTCAATAGTTTTGAGTTCCTTTGTGGGGACAAAGAATATTATTACAAGCAGAATATGCTCCCCCGCTCTTTTCACAACTGTTTCTTAATAAATAAGTCAATATGTGTTCACCATGCACTGCTTTTCTTTGCCTAAGAAGGGAATTTGATGTTCGACAAAGTTAGAACGCGTTATTATATCGGCAAACGACTTGGCCAAGATCGAGTCGCTCGTTCCGCGTGATTGCATGTGTTCCGAGTGAAGTTTGCAAGGACGAGACGGACAGAGAGGGAGACAAAGAAGGAAGGGGAGAGAGAGAGAGAGAGAGAGAGAGAGAGAGAGAGAGACAGGCTCCTTTCCCTTGTCGAAAATGCCTGTGTTCTGGAAAAAGGCTCTCGTAACGAGAAAAAATTGAGTTGCAAGAGGGAAAAGCAGAGAGAAAGGGGAAGGGGAAACACGGTAATCTCTCGCGATGCTCACTCCACTGCTGCAAGCAGTCTAGTGTAGCCTTGCGATTTCCGTATTTCTTAATTAAAGCAAAGGAAGCCGGGCCGAGTGCAAGGTAATTAAAGAAGGCGAGAGGTCCAACTATTCGGGCGCAAGAGCCACCCTTCAAAGGAGAGAGTTGGATAGATAGATAGATAGATAGATAGATAGTTAGATAGCTAGATAGATAGATAGATAGAATAAGACGGTGAAATGGGGTGGTCGAGTTGCAAAAAGGAGGAAGTGGGATTGGTAGAGCGGCTGAGGCTGAGAGGGGGGGGGGATATAATGTCAGTGCGAGTGCTCTCTGAATTCGTTTACTTTCTATTACTTTGTTTTATCGGGGAATAAGATCATTACTCCCTCACTTGCTGGTGCGCTAAGACGACTGTCGCCTCGGATACACGTTGGCACCTTTTGGCCACCAGGCTCTTTCTCTTTTTCTTCTCCTAGCGCCCGCCGCCTTGCGACAATAATTTTACTTAATTAAATTCCGTTCTCCCTGCCGCCCTTTGACGCTTTTTCTTTCCCATTCGGGCAAAAAGTATCTGTCACTGATTTTTTCTCCCTCGTCCGGCCCTGCCCGCACCACCGAGTTCACCCACCCGTTTTCCCGTTTCGGCTGCTGTTGCGACACAACGGCAACTATTTTTTAAATTATTTTTCCAAAATCCATGCGCGGACGCGTATCTGGCAAAAGTCCTTTTTCGAAGAGATTCAACGAGACGGGAACGGCGCAAGGCTCGAGTGCCCCGTGAATTAAGAGCTTTGAGAATCAGGGGTAAGTTGCGCTGGGGACCTCGTCGTCGTTAAGACTTCTTATTACCACTTCATCTGCAATTAACATTTATAACCGCGCGCTACTACGGCAACTCGTGGAAAAACTAATTAAATATTCCGAAGAAAGCCACGAGCTGCGAAAATGGGGCTACGGAGCATCTCTACGTCCCACTCTTAAGATGTCGAGCGATGCCGAGCCAATAAACGAACTACGTACACCTTTAATTAAATAGTTCCTCGGCAGGCGATCCCTGGATCAAGTGACCCCCTGCCTCTTGCTCACTTCTGTCCGAAGTAAGAAAAACAAAAGTGCGAGCAACGCGCGATGATAAATCACAAAGGGTGAGCGTTTGACGAGGTCGGAATCAGCATAATGAAAAGGTAAGAGAGGCGGCATCGAGCGGCCTGATAATCTCGAGAATACGAGGCAGTCATTCGATGATTGCCCCGCGTCTTACGAGAGGCTATCAAGGCACGATAATATACATATACGTGTGTATGCATACATATACATACATACATACATACATATATATATATATATATATATATATACACACACCGGTGAGTGTATATGTGCGTAGATAAAAATTTTAACGACGGCCATAGGAGGCTTCTTTCTCCTTTAGCCCCCTCCTCGGAGACAGTTTCAGCCGCGCGGGGCAATTTGAGCGCCGGGTTAGTGTCTTTCTTAGTACAGTAGTTGCGCATGAGTATCGAGCATGCAAAGAAAAAAAAAACAACAACATCGGTCGCCGTCTTCGTCGCCGTCTTCGTCGTCGTCTTGGGACCCACGTACCGAGCTGTAGAGACATCGGTCGCGAGGCTCCTAGTGAATCGAATTTCACTTCGTCGTGCGCGCCATTCGCGCTGACCAATTAAGGCGGACCGAATGATCTAACGTTATCGCATCATTGCTGCCAGATTATTCGAGATTATCGAAAGCGAATGTGGAGTCTCCCTGGCATTGACGTGAAGGCACAAGAGATCGTGAAAAATAATATAAAACATCTCAATAAATCTTCACTTTTTCCAAGACACTAAATTTTTATTGATACGATGAAGTCTGCGCACGTGTGCGCACGTTTAAATAATCATTATAATATAACAGATTGCAAAATTAGCTAGAGCTGGTTATATGGCACCCGAAGCAATTCCTCTTGTAAAACATGGAACAAGCAATTAGTCCGTTGCGAGTGAGGTGAGAAATCTACAGTTCCTCTTACATAAGGATGAGGAGGAGAGGTTTTTCGAACGTGCCAAAAGAACTTTTAAGGCTGCTGGAGAACGTGAAATTAGAAATGTGGCGAGAGAAGTTCGCCCTCGGGCCTATTTCACTAAAATAGGGTCGATGTTTAGCACAGGCCGAAAATTTTAAAAGATAGACTCTGGCGTCAAACGGTGAATCGTCCAGCTAATTCGAATAGTATGTGTATATAAATGCGCACCTTGTTCTTTTTTCCTTTGGTTGTTGTCTTTTTTCCCGCGGGTATAATACGCCGGGATGCCAAGCATTTACGAAGGGGCGATAAAAGAGCCGTAAAGTCCTCTTCGACTTTGAGGTTTGACGCGTGCGCGCCACGGTGAAATCGCGCCGGGAACTCAACTTTATTGGGGCTGAACATTAATTTAGCCGTAAAAAAGGCGGAATAGAAGAGGGGTTGGGTGGGAGGGGGAGAGTTAGTTCGCCCGGGGGGAGGGAGGAGGGGGGCAGCGCGAACGTATGATGCACAAGTGAGGGAAGCCGTAAGAGATACGGACACGGGTTATTTACAAGCGTTCGCGTCATCCTGCCACATTATAATATTCCGTCTTTTATACTTTTAGTCGTTTATAATTTGCGTGTGTTTTGCTAGGCCGAGTAGGTACGCGCGCAGCCATTACCATCCCGAACAACGTTGACCTATCATCCTCGGCTAGTCGACCATTTGCATCGTAATATTTTATGTTTTGACGTCTACGAGGACGATGTGATCGCTTTTAATGCGCATCTATTATTCGAAGATTCTAGATTATTGTGAAAAATTAGTCGAGTCCTGTATAAGTTATAGCGATACATGGAAAATTAAAATTTACTCTTTATGATAAAATACAACAAGCTCAATGCTAGTTTTGCAATAGATATTACATTCATGGATATGGGCATTATGCATGTGCGAAGCTATTGAGTCGGTCAAAGCAACTTTTATTAAATTCATAATGGAAAACTTTAAATACATTTACTGTGACATAATAGAAAAATCAGTATTTATTGCTTTATGTGTAAAGGTAGAAATATTGAGTTCTCCTGACACGATTTTATCAATAACTTTAATAATCGCTATTAGAGGATTTGGTAAATTATGAAATTATTATAACGATGTCGTTTTTTTTTTCACTATCGAGTATATTGTTAGGTCGTAGAATATCGTAGAGTAAAGATTTATTAAAATTATATAATTATTTTTTAATTCGGAAATTAATTCAATTTTTTTTAATTAGTTGGTGTATCTTCTATTAATAGAAAATTACATCAATTCCGAAGAAAACGTGTGTGTTCATCCTTATAATATCTTGTGTGTTTAAGCCCAAAAATAATAATTCAATATATTCGTAATACATTTGAATCGAACTTGAAGGCATTTATGTAAAAGATAAAAGCAGCTGTATGCGGATTTTTTTTAAAATTATTATGCAGCACATTGTAATCCAAGGATATCAATGGCATTTCGAAAAAATTACAATGACAGTAGGGTGAATTTTTTTTAACTCAATTTAATAAATTGTGTAATTTTTTGCAATACTGTCGTAATAATTTACCAAATGCCATAAGTGTCCGTGGGTTAAAGGACAATTAATTTTGTTATTAAAAAGAGTAAAAAAAAAAAAATAAAGTAAAATGAAAAAATAAGCTTTATGTAATTAAAATAAATTTTACATGGACGCATGAACACAAATGCGCGCGCAGCCATATGTATATTTTAACATTTTATTTAGAATTTTATTTTTTTTTTTTTTTTTTTTAAAGTTAAGGTAAAGCATAAATCAGCATTTAGTTTTATTAAATCACAAAAATAAATTTTTGTATCTTTCAGTGACTCAAAGCCTCGTTACTTGTGACAATTACGTTTATGTATTTGTACGAATACCGTTAACCAATTAGGCACGCATCCAATAAATTAAAGCATTAGAATAAATAAAACAATATTACATTTTTGAAAAACATGACGAATTGAAGAAAAAAACCTCTATATGAGGGTCATTGACAGATAAAGTTATAAATTATTCGTAATTTTTTGTTGTGAGAAATATTAGTAATACCTTTGAGAAATGCTTAAATGCAGAATCGATCGAGTCGTTTGCATAAATTTTTATGTTCATTAAACTGGCAAAAACGTAAAGAGAAACTAATACTTTTAGCTATCGAATGAAATCCGATTTCCAAACCAATAAATGTTCATCGCTAAAAAGCGTCAAAATTAAACTGGTCCGTAGAGCGTAAGACATACTCGCGTCTCCCGATGGTGTATTCGCGAGGATTAAAATAATTTCGTAAAAAGCGGTCGCGGAGAAAAAGAGCGCGCGAGCACGAGAGAAAAGGATCGAGTCAAGGGGGCGTGAGGATAGAAGGGCGAATAAAGAGTGGAGGTAGTCGAATAATCCGCAGGTTCTTTTGTCCGAATCCGCAGTGCGACTATATAAATACGCGATTGCCGTTGCCGCTGATGCCTTCGCCCGCCGGAGCCGACCCACCCGCCGCCGTTCGAATTCCCGTTCGGAGTTTCAAAAAAGCCGGAAGAGTGCGAGGCCGTTGAACGCAGACCGCGCGCCATGAGCATTGGAATCGCACATTCGTCCGGGCCGGAACAAAGTGGAGCGGATATTGAAATATGTTTTCGACGACTGTCATAGAGTCGGCCAATACTCCCGACCCTACGCATCCCACGCGCATGCCTAAACACATCCGCGGATGCCTTCATTTTATTCCCCGTCTGTGCGTGTGCGTGTGCGTGTGCGTGTGCGTGTGCGTGTGCGATAGAACATGTGCACGTGCTTATTCTGCGATCATAGAGAAAATCCTCGTTCGAAGTGTGCGTGCTGCTGATTCGGGAAGCGGCTTGAAAAGTCAACGTGACTGCGGAACGATAAGTTACAAAGTAACAAAGATTTCTTTGGAAAGAGCTGTTAAAATGGAAAAAAATGTTGAGTGCTGCTGTAAATGCAGTCAAATTGAATCTGTTTTTGGTGCCATATGTGCGCTTTATTGCATGCTTGTAACACACACGCACACGTATCTCACTCACTCTCTCTCTCTCTCTCTCTCTCTCTCTCTCTCTCTCTCTCTCTACCTCCCTCTACCTCCCTCTACCTCTCTCAACACAAGAATTATTACTGTCAAAGAGTGCCATAATAAAAGAGTAAGCATTTTAATGCTCGTTTTTAAGGTAGAAACATGAAAAATTTTATTTAATAACATCGTTTTTTTAAGTTTAATTTTTGTCGAGTAGGTCATGAATTTGATACGTGGGATGCTTAAAGCCACGTAATGACTTGTGACATGAAATTTAAGGGTTTATTAAAAATAATATGTAGCCAAGCTTTATAATACCATTCACTATATATATTCTTATAGATAATAAGTGATGTTTTTTCTGTTAATGTTCATGTTATATTCCATCTTTGAAATTTTCAACTTACTAGATGTACTATTATGAAAGATTAATGAACTTTGTAGTTATTTAAATCAAATCGTTCATGTCAACATTCAGTAACAAGTAATATTAAAATTTTCAAATACACTTTATTCATTATAACCGTACTCTCAATCTGCCAATGCTCATTTATCAAACTATTTTATACAATTTAACAAACACTTCGCAGACATCATCTTTAAAATTGTCAATTTAACATTGATAATCTTATTAACACTTTAGCTAATAATCATTTACTCCGCCATTATTACGCGATATTATTTTTAAAGAATTATAATCAATTCATTCATTAGTTTTTATTAATGCTTAGTTGCATAATTCTGTTGAAATATTGATTTTTTTCTTCACTGATGTTAAATTATCGTTTATTAAATTCATGTTGAAACAATTTATTTGAGAACGTAAATTTCTATGAAATTATCGATTAAACGGTAATCAATTTTTCTATAACTTTTTAAATTACTTTAGAAAATTTTCTCATTTTTGTTTTTGTTTTTGTTTTTTTTTTTATAACATAAAAAGATTTATTTTTTAAAAATTAGATTTAACTTCTTTTAAATACTGTATGGCAAAACTTTTCAATTAAATTAATCATCGAAAACATTTGTAAACATTCGAACACAAAGTTGGATATAAAAGCTAGTATTTTAATGTTAGTATATATCGGTTGTAAAATAAAAAAAAAATACTGGGAATTGGATGGTAATTTCATTTTATTACAGAAAGAAGTTAAAATTTTAATTTACATTTTTACAAATTTTCTTTTATAGAAAATTACAAAATATGTTTTTCTAATGGTCGTTTTAATAAAGTATGGTTATACAAACATACTATTTACATTATTTTAAAGTTTAACTATAGAATATTTGTAATTTAAAGATAATTTATTTATACATCGATGATAATTTCTACATTCATTATATTAAATTTCATTCTAATGAGAAAAATTGTCCATAACATTGATTTCTTACATAATTAACTAAAAGCTGCATCTTTAGTATTATATCGACGGATTAAAATTCATTGTGCGTGAAATATCTTGTAAAATTAATGATAAAAATGCTCGTTTAGTTTAGTAAAATAATTATGTGAATTATGATTATATATTTATTGTAAAAATCCCTTAGTTACAAACGCGATATTGAAAAATTTCATTATTAAAGACAAAATTTAAAAACATACATAATGTATATGCATCTAGATCGACAGCTGTCGGACATTGAAAACTAATTTTTATAATCATAGGATAACGAATCGTAAAAGCGAATCATAATCATAATACATTTAGTAAATTTTTAATTCTTTTGAAATTATATTTAATTTAAAGTGCAACATGAATTTTGATTTTAACAACTTTTTAATAACATAGTGTAAAGCTATGTACTCCCATGAAAACGGTAGTATTACTAAATACAATCAGTATTGTATGATGATTCACGAGTACATTGAAGATACATAAAATGAGATGTAGCATCAGATAAGAGTATTTATTTATCGATAAAATAAAAAATGTGTCGTTGTTATAATTGAATCGTTAATATTGATAAAAACTAGATACAACTATTCATATTGGATTAAACTATAATTAAATAAAACTAATGTTGCATGCTATGCGTTAGATATAAGAAAAATTGTTAATGTACGCTTTGTAAAGGTTCCATTGGTTGGCGGAAATTAAATGCGGGAGGTAGGAGTGAGGTAAGGCGAGAAATAACTAGAGCGACGGTTGTTGAGATTGTTTGGGTGGCGGAAGGGGGGAACGAAGGAAGATTGTGTGTGCGTGTGTGTGCGCGCGCGCGCGTGTGTGTGAGCGAGTGTGTGTGTGTGAGAGAAAGAGAGAGAGAGAGAGAGAGAGAAAGTGATACACGTAGTCAATGAGCAGGATAGGGCGGGTTAGCATGATGTAGCGTTGAGTTATAGGGTTAATTGGCTTTTACGTACATACGCGCGGGGACAGCGAGCAATAAGATAGACATTAGGCGTGGGCTTGTGTGCGTGTGTACATTTTGAGAAAGTGAGCGGGTGCGTAGGAAGAAGCGGCGACGTTCATTGGGCAATTGTTTTGCTACAATTAATGCACATTACAGCTTAAGAGCAGATTATGATTGAAAAAAAAAGGAGAGAAGCAAAGAGTAAGCGCCGTGGACTGCGACGATAATGAAGATGGCTGGTAGCCTACCTTGGTCGAATACAAGGCAGCGGGTGGTCTTGGCAGCGAGCCCCGGGGGCAGAGCGAACCTGTAGGCCGGGTTAAGCGACATCAGCCCAAGACCCAACGCCTCCGCGCCGCATCGGCCCCCGAACACATTCCCCACTAAAATCACCCACATAACACAGCTTATCAGTCATCGTCACCTTTATTACATATTTCTGGGTTTCTTTTTGTTTGATTTTTTGTTTGATTTTTTGTTCGTTCGTTTCTTTGTTTCTCCTGCTTTATTCATCATTTTCTTAAAGATATAACTAATTATGGTACGTACTAGGGATAAGTGGGCGAAGTCGCAAGTCGCAAGTCGCAAGTCTCATGCTTCCAACTAAATTATCTACGTTAATGAAAATTTC
Organism: Ceratosolen solmsi marchali; assembly: GCF_000503995.2. Lineage (NCBI taxonomy): Eukaryota > Metazoa > Arthropoda > Insecta > Hymenoptera > Agaonidae > Ceratosolen > Ceratosolen solmsi. The sequence goes on from NW_011948423.1 coordinate 3,308,127, forward strand.
AAAAAAATTTGCTTGACAAGCGGCGGCGCTCTGATAAGTGACTAAATTTAGCAAAGCTGTAAAATAAATAAAATGTTTTCTTAATGGAAGCTTTTTTAAAAAAAAACCAAATATGGCAAGCAGATGCATTGGGAATATAAAAATCAAACGTTGATTTTACGAATAAATTGATGTAAGCTCGGTAAAAAAAATCGAATAACATATTATTTTACCTCTTAAGTTACTAATCACGGACTGCGACTTCACTAACCTTTCCCATTATTTTAACAACAATGATAAAGGAATATTTTTTTTTTTTTTTTTTTTTTTTTTTTTTTTTTTTTTTTTTTTTTTTTACGAACTAAAGGACAACTCTGTAATACATAAAATAAACTATGACGTAAAGCAAATACATTTATAATAAAGCAAAAATGTAAGAAACGAATATGCATAAATTAAAGAGGTAGTATTTATGGCAATAGAGATGTCTTTCTCGACAATACGATTACTAGAGTTCATATGACGGAGTTTATTATTAATTCTAATCTCGTTTAAAAGAATTGTTGGGATTAAATGGAAAAGAGAAGGAGAAAGAAAAACACTGGGCGAGCGAGTGAGTTGACGAATGAGTATAGGAGTGAGAGAACGCGTGTATATATTGTGTGCGTGCGTGTCCGGGTGTACGAGTGAGAGGGAGAGAGAGAGAGAGATGTAAAAGAAGAGTTGGCGAGTTGCAAACACACACGCATACGGGATTACCAAGGGGATCAAATGTTCACGTGACAACGGTTATCTCGTATGATATCCAAGTTTCTTTTTCATGCCGCCGCCACTCAGGCCTCGGGCTTTATTATGATCCCATATAGATATCGTCATACTGTCATTACACGGCCTGACTTCCCGTCAGCGGCTGACTTTATTGCTTTTTAGCGAACGCGACGCGCACGTGCCGGACGCTAACCTGCGGCGTTGCATCTCTCTTACTTTTTCCCGCTTCCTTCTTGCCTGCTTCGCGTGCCTGTTTAACTGTTTGTTTATGTGTGTTACGCTCAGCCAATACGCCTGTGCGCACAAATTGTTTTTTGTCCGTTTGTAGGAAGGCTTTTGAGATTATTTGATTTTTTTTATTAGATAAGATACCGCTTGGAGAATCTCTGATGAACTTTATATTGAAGGGTCAAGGGAGTATTAAGATACTCAGCCTTTTCACAACACCATACGATTTATTAAAATACCAATAAAATTACATGTTCCGGCTACGGGGGATGGCACACGGATAATATTTACATTGTCCATTCGGAATTTATAATATTTGAATGCGAGAGTAATAAGTTTTCTCGTATGAATTATTGATTTGTTTAGACAACTTCAGGGCCATATTACTTTGTCAGGACTTTGCCAGTTTCTCAATATCTCATTGAATCGTCATTATAATTTCTTTTCGCGACTATTAATTTTATTTGAATATAAATATTATATAGTATCTCTTATTCACTTTGAGTTTATTAATTTTCAAAATTATCTAAAATTTGTTTGAAAAAATTTTTATTGTGCGCATTCAAGAGGCACACTTTTAAAAAACAAATACTCATAATATTGAGGAAATTGACACATCTACAGTAATCGAATACATCTTACTCCACTCATATTAACATATTTATATATCAATTTTTCAATTTTTCAATCGATGATTAATAACAAACTTCATTGAAAATTTGACGAGCCATACGTGAAATAAAATTATTTTTAACTTTACACTGTGATAAACCTTGAGTGTATGATAAATAATTCGTCATTGATAAGAATATAGCTGTCGATACAATTAATAATTGAAGTTGCCATTCGGAAACACATTGACGAAAATTAAAAGTAATTTTTAACGGTAAAACAATAATTCATCAAAAGTAGCATAATAGATCAGTGATTGTAAGAAAATATTTTAATGTATATATTTACTATTTCTACTGTAAATATTTACTTTATGAAGTTATTCCGTATGGGAAAAATGTATTTTCAAAAAAACAAAAACAACCAAAGCTGCTTTCCTTACGTTTCATGCAGCACACTTAATCGCGTATATGAAAAGCGTAAAATAATATTTTTTTTTTCGTCTTTCTTTTTCTTTTCGTTCTCAAATTATTTCACAGGGATAAGTTATAAAAAAGATCATGGAAAAAAATAAAATATTTGAAATGTTTGTTAATTGAAATATACTTCAAGTAAGAATGAGTTAACGTGTATCCGCGTGAAAAATGAATCAAATATTGAGAAAGTGTGCATGGAAAGATTATGAAGAATTATTGCAGGAAAATGTACATTCTTTTACGTGTAAAAATACCTAATAGCTAATTATTTGAGCCTTTAATCCATTTAGGATATTTATAAATAACCGAGAAAACAAAAATTGAATTAATTGAATCATTAGATTAATTGGCTTCTGTATAATTACGTTGACTAATTTTGTACTGAAGCATTATACGTTTTGTCAACAGAAATATCGGACTGTCCATTATTTTAACGCAGGAATCCTAACTATCGATCGACGTAAAGAAACAAACGAAAGAAAAGCTTTTTGCGACAAATCAGTAAACCACTGAACCAATAACCTCATCAAGCATTGGCCACTATCGTTTCCTCGTGCGCGCAATTTTAAATCATTCGATACGTCTGCAAACGTACATTAGCCACCAGTGAATTTGTTTAATGCAATGTTCAAGTTACGTACACCGACCATTACGAATAACAATATACGACCATCAGCGAGATTAAAATATCATGAATCGAATTTAGATTCATGACAATCGACGATTAATTTTAACGCACTTGCCTCGTAATGAAAAATTCCAGCAATTCCAAGCGATTAATATTTTGCATTCTCATGGCAAGAACGCCCACCCCAACATATGTAAGCAAATATAACCGCATCAATTGGCAAATCCATCGCCAAATATCTCCGCTCTTCTCTAACTTGGCTCGCTTATAAGCATCGAAGCACGGAGAAAATAATATATGATGGGCGGCTTGATTGACACGCCCGAAGCGAGATTGAAGGCAAACTCGAGCGGCGCCTGCTACAGCAAACGCTCCTGACTTTGTCAATTCCCATCCCCGTGGCGAGGGCCGCTTACGAGCCCAGCGCCACTGTCACTAAAGCACTTCACGCTAATTAGCAGCGGTCCGCGCTACCCGAGATCGTGATTTTCCTGATAATCGGGAATTACACGCTGGCGAGGCTACGGCGTTAATTGCTCACTTGGCCGCTCGATTTCTCGGGGCAGAGCCACAAGCGAGGGACCCTGGCTACTTGGAGCGCGAGGGTACAAAAAGGAGTCGCGCTGAGCGAAGTATGGCCGGCCGATGAATTATTCAAAGTGTCTCGACGCTCTCCTTAGACGGATTCTACCTCTAAGCCCCCTCCGTAGGGGCTAACCGCCGCCCCGCCCCCGCTACCGCGGCCCCACCCATCGGCCTTTTTTGCCAGCACGGTCAGTAGAAGGGTCCGTGGCGATGTTTTTTGCCGCTCGGATTAAGATCGCACAGGTGCGGCCATCTACGGGCGACCGGTCGAGTGCCGCCCGGACGCGCCACGCGCATCCCGCCCGCGATTTAGTGCTTCCCGAGGGCTCTAAACATTTCCACTGGATTTTACCGCGAGGGCAATCGTTATTATGCGCGAACGTCGGGTGAAAAAGTTTCGCGAGGGCAATACGCCGTGCGAGCCTCATATTTTATTTATCGCTCGGCTGGTGAACGAGAACGTTTCAATCCCCGTTCTCTCGCCCCTTTTTACCGCCGTCTTAGTCGCTTCTTGTCCTTAAGCTCAGGACTAGGCGACGCGGCTGAGAGGATCCGATGGTACTTTTTCGGCCGTAGACTCGTTTCTCGCATCAGCGTTGCACGCGTTCGCGTTGCATTATCTCAAAAGTCGCATGGAAAATGCGTGGAGCGCAATATATATTTTTTTTTCTTTATAAAGGACAGGAGGCTAGTCAGTGGATAATGTCGAGCAGACTATTGGATTTCGAGCACCAAGCCAGTTGAGTTGATTTTGTATATAATAGAAGAATTAAAAATATCATTTTCTTCAAAAGACCTGCCAATATTAGTAATACTGAATAATTTATTAGATATTAATGTGTGCGATAGACGATAGCTGTCTGTCTGTTTTGAGAGCATTGATCGAGGATACGCAACGCGGGATGATATAAGTTTTTATGAAATTGAGGTGCGTACGCTCGATTAAAGGCAAATCTGATGAAAAAACTCTGATTTTTTTTACATCGCCTTAGAATTTATAATTTCCATTTATGCTCGTAGTAGGATGAAAGGTCAATGTAAAATTACAAGTACTTTTAAATAACATTACGATAATTATAAAAAATATTTGTAAGAAATTTAATATAATCGCAGCGCTTTCGATATTCCAAAATAAAGTATAGGCGTTTTTTTTATTTATAACACACGTATCATATAATATTTATGTTCATTTAAATTTATATTTTGGTAAAAAATCAATAATTAATTAAAGCCTTTTTCATTTACGCAAATGGTTGCTTGTAATTATAAAATTCATGAAATACAAAATTGCTTTTTTCCTGAAAGTCCGTAGTATAATTTTTATATCGACAATCGACTGCTCTTTTTTTTTTTTTTTTTTTTTTTTTTTTTTTTTTTTTTAATCAAATGATTATATCAAAGATAATTAATTATAAATTTACCTACGTTTAACATAAAATAAAACTGAATATGTAATTTTTATTTCAACCATTCAAATCGAATTTATTTTAGTAATAATTTCGTATTATAATGTTATCGTCTACCATTTTATTTAATAATAAGCAATAATTTGGCTAATTTTCAATAGGTAATTAATTTTATACGACTCTTATAAACTCTTACTTCTCTATTAAAACAATTATTTATAGGATTAGGGGTGAAATAAAGCTTGAGATGTATAAAATTATTTCTTGTTAGATAAACAATAGTAGAGATAAAGGAGAAAATTCAATTAAATAAACTAAAATTTATTCCGTAATTCATTAATAGAAATTTAAAAAATGTACCTCCAAAAATATAAGTATTTTATATAATTATCATCAAATGATATTTATAAAGTTTGAAGTTACTTTCATAATGTTAAATCTTTGTAAACAGAAAAAGAATGAAGATAGGTATTTGAAATCAATTGCTCATAAAAAAAAAAAAAAAAACGTATTGTCGTATCTGTTAAATGTAGTAGATTTAGAAAATTAACAGTGAATAATTCAATTCTCTATTATGAAATTAATAAATAATATTAATTTATCATTATTGACTATGAAATTATAATTATTAACGATTAAATTGTAAAGATACAATGCTAATGGAGTATATAAATTTACAAATATATTTAACAATATATTATAAGTATATAATTTATAAATTATAGTACATGAATTATGCGTATACAGACGAATATATATATATATATATATATATATATATATAACGAAGACAAAAAGAAATCAATCGATTTTTTTGTTACGGATATTTTATTTATAATTGGTATTACAATATAAGTGAAATTAAGTATTTATCATCGCATAATCGAGAAGTTACTCTGTCTGATTGTCCATTTACACTCATGCATGATTATTTATTTATTAACTCCTAATATAAATAAAATAATTAAAGGGGATATAAAATCGTGCCTGTATAAATTTTGTAGTTTTTTACGAAAATAAAAGAGAAAGAAAAAATCGATATCGAGGAGTAGTTAAATTACGTGGAAGATCGTAAAAATAAATGTACTAAACCAATTATACGCTCTCGTTGAAATGGTTGTGAATGGAATTTCCGAAATATTTTGAAGATTATAATAGTTTAACGCTATTAAATATACACGATTCACTTAATGCTAATGGAGAGAGCAAGAAGTAAAACAAAGTCACGTAAGCATCCAATAAAGATATTGCTAAGTAATATATCGATAAAACCAATAATAATAATAATAATAATAATAATAACAATAATAATAATAATAATAATGATAATAATAATAATGATAATAATAATAATGATAAAGAGTGGGCACAGGTGAAATAATTCTAATTTTCATGAAAAATATAATGATATAGGCGCGATGGCTTTCCAAAAAGATTTTCAAACGATCTCAAACGACTAGGGCACTATTTCTTATTATAGAAAGATTTTGAATAAATAATAGAGTTGACAAACGAAACGTTAAATCCAATTCAATAATACACTTTCGCAAGGTAATAGACCGATTTAACGAATGTTCGAAATACATAAAGAATTCCCTAAAAATAGCCTTGTCCAACAAGTACAGTGCCTTCCCCCATTGAAGCCCCGCATAATTTACATAAGCATTTGTGTTTTAAGAATCTTTTAACATACAAACATAACACTGTGTATCGCTCGGAGGGCCGACTTAAAATGTCAAGTGTATTTACCTGGTGCGGTTCGTGCACAATGCGAGCGGCCGGAGCTAAGAATGCGAGACGCTCGCGACGGAAGCCGAAGTACAGAAGGCAAAGGGCCCGATGACGTCGGTAAGGGGGCATCGACGAGGCGGGAGGAGGGGGACACTCGCTTCCATTGCGGCGGCGTTTTAACCGGCTCGGTACGCCGCAAAGTCATGCCGATTCGATCAGCACTATTATTATTATTGCTGTTGTTGTTATTCTTGGTATTATTGTTGTTGTTGTTTTTTTTCGTCGTCGTAGTCGTCGTCGTCGTTGTTATCATTATTATCATTAGCATTATCGTCCTTATTGTTATTATCACTATTATTATTATTATCACTATTATCATTATTATTATTATTGTTATCATTATTATTATTATTATTGTTATTGTTGTTGTTGTTGTTGTTGTTGTTGTTGTTGTTGTTATTATTATTATGGCGAGAAGCGGAAAAATGAGAGGAGGCCGGCGAACGCTAATCTATTCCGTAATCGATTCGATCGCGTGCTAACCCCGGAAACAAGAGCGACGCGCACCTCGATAATTACCGTCCCGAGGTGAATCGCAATCGACGCACGTGCGACGATATACGCTAGCGGCGCTTATCATGTCAAAGAACAGCGATTTTGCTGTTATTGTTGGCGCGCTCGTGAACGGAAGGCGTCCAACTGTTGCGGTGGAAGGAAATTGGACCATATGATTTTACTTTTATGTGATCGAACTAGAAAATGTTCGATGGCGCGGGTGACTGCCCGTGATGTATTTCGTTTAGCTTGCGATTGATGCGCCGATCATTAGCAGATTATTTGTAGGAAACATTGTAGGATGCATTGTGAGCATGAGTTTTAATTTCAATTGCTAGATTGTCAGAGAGTTTAACAATGTAGATGAGGGTTTAGTGGCAGTTTCAATTATTAAATGCTCTTCCGCGGTAAGTGGTTTACAAAAAACTTGCATTCTGACAACATATTCGACGAATGTAGTGGCTTCGTTTTACAAAATTACGCAGTAATTTTCGACCGTTTAATTATTAGATTTCTCGTGGATGATGATTTGTCCACTTTATAAGCCTCTTTTGACAAGCGCTCGCAAGATTATTAAAAATAAAGAAGTTAATGATTATCGGCTATTGTACGACGCGTGGTTATTCTTAAATATTCGTAAAATTTAAATGCAACATTTACCGATGATAATATCAATATAATATAATGCCAACTAGGAATTATAAACGCCATTGTCAGGAACATTTTCCGACTGACTAACAGAAATTATATAATGTCACTGCCTGTTAATAACTGGATATTCCAGCTAAATACCTCTAGGTTTTTGACATTGCCTACAATTTATTCATTTAAGAAATTATCGTTAAATTCACTTTATATTGCATTAGAAACATAATTATAAAATATTAATAGCCGAAACAAAATGGAAACTAATTAACTGGATTGTAATTTAAAACAAAAATAATTAGAACGACTAAACAAATTTAGGCCTTATAGTTTTAGTATTATAAAAAACAATACGACAAAGTTTCACATGTCAGTGTAAATAATAATAAGATTGTTAATATTTTGATCAAGATCAAGAATAAACTTTATGATCAAAAACATTATGATTTAGAACTTTAAAATATAAAATTTATATATAAAATATTATCTACAAAAAAAAAAAAAAAAAAGGTCAAATTTTTAAGTCAAAATTTTGCTAAAGAACTAACGAAAATATTAACAAATTTTTACAACTCCTATTTATGTTGGTACGCGTGCATACGTGTAACTATGTACAATAATAATTTATTTTCAATATTTATAATGAATATATGCGCCACAGCAGTTTAATGACCCTCAAATAATGCTCCTCAAAAAAGAAAGAAGAAAGAATCCATGATTATAGGAGAGGCCTTCTTCAGATACCCAACGTCTTATTAATAATAAAATAGAAAACACTTTTATTAATAATTATAAAACTGTGCAGAATAATTTGAAAACGTTAATGCTAAGTTATTGGTAAAGTAAAAGTTTTATAAATCTTTGGGTGAAATGTAATTTAAAGGACTTATATTAAAAATACTCTAAGCTATTAGAAAGAATTATACTTTCGTGTAAATCGATAGACAGTAGAATTGAAAAAGGAAGTGCGCTAATCATTTTCCCTCCCCATAATTGATCGTGAATTACATTTTTAATAGGCGTTAAGCCACGATTTAAGTTAAATCATCAAATGCTTGAGAATCAAATCTATGGGCGACGTTACCCCTTGATAATAAGGGACGTTATTGTTAGGCGAAGTCGAAAAATACTACCAGGGTGAGGAGAGAGCGAGAGAAGAGTTGCCGTGCGCGAAAGTATAGCCCAAGATTCTCAGGCTCTTCATATTTCAGGCAGTTTGATATTTCATACAGAGCGACAGAGAGAGTGAGAGAGAGAGAGAGTGAGAGAGAGAGAGAGTGTGTGAGAGAGAGAGTGTGAGAGAGAGTGAGAGAGTGAGTGAGATAGAGAGTAAGAGAGAGAGAGAGAGATATATATATATAGAGAGAGAGAATTGTGAATGAGTGAGTGAGAGGGGTCTGAGGATGACGAGGTGAAGGAGGAGGAGGAGGAGGAGGAGGAGGAGGAGGACGAGGCGGAGGAGGACGAGGAGGAGGATAGGGAGGGGAGGGGAGCGCATAGATAGACCCTCCAGTGTCAGCGATATTGCTATGGAGTATAAAACAAAGTAGGATGGCTGGCAAACAGAGTGCGGTTTCGCGTCCGGCTACTTCGGGGCTTCACCGATCGCTACTGATACACATATTCGTCTGCATCGCCTGCCCTTGTAGCCCCTTGCAACCCCTCCCCAGCCCCGTGTTATCGTAAACAGCTCGTGTACGCCACCCTCATGTGTTTCTGTGCAGGCGCAGCAGCATCGCGGCCTCCCGTCAATGTCTTCATTGTCCACGAGCGTGAGAATTCGCCAAGTCTCCTGCCCGCCCGTAATTGTAAGCCTTCGAGCGTTAACACGACGACCTTATTCTCAGCCAAGGAACACAAGTAAATTAATGCATTTACGGTATCGTGTTGCATTCTGCTTGGGGAATGTCCGAAGGCGCTAAGATGACGCGGTGGGACGTGGGGCGAGAGAGGGGAACTTTGCGTCAAAGAAGCTCTTTATTGACGATAATGGAGTCATTAGTGATCGAAATGATCAATGCTGCTGAATAACAATTTTTCCCATTATTTATAAGTACAGCGCGATGAAAAGTTAAACGGGAAATATTTGGGCGCGTGGGCATGTAATCAAGCATGACAAACGCATGTACGTAGGGTGATTCAAAGTATATACAAGTAATCAATTGCATAAATCTATCATCGTGTACGAATGATACGTAATAAAAATAAAAACAACAATCCCTGTCGTAAGCCGATAAAGACTCGGCGAAATCGTTAATTATTCAATAATTAAAACTTGTTTTACCAAATCACGGGCTACGTAAAAAGCATCTCATCTTCATGGATTCCCATTCATCTTTCAATCTATAGGAATGCGCTATATCTATATCTAGTCGTTCTCAATTATTCCACGCATCCTACGAAATAGGCGGCAACTGAAGATGGGTGCGAGAGAGAGAGAGAGAGAGAGAGTAGAAAGTACAAGGGCCGCTTATGGGATTACATCAGGTATTAGCAGACTAGAGCTTGTTCCCCTGGTTCTTCTACTACAGCTGTTGAAATCCTTGATAAGCTTCATCCTCTACAGGTATTCGGCGATTTCGTCACTGATATATATATATACCTACAAATATATCTACACATAAAATCCAATATATTCAAATTACGCTGTTTTAAGATGTTTCAACATTGAAGACGCTGTATAACCGATACACGTAAGACAAATGTGAGCCGCTGAAAATAATTCGTTGTGTAAATTACGTTTCGCGACGTTTAAGAGAAATTGATATTCTTCATCGATGTCGCAAAATATGCACGTATTATAAAAGTAAATTTGGTGCTTTAACGGCAGTATTAATTCAACGTAATCTATCTCATAAAACATAAAGTGGATTATTCTCTTGAATGCCAGGATAAAGTAATAATAGGAGCGAGATCTTTTCTATTTGAGAACGGAATAACGCACATAGTAAAATTTAATGAAATAACCGAGTTTAGATATTACAAATATTGCCACCACTTTGATTTTGTTTTTGCTGCTGCTACTACTGTTGCTCCTGTTGCTCCTGTGGCTTCGATCATTGCTGCTGCTGCTGCTGCTGCTGCAAACGTTATTAATGTTGCTACTGCTTACATCCGCTACTACTACTACTTTTACTGCAACACCACTACAGTCCGGAATGATTTACATACGCTTACGTGCATACTTTTCAAGATTAAATGATAAAAGAAGCGAGCAAAAGTCAAGTGTCCTGTCTATCTTTTTGATCCGAAATTTTTGAGAGCGGCTACAAATTACCTCGGCAATAAGTATGAGGGATAGCTAACTGCTGTTAGCTTTTCTGATACTTTCAAGGACTCAAGGATCGGCAGAAGAGATCCCGGAAGAGATCCCCGGTCGAGCTCTAGTTTCGCGTGTATGCAAGAAGATGCGTTTGCACGCTTGAAGGAATCGAGAATGGCGCGTTTATTTCGCCACTTAAATCACGGCGGCTCGTTAAACTAAGCGCTCGCACGCACAGAATCTTCCTCTTCCTTTTCTCCATTCCTTTCTCCAGCTCAGCCACGTCCCTTCCCGACCCTTAACGAGGACATTTTTCGTCCGTTAAATACTCGACGGGGGTGAAGCTGACGTGGCTGTAGCCGGTGTCTTGATGTGTATATATATTTTTTCTCTTCGCAAAGAGCGGCGGAAGAGTGGAGAGGACCGATCCCTCCGAGCGGACACAAGAGGCGGAGTAAATAGCGTGGCAATCGATCCACTGAAGGAGATTAATATAAAGACGATGAATACGCTAAGATTTAAAGAAAGGTATATATACAGTATATACATACGTAAATCGTATGCGCGTACGTACGCACACGCACAACACAAACAAACAAACAAACATACGAACGGTGTATTCATTACACGCAGTGTGGTTGAGCGCAAAGGAAACCGTGCGAGAAGTAGAGAATTAGTGTCACTTACCGTATGCCCGACATTAATGCTTTTTAATGATTTTAAGATTTATGAACTCGCAACATTGACGAATCGGAAGGCATAAACGAAACTTCTTTTTCGTTTATTTTAATCTATTCAGCATGATGATGTATAAGGCGATAAGCAATAAATGGATTATCTGTACATATGAGTTACGGAACGTATAAGATCGAGGTACCACGGAATTAGATTCGTGATTCCCCTTTATTTCATATGCTTTATTATGTTTTTTTTTGTGTGCATTAAGTCGGTAAGCTGAAGTAAAAGTTTGAAAGTATTTCAGGTGAATAAGTTGTGTGATTAATGATAGTAAGGACTTCCGAACAAACGGTTTAGTTCCTCTAATTTTTTTTTTTTTTTTTTTTTTTGTAAAGTCAAAGACACCTATCATTTATCTTATCAATTGGAGATTACATTTTTGTTCGTGTGTAAATCTGAAATTCTTCTTTTTTTTTTTTTTTTTTTTTGCTATTGTTGCATATCCTTTATTCATCGACCAAGATGAGTTTTCAAAAAAAATTTTAATAACAATTTCTTTAATCCAATAACGATCTTAAGCATCTATAGAGTCAATCATTAATCTTGGCTTATATAGTTCACACGTAATTAGCAATATAATTTAATCCCCAAAGATGTGAGTTATTGAGTGAGAAATACCTATCGAGCGTGTTAATTGTGATTTTTAAGTTTTGCGTAGAATTATTTTATGAAGTTTTAATGACTTGATACTATGAGCAACGTACAACGAATAGCCAACTTGTGAATATAAAAATACTTCTAGTTAGAAAATCAATCAAACTAGCATTGCATAGACGAAACGCTAAACATAAAACGCAATATCTATCTCGCACTACTGTACGTTGTTGCGGGAGCATGAAAATAAATATACCATAGGGGACATTTTTTTGTATAAATTGTTCGCTATAATCTCATCGAAGCATCTAATTAAGCTACACTGTTGCTGAAAACAGTAGGACGACATGCCAGGATTGTAAGATTCGATTGGACAGGCGCGCGCGCGCGCGCGCCCGCCTTTGTACAAATTCGCGAGTCGTTGCTTTAAGCCTCTTCGGCTCGACTCGGCCCGGCGGCAGTCACAGTAGTCTCGAGTTGTTATAGCTTGTAAGACTTTGTTAAGCCTATGTTGTCAGAGAAAGATATATGTGTGTGCGTGTGCGCGCGCGCTGGCATATACGTATATAATGAAAGTGAGGGAGGGAGAGAGAAGGGTCGATGGAAGAAGTAGCGGAGGGACGCCTGAGTGCCTGCTAATCCAAGATTTATCTCGCGCTCGCTTGTTCTTTCCGAGAAAACCAAATCCATGCGACGATTTAACCTAACCTGCTCATTGCTAACCCGCATTTTTCTATTGCTTCTGTCTCTCGTTTTTGCCCCTTTGCTCATCTCTTTCGTACTCTCCGTCTTTCTCTCCCTTGCGAATTTGAACTGCCTCGTTAAAAAGGTGTATCAAAATTTAAATTATAAAAAATATAAATAAATAAATAAAAAAAATCGACCTTTCGTTACGTATTTTTATAAAGTTTTAAAATAAAAAAAAGCTGCTGCTAAATAGCTAGTGAGAGGTTGTAAATTTAGCTATGTCAAACTGCCTTTCACGAAAGTTAATCTGGCTATACGTTAAAATATGGTATCCGTGAACAACTTAAAAACTTGATCACTTAATCGGCATAAAAATTGCATTATTTCGTTGAGTAATGACGATTCCTTGGTATTCTATTTGTCTTATAAACATTGGTTTATTATGTATCATGTTTTTAATTAAATTTAATATGCCTATTATTAGAGCAGTTATTAAAGGTGGAAGAATTTATCCTTTTAGACTTTTGGAATTTAATAAATTACAATGTATTATCTAGACCTAATCGTATTCGTTCTATTATAAAATTATTATAAATTGAGGTTACTATTGCAGGATAATATGACTAATAGATAAAAACAAAGGAGAATAGGACATGTTAGAGCATATAGGTAAAGTGGAAGGCTCGACTCTTGTACGCAGCCAGAAACTAAAAGAGAAGATAGTAGAGAAAGAGAGATAAGACTAGAACAGAGTATCTTTTCTCAAGAGATGCATTATTCATGCTGCGGGAGAAAATACGATATGATCCAATATGTGGCCTCTCTCTCTCTCTCTCTCTCTCTCTCTCTCTCTCTCTCTCTCGCTCTTTCAGTCTATCGGTCTCGTTCACACTGTCTTTCTTTCGGGTTTTGCAAGTACCTACATAGAGAGGCCAAAGCCCCTGCTAAGCTGCTGAAAATTGCTACTCGAATTTTCGCGTAATTTACGGATAGGCAAGATCTCATTTTCTTCCAACGACGTCCACATATAAGAAGTCTGATGGATTTTTAATTCACGGCCAAAGAAGAAAAAACGACAATGTGTAATATATCCTCTCATCTAACGCATCGACGCAAATCTTATTTATCATATTTTAAAGGATTAATAATTCGAGCTTTGCTCAACATCTAAAATGCCCACTAAGTATTGAAATATTCTTTATGAAAATGGCAAATTTTCCCCAAAAATAGTGTATACTTACCGGAACGAAGGAGCTGTTGCGATAATACAATATTAAGTACGTGTCCCGTACCTAACAAACGACACTATGGAAAATGGAAATTCAAATTTGCTAATATATAATAATATACGAAATGTAAAAGCAGCAGTATAAAATCGCAGCGCAAGTGCGTCGCCAGTTTAAACGCGATTATAAAATGTTCGTCGACGTGGCGGTGGTGATGGTAGTGTGTGTGTGGGCGGAGGGGGGGGGGAGAAAATCGGTTAGGAGCCGGTTTTACGAGCAGGGAGAGTGCACGCGGCTACAAAAGACACACACGTTGCACGAATCTCAAAAGTCGAGCTAAAGAGCGCTTTAGAAATTTATTTGCGCGC
>NW_011948423.1:3322700-3323181 GCF_000503995.2 Ceratosolen solmsi marchali
GTGATAAGAGTAAACACGTACGCAAAGCGGCGGCAGCAGTATTACGACGGCCCAGCAAAAGACTGAGGGTGTTGAGAAGGGAGTTTGACTGTGGGAGGGGCCGGGTGGGGGAGTGGGAGGGGGGTGACGCTTTATTCAGGTGACCGCGTCGGTAAATGCGAACTGTTCGAAGCGTATTAACACACAATGAGATAGTTTTGTTCGTCGCTTGATCCCGCTGTCTCTCTCTCTCTCTCTCTCTCTCTTTCTCTCTCTCTCTCTCGGTTTCTCGATCCAATAGCCTGGAGAATTCTCTTTTTTAGAGTACGGATTGCTACTATACCGGGTGCTACATTTCTTACCACTGCTCTCGAGTCCCTCATCGGCCTTTCGACTTTCCGATATAATTAGACATGGCGCACCAAAGGGCCTCCGTCATTTCCCCATAATATCTACATAAGCTGTTGCTTAATAAGCCGGGTTATATCGGAGATTTGATAAA
>NW_011948423.1:3323215-3343445 GCF_000503995.2 Ceratosolen solmsi marchali
CGCTCTTAGTCGGGTGCACACAATTTATGCCCCTAATTGGGTAAAAAATTTATCCTAGCTTGCGTTGCGCCTGGATGATCGAGCGTCCCGTCGAAAAGTGCGCGTTACGAGTCGGGAGCAGTCGGACCTTACGGCTAAGGGCCCGTCGCTTAGTGCCGGCCAAACAGGCGGAAGAGGATAAAGCGAGGAGGATGAATTTTTCAGAGGACACCGTGTTTATTAAACGCGCTCGCGGGGCCCCGTAGTAAAGGCGATATCTCGTAGCGCGAGTTGGGCCCCACCATTGTGTGCGCGGACGCTTTGATAAATTATCGAATAATTGTCGAAGAGAAGAGCAAAAAGAGGGACAATGGTCCGGAGTCGGCAAGGACGCGGCACGAAACGCGCGCGAGACAAAGGGCGGATCGCGGGCCGCGGTGGCTTTTTACAAGCGACGAAACACGCGGCCGGCGAAAAGAGGGCCCCGGGCGTACAAAAATTGCCGACTTTATTTGCCGCGAGCGCGTGACCATGCGGGGCAAGGGGTCGGGCCGGCACAAGGCGTCGATAGGGCTGCGGCGTAAGTGAGGAGGTGAGGCAGAAGCCCCGAGCCCGAGGAGTGTTGGTATACACGCAACGAGACATTTATGCTTTGCACTCGGCCCTTTAAGGACGACGATGCGCGTCAAGTCGAAGACTGTGGGAACCGAGCGAAGCGCGGATGCCGCGCATACTTAACGCGCTGCCGAATCCGGGTATTAACGACCGAAGTCTCCGTGATTGACTTGCAATTTATCGAGGCCGAAGGTGCCGCGAGCGCGACAAGGTGGAGAATGGCGAGAGGGGGGGGGGCGGAGGGGTTTGGCGACGGAGAGGATCCGAGAGGGTCGGAGAGGGCCAGCGGCCGCAGAGGCACTAAACTCCTAATCAGCGATTTAATTTCTCGGTTTATTTATTCTCCCGGCGCTTCGTGACCGGCCCGACACCTAGAGCACGCGCTTACGCACCCCCGAGGGCAAAGATTAAAAATCCCCTAATTTCTTAATCGCGTTAGTGCCCCGCGCCCCGCTTCGTTCTTTTCACTTCAAAGGGATGTCGTGCTCGTTTCTCGTCGGCGAGCTTGACTCGCTTTTCTTTTTGCCCTCTTCTTTGCTTATTTTTCTCTTTAGTGCCGAAGCTTTGGATCTACTGCTGCTGCTGTTGCTACTACTGCTGAAAGCGGTGTTTCATCATCCCCCGACTGATTGAGAAAGGCGCCTCGGGCTCTTTAGCGGGCATCGTGCTATACGAGGCCAATGAGGAAGTTACTAGCCGAGGCAGCCGAGGTCTGCGCTGCTGCCGACGGGGTCGCGCAACCCGCGCCACCGGGACAGTGACAAAGCTCGGGGGCTGCGGTAATGTTAGTTAATCGGGGGAGGAGTGCAGGATCGTGCGCAAGCCGTCGCGCGAACGACGAGAAAAACTTTGTCCGACAAACTTGCTTCCAGTTAATGCCCAGGAGGTAGCATTTCATATCCTCGCTGAGCTACGTTTATTAAAAGGGATGCCTCGACTGCTTCCTCGACCTATGTGCCCACTTCCGTTAATTGGCAATGTGCGAGGTACATACGTCCGGAAATTGTGTATTTTTCTTTTATTTATTTATGCCTGCATGTCATTGCCGCTGATATAAAAATCATGACGCGTGAAATGTAATAGACTATTGGAAATGATACCAATGTCCTTTAATGTTTATGACGATAGTGGGGCTACAAAGTTGTTGAGTCGATATGAGGATTCTTCAGTAGAGTGGAAGTTAATGAAAAGTATTGGAAAGCAAGTAGTGCGAGGAAGGAATTATGCGCGTAGTAGAAATTTTGCTCATTGCTAGAATTAATTTTAATGAGATTGAAAAATTGTGCGGCATTATTAAGGAAGCCGATAAATACGTAAACACTAGCGAGGTTATTAAGCATGGAAAATTGGTCGCGTTGTCACCTTCTGCTCGGATCGGCCTTTACGATTAATCGTCTTAGATTTTTGCAAAAAGCTAAAAGCACTATTTTAATTTATAAGTGATAGAAATCGATAAAGCTTCGAGATTATATTGAAATGAACGTCTTCAGGGTTGAACATTTTTGAGCTCCTCTTTACTCTATTTTATATTATGTGTATGATGATTTAGATGACAGCAGGCTTGAAACGACCGTATAAACCCATGAATTTAAATTTTGACGAAAAGCGGATTATACTTCCGAATTTTTGTCCAAATTAACTTGTTCCTCGTAACATTGGCCCATAATTTGTGCTTAATATTGTATTGATTTAAGCGTGACTTTCCGTTCACGAGTATTATTGCTCTACGCTAAATAAAATGTATTAGCAAACGGAGGAAATTAACGATTAGACGTAAGAAGGTTCGTTCCATCGATTCTTACAATAATCTTCATGTTTAAAATGAACATTTTCCCCTACGTATTTAAAGTGCTTTGTGAATGTACAATTTTTAAGGTGTACTTAAAGAAACCACAAATTATCGATTTTCAAAGGCCACTCGTCATTTAACATATTTCATGCGCACACAATAACGATATCTAGCAAATATTAAGCGAGGCATGCATATTACATTTTTACAGCGTCTTTGAGAAAGCTGTTAGACTTTTTCCCCGATAATTGACAAGAATTATACCCATTTAAAGGCGTAATTGGTTTTGCGAAGCTTCAAAGCATCTGAGAGAGAAAAAAAGAAGAAAGAAAAAAGAGGTACAGACCGAATTCCAGAAGCGAACTCACGCTTTAAAAAAATTGCAAGCGCGTTCTGCTGTCAGTTGATTTAGTAGACAAAAATTCACCCGCCACCGCACTCTGCCAACCCTGCCCCTCTCACTCTCGTCTCACTCGCTCTCGCTCACTCGTTTTCATTCTCTTACGTGTGCGCAATACGGTGCAGGGTCCGTAGATAGGATTTCCATCCGAAACAAGACACTCGGACTCGTCAGAGACTAAGAGCCTCGAGAGTTGATTGTAAGGAGCGGAAGCGCGCGTACATAAACGTCTATCCATTTTACGATCGCCGGGGCAAGGACACGTGGGTGCCTGGCACACGAGAGTCGTCGCGCCCGCGGGGCCCATTAGGGGCCCCGCGCCACCTAACGTAAATCAGCATAATAGGAAGCCAAGCGCGCGGCACTGTGCGCTACGGGGCGGGGTTGATTGAGCGCGGGGGAGGGTGGGAAGGAACCCCGAGATTTACGGTAAGCGCGTATCGGTGAGGAGTCCGCCGAGGTGAAATGCTCGACGGCGCACGGCACTGACCGTGACAGGTCAATTCAAACTTTGGCATTTCGCGCGGTCGACGAATTCCGCCCGCAAAACCGCACCCGTGATTTCTCTCTTTCTCGGCTGCGGTACTTGCTCGAGTCCCCGTTATAAAGAAGCGCGCAGGTGCGACGGTCTGTCGACGCCGCTGATGTGCGGTTCGGGAGATTAATATGCAGCGTCGCCCGCGACCCCATCGAGGGGTCGCTTAGTAATTTCTGTCACGAGTCGAGAGAGAGAGAGAGAGAGAGAGAGAGAGAGAGAGAGAGAGAGAGAGAAAATGAGTTCAGAACCTACGTGAGCCTGGAAGCCAACGGGGGTTGATGATTCCGGGACTCTGGACTGCCGCAACGAGATTTGAAAGAAGGAAGGAAGATTCTTCACGCGCTTATGATTATCATGTACATGTTAGTTAACGGGGCAGATTACGTTAGCAGATTCCAGGATTTCACTCACATAATTATCCTAAAATGGAAATCTAACTGCCGATACTTTAAGCAGACTTTATTTAGGTTCATCTGGTTTTCAAAATACGATAAATGAATTGTGATTAGCGTCGATGGTAACGATACATATCCATCACTCATAAATTGAAAAAGCACAAAGCTTTATGCTTTTTCGTTTTCGAGATAAATAAGTATTATCCAAATTTACCAACCGATTAATTCTCAATGAGTCGGACTAAATGATCCGTTTCATCATATTTCGTAAAATTCAATGAGAGAGGGAGTCTTTCATCCATTTGTACCGGCTGACGCGTATAGGGCTGCATACCAACACCTTGACAATCATTTTTCACTTGCTTCCATCTAATTTTATTACGTCAAGATATACTATTTTCACGGTCCTATTATTGAGCATCGAACGCTATTATGTTGAAATTTTTAAATGTATTTGTAGTTGTCGACTCGACATACCGACTTTTATAACTTAGAAAAAATTAAAGTAAAATAAATGATTATGAGATAGCTTCAATTGCCTAGGTATTATACGTTAATAAAAAAACATTTTATAAAGTTAAAATACGATAAGATAGTTTTGAAGAAAAATATAAAACTACGTTCATGTAATGCAGTAGTTTACTATACTGTAAGATATTGCTTTTTTAATGTACACGGCAGCTGTGCAAAACTAATATTTCCAAGCAACTTGACTTTATTTATCATACAGAAGAAGACAAAAACCTTAATAAATACATGACTTTAATGATAAAATTATTTCATCGGATGGAAAAATAATAATATTAATAATATTATCTTTAATAATTATAATGATTCACAATCAAATCAGGACCTTTTTGAAATATAAATAAACTTCTAAAAACTTTGTGTTCTTTCACATTTATAAACAGTGAAGTTTTAAAATTATGTACAAAAGCTTTTATAAAATATATTATAATAATAATAAAAATAATGATAACAACAACAACAACAACAAAATCAACAATAACAACAACAACAACATCGTTTTTTAATGCAAGTTTTACAATTAAAACCCTATTTTTATCGATAAAACCAATAGGGTTAGTTTGGCAAACAATCGTCAGTTTTTAAATTATACTATTTTCATAGGAGCGAGCCAAAAATAAAAATTCACAGCATGAATAATGACACCAAATTTATATATAAAAATTATCGATCAATAATGTTACTAAGCATATTCTGCTGTTAATAAATGAAAAATACAACAATATTTATCCTAAAATATAATACTTCATTGTCAAAAACCATAATATGCAATCAATGTTATAATGCTACATTGGTCATATGTCTTTATCGATTTGAATATGAATATCGATTCAAGGAAAGCAATGTTTTATAACATATTTTGCACTGATGTGCTACACAAGTATAATACATTTAATTTCGATTTAAATCCCCCCCCCCATCACCCCAACCACCACCACCACCACCACCACCACCACCACCACCACCACCACCACCACCACCACCACCACCACCACCACCACCACCACCACCACCACCACCACCACCACCACCACCACCACCACCACCACCACCACCACCACCACCACCACCACCACCACCACCACCACCACCACCACCACCACCACCACCACCACCACCACCACCACCACCACCACCACCACCACCACCACCACCACCACCACCACCACCACCACCACCACCACCACCACCACCACCACCACCACCACCACCACCACCACCACCACCACCACCACCACCACCACCACCACCACCACCACCACCACCACCACCACCACCACCACCACCACCACCACCACCACCACCACCACCACCACCACCACCACCACCACCACCACCACCACCACCACCACCACCACCACCACCACCACCACCACCACCACCACCACCACCACCACCACCACCACCACCACCACCACCACCACCACCACCACCACCACCACCACCACCACCACCACCACCACCACCACCACAAACGAAAGAATTCTAAACGTAGATTTCCTTGTCATTCGTACGATGATAAATTTTGAAACTTTTGTCCAAACAAAATCTCATCGCAGTTCAATTCTATTGAAATAATTATTCTTATTCTTCACGTATTATTTTCAAAAATATATTTTTTTTCATATTACTTAATTCAGAAGCACGAAATATAAAGGAGAGTTTGTTCTTGGATGGTCTTGGATAAAGTCTAATTGAATCGTATATACGAATGGGTGCAGCAGTTACATCAAGTTAAACTCCTTGTTCAAAAAATGAATCTATAATTAGCTTAAAAAATTTACCTAAAATCATCAAGACAAATAATAGTCAAAGATCAACGCAACTGAATTTACGAGGAAATAAATATATTTTTGAAATTTTTACGATCAAACGACCTCGGATCCCTCTCCCCTATAAAAACTTTCCATTCAGTTTTGTAAAGATTTTGGAACGACGCAGCTTATAAATAAGCATGAACTTGGTATCCCTTATGTGGCTCGATACAATTGCTTAAAACTTTTATTGCGCGCTCGACGCAGCGATTCATAACAAAAGGTCGAAGATTTCCATTCCCAAGCACCCACTTGATAAGAACATTCGCTACTTTTATTTTCCCGAGAGTGCCACGGATAAATTCGCTGGCATTCGCTAGGAAAATAAGAGAGGCGTTATTAAAGAAGCTCTAAATCCGCTCGCCGATGACTGATTTTATCAAAGTCATGAATTTCTTTTAAAACGGCCTGTATAATTCACGGCGCGAGATAAAGCGCGAGGCGGCGCTGGAGTAAGGGGCGAAGAAAAGTGGGAGAGAGAAGCAGCGGCTCTTCACGCCTTGACAAAATGATCCGGAGCTCGCCCGGGCCCGGGATCTCCTCGCGATTAACCCCGAAAGAGGACGTCGAGGACGACTCCTCCCCCGACTTGGCGCGCATTAACATGCACCACGCCCGGCCAGAGGCGCCACGAGCGTCGCTCAGGAACCCGCGGTCGTATTCTAGGAGGCGGAGCAACGGGCGCCTCTATTTCTAGCCGGGTGCGCGTAAAAACACGGGCTTTCTTCGACGCGCAAGCGCGACCGACTGCCCCGGGTGTATAGAGCGCGTGCAGCTCCGCCTAGGAAGCGCCTCTCTCTCTCTCTCTCTCTCTCTCTCTCTCTCTCTCTCTCTCTCTCTCTCTCTCCGACAGTTTGCTTGGCAAGGTGATGCGGTGCAGGAGCTCTTCATACGTGACTATATACGTGTATATATAGAGAGGCACCGAGAGAGGAAGGGGGAAAGAGAACGAGAGTGAGAGAAAGAGAGAAAGACACTCGACGTTCCTTACGCCGCGCCTTCGTCAATTACCCCTTCCTCGCAATCTTCACCTCATCCCTTCCCTACGTCGATGCTTTACTCTCCTCCGAGACGCTCATGCACCTGCGCTATGCACTGATACTGCTGATCCCACTATTACTCTTCGATCTATGCCAGACTTTCCAGCTAAACGATCCGCTTTATCACGGTATTTGACCGACTAGATTGCCCCTTTCAATCGCTTTTTATCGTCCCTCGCTCGAACCCCCGCTCGACTTTGCCCCAATAATACGCGCTCGATATTTTACATTGGAATCTTATTTGTTCAGGAGTCACAATATGGGCTGACTGGCGGCCGTCGTTTGGCCCAATAACGCGCTCGTCTCCAATGATCTCGTGCTCCCACGAAATTAACCGCCAACGATTCTCCTCTGTACAACTATCTCTTACTTAATGCTTAGAT
Source organism: Ceratosolen solmsi marchali (assembly GCF_000503995.2). Taxonomy (NCBI): domain Eukaryota; kingdom Metazoa; phylum Arthropoda; class Insecta; order Hymenoptera; family Agaonidae; genus Ceratosolen; species Ceratosolen solmsi. The sequence goes on from NW_011948423.1 coordinate 3,330,697, forward strand.
CGTAAAATTTGCGAGCCATCCGAATGGACGACCGAGCCGAGCTGCTTTACGGCGCTTACCTCGTACATTTGGTATGCAGTAGTTTCACGCGATTCGCGATTGACCTCTTCGTAATCGGGAGCAAAACTTATTTTTATCATACTTTTACTTATGGCGGCAACTTTTGCGAGAACGAACTTTCAAATGCCACGAGCTAATGAGCGCCCAAGGGCTGCAGTATCAACGAATCCAATGTATATGTGTGCCTCATTTTTAATCTGCCATAAAATTGATTGCAATATAATAATAGCGATAATAAATAATAAATTCAGACGTTATGAAAGAAAACGCTTATACGCGAAAAAGTAATAAAGAAGTTATATAAAAATAATGATTGTAAAAGGATAATAAATTTGGTAGAAAAACAAGGACAGCTGACGTAATTTATATAGGTAGAAATAGTTGAGGGAAACAAAAAAAAAAAAAAAAAAAAAAAAAAAAAAAAAAAAACAGATCAGACTTACCACGGGTGAAATATGTAGAGGCAGTTATGGCAGTTTCTAAACGGTGATCTAATAATATAAAATATCTTGATTTCTATGTAATGGAATATAGGCATAATATATGAATTGGAAAAAAACCGTTACCGCATATTTTCGTGATCGTAAATAATATTGATGTTTCGAGCCAGATTACAAGAGCCAGAGATATAGGCACAAAACCTACTTATTTGCGGTTACAAATTCATTAAGATGCTTAGGGAAAATTAAAATTGACTCTATTTGTCGACTGCCTTAACATGGCAATGCGATAATACTTTCCCATCTAAGAACCATTAGATGGGAGAATCGAGAGTATGCGCCTGGGTGTTTATATGGTAAACCTATCTCGTATAAAATTATAGAAAACAAAACAAAAAAATAAAAAATTAATTTACATTAATTAAATTTCGAAAAACATTTCAAGAAACAATTAGGATACGTGTAAATTAAATATATCACGGGACTTCACTTAGTCCATAGAAATGAAACAAATTCACAAAGTAATCATTGAAAATCAGCTCGTTTCGCTAACTACAGAAACCATGTTTTTCTTTTTCACACAATCATGGAAGATACGTTATTAGGCGACTCCAGGATGAGCACATTACATTATCTTTTACTACGCGTCGTAAAAAGAGCGGCTTGTCTATTGCTTTAATATTTACTATGCATCAAAAAGATTGTATATTTATATTTCGTGCTTACTTTATTGCAGCTGCTATTTTAATAAAATGTCTGCAAGCAATGGAATTAAATATCGTGCCGCGTATTAATGAATTGAAAATTTAAAATGAGCGTGATAAAATGCGATGTAAAATTTATGAAACTTGGAAGCCAACTTCAATGAGAGTTGAGTTTTAAAAATTTATGTAATTATATAAAAATTTTTTAATATTTTTAATGAAAGACACGGCTTGCCTTCAAAGTTTGCTCTACATGTCCATACGCATATCTATGGGCATATTAGTAGAGGATAGGTATAATAAAATCCTTTAACTAGTTGAAATAAAATGACTAGCCATACAATATAATTTAAGCCTTATCTAATGTATAATAATTATTATTATAACTTTCCTTATAACCTACTTTTCGTATAATAATTTAATTATAAATACTCTATAAATTAATATTCTTATGATAATGATAACAATGATGATGACGACGACGATGATGATAATAATAATAATAATAATAATAATAATAATAATAATAATAATAATAATAATAATGATAATATTAATTTTTATTCTAAAATAAATACTAATTTTCATATTCTATTTCATCTATATTAAATTAAATATCAATTTAATAATAAAATAAACTATGTACAATTTTTTCAAATTACGTCTGGAGAAATTATTTTGATATACATAAAAGTAGACATATCGTAAAACAAACGAATAAATTGAATTTGGGAAAACCTGCTAATGCATAATAGTTATTGTAAGCTAAATAATGAAATTACATGGAATCAAATTAATCTATTCTATATGTGTAAATATTTAAAATACCTTCAATGGTTTCCATCATTTAATTCTATTGGATTCCTAATTACGAAAACAATTATATTATTGTTATATGAAAATTTCATATAGATTTTTATGTATGATATATGAATTAATATTCACAAAAACATTATAATTTTTAAACAATCAAATAACTCAAAACGAAGACGAAGACAATATTTGATTATTTTATACAATGAGCAATAAAATATTGAATTTACATCTTAATTAGAAGCTTAGAAAAACCTTTGCCAAATATTCCAATGTTATATCAATTAATGAAAAGATCCAAATCAGCTTCAATTTCTAAATATTAAGAATTAAATCTATTATATAATAGTTCTAATACAATGATATTTACAAATTATTTGATAATGCACTCTTAAATAATGTGACTAATTAACTAAATTCATATAGATCATAATGTTAATTATAAATCAATTAGATGCTGTTAAAATATGAAATATAAATATCGATTATGTATTTTCGTTAAAATATTTCGTTTTTATTATGTGCCGTAATTATATAGCTATAATTCACAATGATATATATGTGCTCGTATCAAGGTTTGTATTAAGGTAATATTCATATATTTTACTTTTTTTTTTGTAGAAAATACTAATAATTAACAAAAGTATACCATTTATACTAAAAAAATTTCTAATAAAAATTATTAAAATTAAGAATGTTATCAGTAGGTATGCCTTTAGAGCAATGAAAATTGATCAAATACTACGAATTTAACATAACCATTTTTTTTTTTTTTTTTTTTTTTTTTTTTTTTTTTTTTTTATTCTCAAAAAATAACGAACTACACAGTATTTATAACAAATTCGACAAATGTCTATATAAAAACAATTTTATTTTTTACTTGAATGGTATAAATAACATATCAAAGATAAAATAATAAAAGATTGTATAGATATAGTGTATACCCAACAGAATGTAGGATAATGGATAAAAGATACATTATTACATATTAATTAAAGAGTAATATTACATAATGAAATAACAAAAAAATTTATTCACTATAATGAATATATCGATATCTTAGAACAATAATCCCGACAAATACCAAGTTCTTAATGCCTAATGCAATCACCCATTAACAATTCTCGTGAATATATTGTTAGAGCGTTAAGAATAATCTCTTAAATTACAATCAGTTTTTCAAGCTATTACAACGTTTATATACAACAATGTTATGAACTTTGAAAAGCTGATATTTATAAACCTTATGAATTTTCAACATTTTCATCGTTAGCAAGATTTTTGTTTGACATGGGAAAACAAAAATAAAATAAAAGTATTTTATGGAACGGGTGAAATTCAGGAAAAACCTACATTCGAATGATATTTAAAAAGAAAAAAGATAAAAGAAAAAAGAAAAAAAGGAAAAAACAACAAGAAAACGAAAAAATCTAGTCTAAATTTCACTTAGCAATAACTAGTACCTTTTAAGTTACAGTCGAGTTGTGAAAAGATCATAAAACCATGGGCCACAAAAATGGAGAAAAAAAAACAGTCCTCATAAAATCAGCGTGGAAATATTGCTCTTATAAAGCTCATTCACTGTAAAAAGCCCGATTTGAAATATTGACCGAAAATAAAAGAAAATCTCATAAAAGAAATGCGCATAAAGATATCCGGAGACTAAAACTGACATACAAAAAAAAAAAAACCCTTTTGGAGCGATGAATGTATACAGAAAACCAATCAGAGCATATATAACATAAATTAAGAAATATATGTTGCATTTTTAACTATAAATTTGGACTAAAATTTAAAATATTGTATCACCGTATTATTTTCATACATTATGTATACAAGGCGTGTTTTTCTTTTTCTTCCTTTTTTTTAAAAAAAAAACCATGTAAGCTAGAGATTGCTCCAATCTACCTGCCGTCGATGAAGAAAAGTAACTTTGTAAGGATATGTAATTGCCACGGAACGTTGAGATAATTTATTCTACAATTTCAATCTTTTTTCCAAAAAATAAATAAATCACTCGACAACCCTGTTAATTAATTCATTGTGAAGCTTTCCTTAAGCCAGTTGATTAGAATATTTGATACGTTACGAATAATCAATATATTATATTTAAAGGTTTGTAAAACAAAAAAAAAAAATATATATATATATATATATATATAATAATAATTGTAATGTAAAATTATTTTAATTATTTGCTCATATATGTGATTATAATTTAATATAAAATTTAAAAATTACATCTCCATAATGTTCTTCAAATGAATATGAAAGAAATTAAACGACGTAATTTGTCTCATTGTAACTCGCAACATTTTAAAATTTCATTTCAATAGATGCAAAACTCTTTGACAAATTGAAAAGCTAATAAGCAGCCATAAATGAGCTCCATTAACTAATACGTTATCATTAAATAATAACAAAAGAGAATGTCATGAAACGAGTTTATTTAAAAAAAATTTTTTTTTTCTTTTTTTTTTTTTTTTTTTAATAGTTACTTTAAAATCTTTAGGAAATAAAATATTCGATGCATTCCATCAAAAGGCAAAAAGAATTATTATTGGCAATGAAAATAGTACGTAATGCATTAAGTTTGCGAATGCATCAGTTATTTTCAGTAGAATCTACATATCAAATTTTTGTTAAGCTGTCCGAATGAAATACCAAAGCACGTGAATAACTATTAATTGATATTCGAATTAAGACATTTAGAGCGGCTGACGGATATAATTTTATTTATGTTTTGTTTATCATACGAAACTCTCGTGTGTATAGGTAAATAGCGCAAATAATGATTTCCATTCTACTATCATAGCAAAGAATAATAAAAATTAAGGATTTCATCAGATCGTCTATCTCTCACACACACACACACACACACACACACTCTCTCTCTCTCTCTCTCTCTCTCTCTCTCTTCAACAGTCAATTAAAATAAGTCCGAAAGCGCTCCTTGAAAGAGGAAAGCACGGCAGACACTTAACGAGTGCATCGGCAATTTCCAGCATCGAGACTCGCACGTGGCAAGTAAGCAGATTCTGAACGGTTAAGACAACGCGGGAAATGCAAGAGCAACAATAAGCATCGGTCGAGGGTCCCATCGGAATGCTGATATTGAATTGCCCATTCCAACAGGATGACCAGGAAGGAAGCGTGTCGGGGTTGCGCGTAGAAATGCAATTGCGGTTATGAATGCACGCGTTGGTCGAATGCTCCTCTTCGCCCCCGGTGTCCCAGCGGCCCTTCGGATCCTCACCCAGCAAGTGCTCGTGACCATTCGCGTGCGACCAATTACCAATCAGCCTCGCGGAACAATAAAGCGGGGCCGTGGCAAAAAAATTTTTTCGTTAAAAGTATCGCGTTTCATATCTCTGTTGCCGAAATGTCCGAGAATCAGTTCGAGTTGAAACTTGAAACGACCCTCGGCCCTTTTCGCCCGTGCCCACCTAGCACTGTATCGCTTTTCGAAGTATTACCCAAAAATACGCGCACCGACGCGTTCTAGATTAAATTTATTACCGCTAATGGAAAAAAAAAAAAAAAAACGAAAAGAAAGAAAAAAGAAGGAAAAAAGGGATAAAGAGGGCGTCATTGGCGTGATTGTGGAAAAAAGTTCCCCCAACATCCTCCCCTGCTCATCTCTATTCCACTGCGTTAGTTAAGGCCAGTCTTGCGAGTCGTGAAAAATCCCGTTTATGCAACCGTTTTCGGATCTTTTCGTCTCCCCCCCCCCCCCCCCACACCCAACCAACCAACCCCCCCCCCCCCCCCACCCCCCTCGCCACTCTCATGCCCTTAACCAAACGCTCATTCCGTGTACCGCTCCGTGCCCGTATTTTTAGCGAGCGCACGCGAGACGCGCAAATCTTACGGAGGGAGGGGATGCTTTCGCCAGTTAGCATCGGGAAAAAATAATTCGCGGCCAAATCACGCGTACATGGCCGCGCGGTGTGTCATTGCCTGGGTGCAGCCCTGTACCGCATCCCTCTGTAATACAATAATTTTATTTCGTTTGTAATTCAGTAAGCTAAGGCTGGCCGCTACACTCATCGTAATGAGTTTCGCATTTCGCGATCTGCTTTTTCACCCTACGAAATACGGTAAGCGAGAAAATAACGAGAAGTTACACCAACGCAAAATATAGAAAGTCTTTGTCTGTGGAGGGTTTCGGGGGAGTTGGGTGGCTTTGCATTCTGTATCAGAAAATAAATGGCGAGTCCGCTAAAAATGGATTATTGTTATGCAGGGAAACGAGAGACCGACGAATCAGTTGTATTATTCAAAAACACAAATGATCGCTCGTATCTTATCTATGGGTAAAAAATCAAATTAATCGCTTGTCTACGATAAATTTCAAACAACTTAATCTACCACGAGCCGCAGCGATTATACATTGATGATCGATCATAAATATATTAATGGTAATTACCTCGTGCGTTCATAAGTGAACGAATGGTTCAAAGATTTTTAAAACAGGATTTTGTTGTGTTATATTTGCTCTTCGCAGCCACAAACCAACCATAACTGGTGTAATGTAAACAATTTGTTTTACCAAATTGTAAATTACATTTTAAGCTTAATTTATCTTGACAGGGGTTCAGTAAGATTTACGTAAAAGTTAAATCACGTTTCAAAGTCAAGAAAAAGTTTCGCATTTGATGCGATTTAATTAACAAATATATCGAATGACATTTAGAATCGCTGACGAATAATAATATTTATAACTTCATACCGTGTCACTCTTCGTTTGGGAACAATTTGAAAAAGTATTAACGATGGATTCAACAATTCTTTTGAAGGTGTAACATTTTGGCATTCAATATTAATAAAACTAGCGTTTACAATACTAAAATCGTAAAAAAAATTTAACTTTCCATAGAATCATTTATGACAATCAATGTATGCACTTAAAAATACTATACCTGCACGTGATCAGGTATTTACATTATGTTTTCAGTATGTTTTCAAATGTTTCGAGATTTAAAAATATTTGCGATACTACCCCCACCCTACTCAATATACACATCTTTTATTCATATTTTTAGGTAAGATTTTCTTATAAATTACAAATAATCTTCGATAATTGTTCTCAATTACTTTAAATAATATCAAAACAGACGACAACATATTTAGAATCCCTCTCAAACCGTTATACACCCCCCCCCCCCGCCTAACCTATTTAACCTATTTTTAATACTGTATCTGCTAACAGATATACACAGTCGAAATTATCGTAAATTTTATTCAACGTAAACAATACGTTTTTATAAATTTCACAAATTGTATTAGTGCAATATCTAAATATCGATGAAATTAGAAATGCCATATAATTGAACAATATTAACTTTTTACCCAATTGCATTGCTGCGAGATTAATTTCATGCTTAAATGAATGAAATTTGAAAAAGTTTAACGTAATTTAAATTCGTCCCCTACGATCAAACTAAACATACGATATTGTAATGTTAAAGAGAAATTTGATTGCTAACCAATATAAAAGAAATAGAAAATCTTTTGTTGCACATCGTCAGCATAAATTACAAAAAAAAATTTATTTAATTAAAAGAATCATATCTTACCTTCAAAGAAGCACTTGCTTGCAACAAATAATGCCAGTTACTACAGCGTCACAAAATGTTCGCTTAAATGCAATTAAAGATGCCGATAGCGGCAGGGGTGGTAAAGAAGAGGGAGATAGCACGAGAGTACGATTCAGCATATTCCACATACGTCACACGCGGCGTGTACTCCGGAGGGCGGAAAAGCAGTTATCCTCATTTGTATTCTTAGGGTGAAGTGTGAGTGAGAGAGGGAACGTAGCGCCCAGTCGTCCTCGATTTAGTATCACGTCGCGCGAATTATTTCGTAATCAAATCTCCTGCCTCGACTGCTCTTTACCAACCTGTTTCTGTCTCTCTGTATCCATAGATATGCAGAACGCGCGAGGGAGGGAGATGGATAGATAGATAGTTAGATAGAGAGATAGAGAGATAGAGAGATAGAGAGATAGAGAGATAGAGAGATAGAGAGATAGAGAGATAGAGAGATAGAGAGATAGAGAGATAGAGAGATAGAGAGATAGAGAGATAGAGAGATAGAGAGATAGAGAGATAGAGAGATAGAGAGATAGACAGATAGATAGATAGATAGATAGAGAGAGATATATAGAGAGTGAGAGAGAGAGAGAGAGAGAGAGAGAGAGAGAGAGAGAGAGAGTGAGTGAGTGAGAGGAAGGGAAAACACGGGAGGGAAGATGGAAGGGTGGAAGAGAAAGAGCAAAGGCCGGTCGGACACCCCCGCAACAGTGGCTCTTATGGATGATTTCTCTATTTTACGGCCCGACCGTGAGCCGCAAGCTTTAAGCTCCGCCAAGTGCAGCGTTCGTTTTTTCTTCGTGACGCACACGCGCCCTATTCTTTTTAATCTTGTCGCAATTTCGTCTCCCTCTTATTAATTGGTGGTCACTCGCACGTACGACGGGAATTTCAATGGCTCTTCTATTAGATTTTAATAAGCTTTCTCGTCACCACCACCACCCCCCCTCCCGCCCTTCAATCCCCCTCGCCGTGCCACTTCTAAGTTATAGACATCCTGATTAAAAGTATTTACGTGCAGACTTTTACTTCGTCACTATATGGAAACAACCAGCTGAGGATTATTTAACATGTCACGAGGAATTTCTTTTTACTACTCCATTAAGATTATCGGAAATTAAACGAGTATGTGAACGAATTCTACTGCATCGGATAACTGGACAAGTTTATAAATCAAATTAAGATAATTTTTAAAATTGTAAACGTTTATTAGCCATTTGAAGCAAAAAGCTCAAAAATAATAAAAAAACGAATTAAGTTAATTATAAAATAAGGTACTAAACTACTATGATTTTTTTATATTTATCTCCAAAGATATCAAATTTATTTACGTTAAAACTTTTGGGTAGACTCTTCCTTATTCAAGGATGCATAAAATCTTTGCGGATATCCTTATACATTGTATAAAAAATTTCACATTCAAACAAACGAATAAATAATATTTTTAATTCAATTCTATTTTTATTGATAATAAATATAAGCAATTAAGTATCAAATTAAACCTTCTTATTGTATTACAATATAATGTGAAGGATATATTTATAATTTTTTGTATATTAAATGCCGAGAAACGCATGTATTTTCAATATTTTTTTAACTTAATTTTCATTTTTAATATATTTTTCAATAAATACAAAAATGCATTTAATTTCTTGAAAACCCACAAGTTTATTCCCCACGGGCAATATTACAGACTTCATCCTTAATCTAGAAGTATTAATTCTGGTTATCAGTGACGCTGAAAACATTACGAGTAAAGATATTGCAAAAAAGAAAACGAACTGATTATTCCTAAAAGGTTTTGATACAGTAGCTATTGTCGCGTTGGAGTATATTTTTGTCTTTTGGTATCTACTTTCTAATTACGTATATTTCCGAGGGTCATAAACGCTAACTTCAAGATCTTAATCTTGCCGCTTGCATATTAACATGTCAGTATAAAGGACAATAGAATATACAAGCAGAATGCTCATGATAAAATTATCTCAATTAAAATATTTAAAAATTCAATAATAATTTAGCGGCGATACATTAAATTTTAATATATATTCTGATTAGTTAGCACTCAAATACAGAGAAAACTGTCGGTAAATTAGATTAAAATGATAAGACATCGGTATTATAATATCTGTTTTAATAAATACAAATAGTCTCATAGATTAGATTTATAATCGCTTAGTCATACGTCGGAGTATATATGTACAATTTTTACACGCTAATGTAGCTTCTACAAAAAACTTATATTCTAAGGAAAAAGTACCTGCCTTCACACTATACTATCGTAAATATGATAAATTTCAAACTAAGTCTAAGGCTTTCTCTTATCGTATTTGTGTTTCCGTGGAAATAATATACCGAATATTTCAGCCCCGCGGTCTCATAAAAACACAACGCGGCCAAATGGGGACACAGGGTTCCACTTTTGGCTGATATCTCCATCATCTATATTTTTTTTTTGTTTTTGTGTTTTTTTTTGTTTTTGTTTTTTTTTTGTTTTTTGACGGGCGCGTGAATGCGTGCAAGCGATATAGCTCCAAGCTAACGAGAATTAAAAACAAAAGTGCACGCGAGCCGCTTTATGCTTTAGTTATCCTTTAGCGTATTTTAATGCGGCTTCCTCCCTCCCCTTACTCTCTTTCTCTCTATCAATGGGCAAAACTCGCTTACCAAATGGTCCGACAGGAGTCCACGGAGAGAGGTAATAAAAAAAATTGATAAAAACAAATATGGGTGTGCATATGTGCGAGCCGTGTATGTGTAGAGTACGTAGAGAGAGAGAGAGTGAGAGAGGGGGGGGTGAAAAAGGACGTAGTGCGCGAGTGCTGACAGATCGAAAAACGAAGAGAGCAGCGCAGGTAAAAACATTTTGCGCAAAAGCTCGTCAAAGCTGTATTACGTAAACAGAATGTGGCAGAAACATAACGCAGGACAGTGTCGTTCCATCGCGGGGAAGAGGTGATAAGGGGTGCTTGTGCGGCTGGGTGGGGGAGGGAGGGGGGGGGGGGGAATACTGTATAATATGCATTTGTATACGTGTAATCATTAGGACCGAATAAATTTCCCCGGGCCACCCCCACCCCCACCCTCCCCGCAACATTGGACAGCCATACTATGTTTGCGGGGCTATTCGCGCGACACCGGTAGGCGCGCAGTCGCTTTCTCCCTGTTTTGCAACGAGTTTATTCCAGTTATCAATTTCCGGACAAATATCTGCATTCCGCGCAATCCGAATACATACGCGCGTGGACGCACACGAGCGCACGCAACGAGAGCGAGTGAGTGAGTGAGTGAGAGAGAGAGAGAGAGAGAGAGAGAGAGAGCGAGAGAGAGAGTGAGAGTGTGTGTGTGTGTGTGTGTGTGTGTGTGTATGTGTGAAAGTGAGTAAGTGAAAGAGGGGGAAGGGGCAGGGAGGGAGCGGCCGTAGTATAAACAGGTATGCAGGTCCGCTCTTATGTGGACGCAGTCGTGTCGTCGATCCTCCCTCGCTGAGGTATTGACTGAATCCGCAGCACATTACATTGAAATGCCATAGGCGCGTTGACATCGCGTTACATCGCGACATATCGTTCAAACGATGCGAGATTTTATGTCGTGACAAATTTTCAGTTGCCAATACTACCTACCTACCTACCCACCTCTCTCTCTCTCTCTCTCTCTCTCTCTCTCTCTCTGTGTCTGTATCATCCGCCAATCTCTCTATTTCTCTTATTCGCTCTATACGTTCTATACGCACCGTCAAACTCTTAAAACTTTGTGTATGTATTAAACGCCTCCATTTGCTGGTAGGGTAGCGCGGAGGTCTCGGCAGGGAGGGTTTGGGAACGTGTGTAGGCGCGTAAAAATAAAAAAGATTTTAAAGAGACCTTAAACTGATTTATCTGGCGCGAGGCACGATATCCTACTCTGTTCCGATAGCTATTTATATGCTTAAGGAAAAGCAGGTACTCGGATACGAATCGTGTGTAATCTTTTATACGATTTCACGCGTTTATTGGAGGGGGTTCGGGTGTTAAAACGTCAGCCTTAAACCAAATTCACAGTACGATTCTATTAGGCACATTAAAGGTTTTGAAAGCAGTATATATTTGTACGAGTGGCCCCCTCGTTCCTCCTCTATTCCGTAGGCTTAAAAAATCATTCGAACGAGTTTAAAAAAAAAAAATTGTCGTGTAATTGTCGTAAGTGGCCGGCAAATTCAATCTTATCTTAGACGTAATTTATAATTTAAGATTATATTGGCTTTATAATATGAAGTTGGAGAATTTTTAAATACCTATTATCTTTTCAACTCGCTCGAACTTGCGGCATTTCTAAACGATTTTGTCCCGAGCATTACGTGCGAATAAACTTTAGAAAAATAGTCGAGCGATGTGATAAGTCTTTAACTACTTGGCTGCTGCCTAAGTAAACTGCCGGCATCTTTTAATCGGCGTTACTTTACCAATTGCACATCGAATTTTACTCGGAAAATCGGGCAACGTACGCGCCCGTTGTTAATATCGTATTAGAACATTTTGAAAGCAAAAAACAAGGGAGTAAAACAGTGATTCCAATTGTATGCAGGTACCTTTTGCAAGGAGTACACACGCCTTTACAATCTTCCGAGACAAAATATTCGATAAAGAGTGAGACTGCAGTGGGATACAGCGGCATACATTCGCTCGGTCAGCATAGCTTTAATGTATTCGAGCAACAGCACAAATGTAAATCACGTAAAAGGCCCATTGTAATTGCTCACCACGACGGCTTTCTCCGACGACAGTCCACAAAATTGTTCGCATGCCTCTCCTTTTGCACGCGCGCGATAAAACCAGCCCTCTCACTCGAGAAATAAGAATTCGGGGCTCGACTTAACAACAAATTAATTACCGCAAGCGGGCCTCCTTCCTTTGAGCCCGTGGCATGTCAAAGTCGTAACGCCGCCGTCCGCCGAGTTTTCGGACTGCCGTGCACAAAAGGAATACGAACGACGATTAAAGTAGAAATTTTTCCCCGCCAACGATCCATTACGCGCGTTATATATTAGGTTATTGTGGCCACACGGAAAATAAAAGACGGCCGTCCCGTAACTTCGTGCGCCTTTTATTATCCCCCATTTTGGAATGTCAAGTGTAGCGTCCGGGACTCGCTCGCTCATC
>NW_011948423.1:3343461-3366462 GCF_000503995.2 Ceratosolen solmsi marchali
TATCCCCCCCCCCCCCCCCCAGCTCCTGGTATCACTAGCTCGCTCTCACTCTGACTCACTACGTCGCTCGCACGTTCTCGCCCTCGGGGCCCTTTTACAGCCGGCTACTAAACGGTCCGGCGTTACGTTTTCTAGACTTTGGATTTTACGGCCAGTTCCTGCGTTAAAATCTCCCGCGCACCAACAGGTCACGAAGACGATCGCAATGGGAAAACTGAGATCGATTCTCCGGGCTACGAATTTATGGAACACCGCTACCGTCGCACTCGTCTCGTCGTTACGCCAGCGAGCCATACGCTACCCCCATTCCCACCCTCGCTAACCACCCATCGCTCTCGTTCCATTCTCCAATCATCTCTCTCACACCATCATGGCATAAATAGTCCGCTAAATGCAATGTAAACGCACCTCTGATAATGATTATTTGCACTCGTGGTCTATCGACGAGCCGAGCCGGCAAAATGATACGATGATTTGTACGGGGATGGGGCTCGACCTGTGTACACGAGCAAAAACTTTCAACGGTTTAGTAAATTAAAAAGTATATCGAATCGGCCACTTGTTAGTCGTTTGTTTTATCAATGAGGAATTTTTTTTCTTCAAACGACGACCCTTACCTAATCCGTCTTTTGCTTATCATATCACCTTTACATTGGCCGGCTCCATAAGACTATAATAAAATAATTTTCAAATTCTATCACATTTGACGCGTGGCCTGCCTCGACTCTCGTTTGATCATCTTTGAGGTTCTTCTCAACAAACTTTTGTACTGTTATGCACGGATCAGAGAGAGAGAGAGAGAGAGAGAGAGAGAGAGAGAGAGAAACAAAGATATATAGCATCTCCATTGTTCGTGCATTTGCTTGGGTAATATAATTTCAGAACATATTAGAAGAAAATATCGTCCAATTGATGATTACATTTACATTTCACTGTAAATTACGAAACTACTGGCTGATCTTTGATCCTCTGATATTAAACATAGATTAAGTTATCTGGTAAACATAAATGCTTTTCACACTTTCTACCTAACTTTTATCCTCTCAATCTAATGGTTATGATCATCTGAGTTTCATAATAATAATAACAATAACAACAACAACAACAACAACAATAATAATAATAATAATAATAATAATAATAATAATAATAATCTATAGAATCTCATAGCACAATCAAAGAATCCAGACTGCGGTTATTTATTTTTCTACTTTATTTTTCCTCTATATATTCTAAAATCCACCATAAACCTTAAGTATTACAATAAAACAAATGGCTCCTCATATTTATAACAATTATACTTTTCTTTCTCTCTTTCTTTCATTCCATCAGCTTAAAAATACGGGATGCATTAAATATTTAAAATAGCTGCGCTGAAAGCTTACATTCTTTTTTTCGCGTACCGTTAACTTTTGCAATTACTAATAACCGTATTCATACTCAATGAAGGCTCGTTTGGTTAAAAATATAAGCAATTAACTTAGAATTGCGGCTATTCCAACCAAACTCACTAATAACGATATAGATAGTTGAATGTAAAATTTCCTGATTTTCTACAAGTTTATATTCCAATGTAGATTAAAGTACAAAAAAACGTCTTATAAGAGATAAATTAGATCAAACGTATGCATGAAACGCGTATATTATGCGAAAAAGAAATTTGTTTTTGCAATCATTTCACGCTTGAATTATACCAGCTTTTAATGAGATGGTAAATAATTAATTTTATATTAAACATGAAAAATCAAGCATAAATAAATTAAAACGAACGAAATTGAGTTTTAATGTATAATATTTAACATAAATTAATTACAATTAAATAAAGAAAAAGAAAAAAAGAAAAAGGAACAAAAAAAGTAACCCCGATAATGTGAACATTTAAAAGAAAATGAAAATGGCATTAATGTAATAAAATATAAATTTACGAGACATTTGCAAGTAAAAAGGATATAAGATTTATTGAGGCACTAAAATTAAGTTATTATGACAATGAATACTCTATCATCTTGCGTTTTTAACGTTTTGATTGAAGGAGATTGAAATTTATATTTTTTATAATCATTTACTGTTATGTCTTTATAACATTATAATAATCTTCGACTTCAATAAATTTCATTAATAATTGTTATAAACGAAGTTATAAAAGTGGTGATCGTACTAGGCATAATTATTAAAATTACAATACTTTATTCAATTAATATCGAGGTTAAAAATTAAGAAAATTATAAGGACTTTCAATTTCTCTTTAAGTAGTGCAAGTCTATAGGGTTTTTTTTCCTCCCCTCAATGCAATTGAAAATATTGAGACTCCTTTGTATATCTTATAAGTGATATTTGAGTATTTTTCATCAATGTGCGATATTATTTATATGATTTTATATGATATCGTTTATATGATATTGCTGAAATTTTCGTTTAGTAAATTATATAACTGCTCCATCAAATTAATAATAAAAAAATTTTATGTCTTTTTCGGAAACAAATATTTTTTAACGACATTCACAGAATAAGTTTTGAATTATTTATTTTAAACTCATTTGCTCGAAATTTTGTGCAAATAATCTCAATTTCGTTATCCTTAAAAATACATAAGATGTTGGCAATATATCATGTTTTCCCGAAGCGAAATCTCTTTACAAAATATTATGGGAATGAGACATCGACATTTGCTTATAAAAAAAATCAGCCATTTTTACGAGTCCCAATATATTTGTAAAATCAAGCACATATACGTTTAATTCATGTCATGTAGATAATAAAACTCTGTATATATATATATATATATATATATTTCTCAGATAGAATCTCGCGACACGCATCACACGTATACCGTCGGAACATCAATGAAGTAACAAAATGTAAAAATATGCTCGGAAACACTGTCATTTAAAAAATGAAAATTACGATGGTACTTTGGCAAATTAATAACATTGGTGCATTAAAGCTTTGGGAAAGTTCAAATTCAAAAATTGCACACATACGAAATAATTTTACAGCTTCGTATGAAACGTATCTCCTCGAGAAAAAATTAATAATACTATTAATAATAATATTAATAATAATATTAATAATAATAATAACAATAACAATCATAATAATAATAATAATAATAATAACAATAATAATAACAACAGCAACATTGATAATATAATAATGTTGTAATTGATAATAGCATTTTATACGTGTATTGTTAAGGAAATTGAGGCTTCTACAAAGATATAAATATTGACGGCGCTATATCTTTGATGGAAATATCGTTGACGAAATTCTTGAAAATTACGGCTAATATTCATTTTGAAAGCCTCGTTAAATATCCGATATTTAACAGCTTTCGGACAAATATTGACAGCTATAAAAATCGTTAGATTCTTTCAAGGAGCGCGAATTTTCAGACGACTTGTGAAGCGCGCGCATAGCTAAAATTGAAAATCAATTGAAATCGCAGGCGCAACCACAACCAATACACACTATTATTCCCTATGCTTTGGATGCATTTATAATCCTCCGTTCCCAACAGCAATTATCCGAGGCAAAAAGGACCGAACGAGCCCATCCCCCTCCAATCCCATCCCCCTCCAATCCCATCCCCGCGTCCCTCGCGGCCCACGACAGCAGCGTCCGGCCGTCGGCCAACGAGCTCTTCACCCTCGACAGAATCCGAAAGCTTGGAGGCCCGAACTTGGGTCATCGACTGATCGGGATCGCCTCGTCGATTGACGAGCAAACGAGCAAAATGAAGAAAGCAAGACGGTACTCACTGCGATAGGGTCGGCCCTCCTCAGGCGTGGACCTCTCGGTGTTCTCGGAGCAGGGCGTAGCGCTGGCCTCGCGCTCCTCCTCGGCAGTCTGACTGCCAGCTGCCGCCGGCTGATTCGAGCCGCTGCTCCCGGGTGGTGACCTGCTCGTCGAGTTGGCCGGGCTCTGGGGCGCGAGGTCGGCCGCCTGCGAGGCCACCGACGGGGAGAACATGCTCGACATGCTCGAGAGGGAGCCGAGGCTCGAGAGGCCCGTGGGCACTCCACCGGGGGTCGAGACACCCGCACCCTCGGTCTCGATCTTCAGTCGCTTCTGGGGCGGCGCGAAGGCCGACGGCGCCAGAGGACGGAACGCACTGCTAAACGGCAGCCTATGCTCCAAGGGATGAAGGAACTGGTGCTGCAGATGCAGCATGTGATGCAGCCGATAGTCGAGGGAGGCTGCCGCCTGGCCGAAGGGATTCTGCAGCTCCTTCGTGTCGCCGATCTGCAATGGAATTACGGGGCTCTTTCTTATCACTGGCCTTTAACAATTTTCGCACGGATCGTCTAGGTCGGGTGGGAAGGAGGTCGGGAATCTTCCGTGGCTTTCCTTCGAGGACCATTGCCGATCGTAGGCCTAATTGGAATTGGGAAGAACGTGAGTTGAGATGTTATTGCTTGTGCTCTCGATCGGAGATTGACGAACGAGTAATTCGCGTTTGGTTTGATAATGAGTTGATCACTAATGAGTTTCGTTTCACCACTTACGTATGGTCAAATGACGGAAGGCCGCTATCAATTGGCCGTGGAATCGATGATTATTAAATCAGTAAATTCTTAACGCACAGTAGTGCTAGACGAGGTTCGCTTGAATTTTCCGCCGTACATGCTAATGCAAATACATAGCGATTAGATATATTGGAGAAAAAGTCTATATGATCTGTCCGACGCATATGCTAATCTGTATATTCTGACGATTTGTTTAAAATTTCAGCATTCACGTTACAATGTTGCGTAAAAGAAAAATTCCACTTCAAGTTTTTCCATTTAATAAATTATTGTTGCAAGAATTTATATAGTAGTTGGTAATAAGAGAGACACAGAATGAGCCAGATAGATAGATAGAGAGAGAGAGAGAGAGAGAGAAGAGATAAGAGAACAGAAATTCCACAACTTAAATTATACAGGACTCTGAAGTTACTGTTCTTACAGCAAATATGTTCTTTCTCAAAATTGTATAATCGATGTTTGCCCAAAGACCAGATCTGCTAACACAAAAAGACTTTATTTTCCTTTCCCTGTACGCAATTCTAACAAAAACTTACTTTTGATTTTCAAGAAATTTCATCTCATTTATCCGCTTAGCTTCCTCTAAACATTAAAAATACTCTAAAACTACCTGAATTATTTACTTTTACAGATTAGAAGTCAATTTACATTCTTTTAATAATGTTTATTCGAATATTTCGCATTGCTTTGATTTTCAATAAAAACTAAAGGAATTCTTTTCAAATTACTTTATTATCTACGATAGTTTCTTTCGAATTTTATGCACTTTTTAAAAAATTACATAAATATTTTGCACAACTTCCATTTTTTTAATTTTGACGAACGATTTTACCTTGGCGAAATAATTATAATGGTAATAGTTGTTACATTTTCAGAAAAATATTAATCAAATGTATTTATTTTAGCAATTATTCTAATAGCCTGTTGTTTTAATTTTCATTGTTATAATATTTACGTTTTCCTACCCACATTCTCTATGACCAAATTCCAACTACACATATGCCTACATATATACATCAAAACATATATGCACTTATGCATTTACGTATGTATGTTTGTATGCACGCGAATATATTTGTAATGTGTAATTTATGATGATATCTAATAGGTGACTCTAAATGATATGAAACTTAAATTATTTCTCACATTGAAGAATGGAGAATGTTTCATTCTATCCTCCATTTATATGAGAAATTATTTCTTCATCGTTAAGAAAGCAGCAAGTTTTTAAATATATAGGTGGATTGTTAAAATTAAAATTCATGTAAATTCAATAGAGTGACTAGAGTGACACTTTTCAAAAGGTAAAACTAGTGAAATATTCACGCGACCGTCAAAACTTTAATACGCCATTTCAATAACAATTATTTACAGTAAATCAAGAGTTTTAATATTAAACAAACGGATAAAAAAAGGCGAATGTAAATGTAATTAGTGATGTGAATTTCATTTTTCTCTCCAACGTCCTGACCAAAACACACATCTTTTAACGCGCACATTTTTTAAAGAATTCTTTTCCACTTAGCACACACAAATCTTTTTCAAATGCTCATTATTGTTATGCTCGTTGCATTACGCATGCATGTAATTAAAAATTCTTTATTCTTTATTTGTATTGTATTTATTCTCTAATTGTATTGTATAATTTGTTTATTGATAAATCATCGAGTCAACGAGCGAGCCAATGAACTAAAATGAATTGTAGTCTTTTTCTATTTCACTTGGGACGCAATTAAATCGCGTTGTGTATTAATTCGAATTACTATTAATTAATGAAATAGGAATTAATAAATTACACAATAATCCGGTACTTATCGATCGGTTATATATTTTATCTATAAAATTTTTAATCGAGATCTAATTTGTTATGTGCTTTCGCGTTTCGTTCCTCATTTACGTGCACTGTCAATGAATAATATCACACATATTTATTTCTTCACTTTCCATCCAATTCCAAAGATAATTGTTTAAAAGAAATTTTCACAACACGCTTTACTAAATTTTACATATTAACTTTCTGCACTCTAAGCACTTAAAATTATTTTAATAGTTTTTAACGTCATGTTTAACATAATTTATCGTGAAATTTCTAATAGTATGTAAAAGATTTTCTACTTCAAATATAATTTACAACTTATAAGAGTACACGTGTATTTGTTTATACATACGTAAACACAAAGTTTGTAAGTATTTTTTTTTCTTTCTTTCATTGTTGTTTTATAGACAAACACTTATATGGGCGCTTGATTGAAAAGGATATTTTATAAACTAAAATTATGTGAATAAGATTTCTAACAAAACAATTTCAAGCATGTTAAACGATCGTTAGCCGATTGGGAAAGTTAATTAATATTAAACTTAGGTTTTACAAGCGAGCCAAGGAAGTATAAAATTTGTGATATCTCAAGATGATTGACGTTACAAACTGGAAACCTGTAAATCACAAAATAATTACAACGACTCTATCTGCGCGGAAAATAGAAAGATTTTATTAGAGAATTAAGGAAGTCCTGAAAAGAAATTTGACAAATTGATTCCATAATTAAGAATGTTAAGCGTTCAATTCCGTTCATTAAAAAAATTTTCCAAAATTTTTAATCTAATATCCTATCTTATTTAATCGGCAAACGTCGAGTTACACTTTCACGATAATAGTAAAGAAATTTCTTGTTTGTTGAATTTCATCGGATCTCGATTGCGAATTAGTCTTTGTGTGTGTGTGTGTGTGTGTATATATATATATATATATATATATAGACAACGAAAGATATATTTGTAAATTACATCTTAATTTTTCGGATTCATTTTTGAAAAGGGATACCTTTTACATTTCACACGAAACAAATGTTCATTCGGTGCGTAATATACATATTTTGTAGCTCATAAATCACCGTACCTTGAGGAATGACTCATAAAATGTTAAAAAAAAAAAAGTTGAGCTTTTGTTTTATTCTGAGTAAAAAATTCCATGTTTTATAACTGTTTTTAAATTTAAAGAATATACATAAATAATGCTCAAATGTGATAAATTTTTTATGAGGCGTATTTCACAAGTAGGTGCAATGGGGACTACAAAGTTACTGTACGCATCTTTACTTCAGCCAGGAGAAATTATGCTTTCGGCTTCAGAATATAAGTATTATAAGCTCTTTTCATTCAGCTAATAAAAACTGTTTATGAAATGCCTTATACTACCGTAATCATTATAGCTCTACAAGAGCGCGTAAATAAATAATACAATTTTATTAGTGTAAAAATTTATAGGATAATACATTCGTAATATAAAAATTCGAAATTCATGCATTAGAAGATAAATATTAAGAGAAATTTCGTTTGAATGTTTTTCAATGGCTCGAGGAAGCTTATATAAGTTGCTCGAAGAACAACAAAATAACGATAACTCTTAAGCTCGTTATTATTTGTAAGGATAAATTAATAGAAAATCTCTTACACACACGCGCTCGTGCACTATCTCTCTCTCTCTCTCTCTCTCTCTCTCGATCTTTATCTATCTATCTCCCTCTACATGTATCTACATACATATATATATATATATATATATATATATATATATATATACCTAAGTTTAACGTTAAAGCAATCGGTTGACCGGTCCATTAGGTTTCAAGATCCTTATAATGTAACGGCCTAAATGTTTGGAATGCATCGCAAATATGGCGATGAAATTTTGAAATTGGGGTAGCAAAGTGACATTTCTCGACGCTCGCTAAAACGGATTTTTTTTTTCTTTTTCATTGATAATCAATCAACCATTTGTCTCTGCTCACGTTCTATTCACGATGCACGGAATTTCCTAGACAATTATAACAATGTGCCATATCGCAGAGAGTGCTTTCGAGTTCGCAAACTCAAGTCGAATATGCAAGTATACGAGCTCCAAGGACAATAGTCACAAATTTTCTCGCTACTTTTCTCCCTTATCTCGTAATGGGGAGAAGGCGACGATTTAGGAGGACAAGGAAGCGGATAAATTATCTGCCGAAAAGAGGAGAGTAATAATGCGCAATGGCAGAGGAGGGATGTAAAACGGTTACGTTATACACTTGAGGTCAGGAACATGTTGAAAATTTTTCCGTCGATGTCAAATGGATGTGAAAGCGATGTATTTGCTTGGAAAATCTCATCGTTAGAGCAAAAAAGCGAATGCGACGAAAAGGATGTCTCATGGGATATGGACATGGATGCGCAACGAGCCGTAATTGTAATGCAAAGGTGTCGCATTACGAAATAAATGACAGAGTATTTAAAAGGAAAAAGCGAAGGAAAGATGATGATAATGATGATGATGATGAGGAAGAGGAAGAGGAGGAGGAGGAGGAGGAGGAGGAGGAGGAACGAGAATGTATGAGACAGAGGGTGAGTACGAGGGTGACGAGGGAGCAGGTGAAGGAGTTGGAGGAGGTGGTGGTGGTGGTGGTGGTGATGATGGTGGTGATGGTGGTGGTGGTGGTGGTTGTGGTGGTGGTTGTGGTGGTTGTGGTGATGGTGGTGTAGTATTGTAGTGATGTAGTAGATGGTGGTGGTGGTGTCGTATTGTAGTGATGTAGTAGGTGGTGGTGGTGGTGTCGTATTGTAGTGATGTAGTAGGTGGTGGTGGTGGTGGTGGTGGTGATGGTGTAGTGGGTGGCGGTGGTGACGGTGGCGACGGTGGTAGTGGCGGTGGTAGCTGAGGGGTAGGGCGGCAGAGTTATAGGGGGATGGGGTACGGGAGAGGCGGAAGCAGTCGTCGGGCGTTGGACGACGGCTCGCTTGCACATGGAGCATTTAAGTGAAGCGCGATCCTTGGCAAGTGTATCACATGTCGTAAGGTCGGTTGGGTTGCCTCGCGCTCTCCACTTCCATCCAAACACACGAATTACAAATCCGCGTATCACTAGGGTCGCGCGAGTACCGCCGCCGCGCATGCAACAGGCGCCCGGCGTATACCCTCGTCCCGGTCGTATACTAACTTGCGGATTGAAGGGTCTTTGCATTCTGAGGGCGGCCTCGGAGAAGCCCCCGGCCTGGGAGAACACGACCAGGGGCGGCGGCAGCTGGTTGGGCACGTAGGCCGAATTATCCATGCTGGTGTCCGGGTCGCGGCTCGCGCGCGACTCTGCCGGGAGGCGGCGAGGCGTATTCAAACGGTTGGCGCGTCCGCCGGCGCACCTAACCTATAATCAGGCGCGGAAGTCGGCGCGTGCAGCGTACACGGCAAGTTAGCGAGCGGCTAATCGGTGACGGATGCCACGGATACTACGGCGCGGCTGCTCGCTCAGATGCTCCGGGCCTCGGTCATGCTCGTCCTGGGACTGAGAAGCGAGGACGGCATCGCGCTCGCGGCTATGCGGGCCCCGAATCGCTGCGATATCAGCCGGCCGACCTAACCTCTCCGGGAGTGCGCGTCGCGCTCCGGAGGAGCCTCCGCGGGCGAGGTCCGGGTGGCCGTCGGGGTTGGCTCGAGGATGCCGGCTGCCCGCCCGAGCTGCCTCGGGAACATGCGAGTGCAGACTGAAACGTGCGAGAGGAGTGAGGGTACTTACCCGTCGGCTCAGCGGCTAACGGCGAGGAGGTGGTGGAGGTGGTGGCGGTCCGTGGCTCCTGCCCCCTGCCCTGCCTGCGGCCTGCTGTTGGCGCGACTTGGACTCCCGGCCGCGGTGGCGCCACCTCCGGGACATCCTACCCGGCTCCCCCTACCGCGCGTAAACGCCGAGCCGTCCACACCCCCACCCCGTCACGCTCTTACTCACTCGCGCACCCACGATCGCGATTATCCTCCGCGGTCTTACCCGGCTGGCTGCCTGCTCAATTCCTCCTCTCGCGGATCCTCCACACGTGCGGCCGCGCAAGCGCCTCGAAACGACGAGCGAATGAGTGAGAGAGCGAGAGCAAGTAACAGTCGCTCTCCTTCTTTCTCGGTGCGCACGCGTGCGGACACGCGAGTCGACGCCTGCTTATGTGCATTGCTTTAAATTGTGCGCGAGGTGGTGCTTGCTCGGTCGCGTAGCTCCAAGCTTTTATCTTCATGAAGGAATATAATGGATTTGATGCTTTTTTGTTTGCGGAGACGGATAGAGGCTGTAATGATTGACACTCGGCTTCGTGCTTTCTTTAATATCTTATTATTCGCATGTGGTACATGGTTCTCGTGACGTTGTATAATATAGTATTGTAATTACAAATAGAGTAATTGGCTGTTGAGATATTATCGAGGTTTATTGTTTAATAATGCGTTGACCATTCGTTAAGGAATATCCTTCGAATCCTGTTAAATGGCGAGCGATCGTTCCGTTATCGTAGCGTTGTAGCGACATCGACTGTTGCGATTTGTCTCCCCGCGCACCGCACCCCATCGCAATTATAAAAGTCAAATCTAATTTTTTGCGTTCCCAGCTTTCTTTATCTGGGCTCGCTTAAAAAAATTAATATTATCAGGTGGGACGTGCGCTACGCGAAGGAGAAATAATAACGAGGATAATAAGATTTGCTTCCAAGTCGTCAGCTCGCGTTCGCGATTCGCGATTGTTTGATTGTTGAGTGTTTCGCGCGCGATACATCATTACTATGTTTTTGCTTAATTTTTTCTTTTATTTTTTAAAAATGAATATATGCAAAATATTTACATATTCAGCATGAAGGAAGGACACGAACAATTGATTAAAAAATTTCTTAGTGAAATTCTAAATGTATAACCAGACGGAACGATTGTTGGGATTGGCACTTTTCGAATATCTCAATCTCGTATATTTGTTATAGAAAAATAGAAAATAGCCCAACAATAAGGTCTAATTAACTGTTATTACGACTCGTATGATGATTTCTTAAGATTTGAATAGGATATGTACTTAAGCAGTAATGTAATAATTTACAATGTTATTTTACATATTTATAACTGAATTTGAACAAATTTTTTTGGTTTTGATTAAGAAATAGACGAAGGCTTTTCATTTTCATCTTTTTATCATGCATGGGCATTGTGTAGGTAATTATTATCACGTTATTTCGTGAGTTTTAAGAGTACTTTAAAAGTTAATCGATAATTTACATTTTTGAAAATGTTCCCTTCTCGACTCTCTACTCTTTTTCATTTATCTTTTTCCCAATTATCGTATTACAACGTATAATATAAAAACACTAACAAATGCAACGATAGATGCATTAACATTAAATATTTTCATTATGTTTCAGGACGATTGCGTTGTACTATTATTGTATATTCGTAAAACAATATTCGTGATAATTTTTGCTTATTAAAAAATTAAGGTATAATAAACATAATTTTGTATTTGTAAATCGCATTATTTCATTGAGATAAAGAGCATGTAAATGTGGCGATACAAATTTGCGAAACGAAAGGTTTTACATATCATCTTATTGATTTCTTATTTTTTATTTCTTATCGTACATTTTTAAGCATAAAATGTAGGAATTATCAAAAACGAAAAATTAATTAAGTATCTCCATCTATTGGGTGATGCAACAAATGCACAACTACTCTGGCATGCATGTAGGTAAAAACGAGAATTATTAATGTTCGATGATAGAACGTATTTACATGATATTAAATAAAAGGCCTATTCAATTAATAATTTACGTATACTGTATAAGACTAAGCAATGAATCGACATTTTCTTTCTCAGAATCTTCTTTCGAAATAATCTGGATAGATTCATCGCATAAGAAAATTTGTTCGACGAAAATAGTGTCCGAATTAGTTTGATCCGGAACAATATTAATGACTTCTGCTGGAATTTCAATGGCATTCGCTTCCTTCGTCTTCCTAGATTTAGTACGTTTGAATTTTGGTCTGCCATTATGTATCTTCATGTGACGCCTCAGATCATACCTCCCAATAAACTTTGCACTACAAACGTCGCACTCGAATGGCTTCCCATCGCTATGAGTCCACATATGACGACGAAGAGCAGCACTAAATGTAAATGCCATTCCACAAACGGTGCATACATAAGGTTTCTCCCCGGAGTGTAACAAACTGTGATCTCTTAAAGTTGCCTTTTGATTGAAACTTTTTCCACAGACCTCGCATGTGAAACTTCGTGGATTTGTATGGATTTTCTGATGATTCAGAAGATTACCTTGTTGTGAAAATGACTTGTTGCATATGATACAATTGTAAGGTTTTTCTCCGGTATGAACCCTCATATGGGTTGTTAGAGTACGATTGTTCAAAAATCTTCTATTGCATACGTTGCAGGGGTATTTGGGCAAATGCAAACCTTGAGGATCGAGATGAGAAATTAAATGACGCTTGTAATTGCCTTTGTGATTGAATACTCTAGGGCATTGACTACATCTAAACGGTGCTCCTTGACTGTGAGACAAAATGTGCTCTTCCAGTTCACTTTTGACTTTAAAACGTATGCCACATTTAGCACAGCGGTGTCGAGGAAAATCCGTGTGACAGGCCATGTGACGTTTCAGATATCTCTTCATTACATACGATTTATTGCAAAGGAAGCAGGAATAAGGAGTTGGACCCTTGTGGATTTTTACGTGTGCCTTCAGATGTTTAATACTATCGCAATCCATTTCGCAAACAACGCAATAAAACGGCCCGGTACTTGGCACGTGTAAATCCACTATGTGGTTTAAAGCTTGCGAAAGTACCGAATAATTTTGCAAACAAAGCGTGCATTGATATTGTACCACTTTTCCATCATCTTTGATCTCTTTAACTTTTGTTATCGTGTCGTTAATACTACCAACGATGTATTCCTTCGAATCTACATAAAAGTCAGAGTCATCGCTATCGTTATCCTCTTGCTTATTAATACCTAAATTAGAACTATTGTAAATTTGGTTTTTTACGCTCGATTCATCGTCGACTTTAGAATTTTCATTAAGGCTTGAACCATTGGCTCCAACATGCTTTCCATTTTCTACTCTTTTATTATCAGCGAGTAACGTAAGAGGCTGCTGGAACTCATAATTACACCGATCTTCAATGAATTTGGATTCGTTAGTACTACTAATCTCTTCAATGAATTTGGCTTCGTTAGTACTACTAATTGTATTAAATTCATTCGAATGAAATACAACGTGTATTTCATTATTCAGATTTGTATCAGTTAAGGTCTCTTCTACCTTTACAATAATGTCTTCGCTTATCTTGTCCGCATCGTTTATAATATCATCTTTCTCTTCTTTCAATTCTACATTTATAATATTGTCGTCTCCATTAGCGCACAAATTGCTTTTCTGCTCTCGAACATAATTGCAGTCTTCTTGTAACAACATTTTTGAGTCCATATAGCCCATTTTGCTCATTTTTTCATCAACTTCGTCATCCTGAAAAAGAAAAAATTAATATTAAAGTAATACAACAACTTCAAATTAATGCA
Organism: Ceratosolen solmsi marchali; assembly: GCF_000503995.2. NCBI lineage: Eukaryota > Metazoa > Arthropoda > Insecta > Hymenoptera > Agaonidae > Ceratosolen > Ceratosolen solmsi. Next base: position 3,357,350 of record NW_011948423.1, read on the forward strand.
CACATGCGCACACATACAACACGCGCGCGCACACCCGCGCACCCATGCATATATGTATATACGTATATAGTTAAAGTTATTCAATACTTTTTCGTCAGAGATTAGTTGTTCGTTAAACATATGCCTTAGTTTTTTATCCGACTCTTGAACCAAATATTTAAATTCAAAGAATGCATTTGTCCTGTAAGCACATTTGGCACAAAGTTTTGTTGGCAAGCCATCACATTTGTTTACCTAATAACATTAATTACACAAATTTAGTATATCGTAAGTTATTACAAGTCTGAAATATTAAAGCCACACAATAGGAAAAAGCTAACCTGAATTGAAGTCAATTCAGCAAGTTTACTTGGTAAATCATTATCATTAATTTCATCATCGTCGTACAAGGGAAGTAAAACACCTTCAACTTCCATACATGCTCGACACATATCTGCCCAACTAATTTCCCAATTCATTTTATTACTAACTGGCAGCTTCTATCTTATGTTCTATCATACAGGAAACAGAGAGATGAAAAAATTCGAAATTTTTACACAAATAAAATTTAAAGATACATCATTCTCCATAAAACATGTAAACTGACCCTATAAAATATAAATATGAGTAACCTGTTGTTATTTTATCTAAAGATCATCTGCTTTTACATTATATATATAGTAGATACTGAGAAAAATATGACATTACGCGCTTTTGTATACATACATGTGAATATCGCCTGTTTATATCGCGCAATAGTAGAAATCGTTATTATCAACAGAAATCACGATTACCGACCGTATCGACAATATATTTTGACAGGATGGTGGCGGGCTCTAACGATAATCATAGCAAACTAATAGGCATTGTCGCACTGAGATCTTTAGTCTAGATATGCACATATCTCTCTCTCTCTCTCTCTCTCTCTCTCTCTCTCTGTGCCTGTGTGTGCGTGTATGTAGGCACGCATAATTATAATATATATATATATTGCCGAATATTCGGGTCGAATGGCAATCCTCATCAACATTTTTCCACGTTCAAGTTGTATAAAAGTCCCATGAGAATTTTAAAATATCCACACAATTTTCACTTACGCTACGCTATAAAGCATCTTTTTTTTTTTCAACAAAGTTATTATTTATTTGTAAATTTGGCTTTCATACTTTTTAACAAAGATTTTTAGCCTTTGAAATCTTAAAATTCCCATTATGAAGTTTTACTAACGACGTGATATAATTGCCGTTGATTAATACTTTTAGCAATATTTCATTATTTAATAACTAATCTGCACCTTTATAGTCCAAATTTTCCGAAAATTTTCTCATTGTGCAAACACATATTACAAACAATATCAATAAAAAAATGGAATAAATCCTAAAAAATATTTCGTTTACTAGCAATACTTACGGGAGATGTAGTGAGAATATTCGCCAATTGGAATGTTTAATATATAATTAAAGGATAATTATTATGACAGACATATCGTGACACAAATACTCGCTTTTACAATCAATATTATCAATAAAAGCGATAAATAACAAAAAGCGTAAAAGTAAGGACTGCGTAAAATGTTTGTTAAGCAAAATTTGCAAAGGATGTGGGATGGCTGTGCAATGGCTAAAACGAATTAGAGAAATCAATGTAGAGACATTTATTTGTCAGTGAGAAATTAAAAAATGAATGGGAGAAACGAATGTGGGTGATTGTAAGGGGAAAAGGAACATCGAAGCTGGAAATCGTGAATTGCCAGTAGCTAAGGAGGAAATTCATACAATAAATAAACACACTACACAAAACAGTAATTTAATTTGGCACGTATCCCCCCCCCCCCGTCTCCTCATCCACAAAAGCACGCACGCACGCATTCTCTCTCCCACTCCCTATTTAATACTTACAGAAAGAAACATACATCTTATTTTCAAATTTTCAGATATCACGCAATCCAATAACTGTCCCTTTAGTGGGTGCAGAATTATTAACAAATTGTTATTTATTCATAAATGTATAAATGTATTCGCGATGCTTTCTTCTACGTTATTAAAGCAACGAACAACATAATGAAATTGATTTATCTTTGTTTTAACATATATCTTATTGTGAAAATACGAAATCCTTTCAAATTTTTATATAAATATAGAGATTTCTATATAAATATAATTTAAAAATAATTTCATATATTCTAAATAAATGGATAATAATTTTGAAAAGTGTCAAGGCATACTCGTAATATTTTTAGTTTTATACGTTATATTAAATTTGAGTAGCATTATTATAATCTTGTCATTTATAAATGGTATATATAGGTGGCTTTTATATCATTTCCACTCTTTCTTATTAAAGTAATAAATTTATTATTTCGAGATTTTTTAATATTGCATGAGAATTTTCAACATTTATACTAAAGTATCAAAGGTTTGGGATATCGATCCTTTATATACCTTATGCTTACCATACTTTACTACATTATTTTGTCCAATACAAGTAATTCTGCAAAAACTAAACGAAAGAATGAGGTAGAGTTTTGAAATACTCGTTACTTTGGGAGAATTTCATTTTTGATATTGACGCTACAATTGTCAAAGTCCGCTATACTTTTTCCTGTATATAACTTTGTATTACTTTAACGATAAAGTCTTTCGTCTAATATACATTGCTTAATATGACTTTCCGGAACTTTGTTGAATTTGATGAAACTCTATAAATTGCCGAAATGAATAAGGTTTATCGAAATTTGATATATCTCTGATAAGTTTATATATTGTTTAACGTTTAGTAATTCTTGGCCACATGTTAGAAAGTATTTATATTGGTTGTGCAAGCTATTGCAAGAGTTTAATATTCGTAGGCAAGTATTTTGCTGGGAAATCAAATTGTGCGTAATAATCATGTAATTTTTATAAACTCAACGATAAACATAGTTACAACGTATATATCGAATCACTTACGATAATGTCACTGACAATCACAATGATTCTAAATAAATGCGATTCCATTTGTATTTATTATTTAATGGCATTTCTACTTGTAATATCTATAAATACGTTCGCCATGCATTTCTATGTAATTCTTGATATTAGTTATTAGTAACTAAAAAAAAAAAAAAAAAAAAAAAAAAAAAAAAATCGATTATTTAGTATAATAATTTCAGAATATTAGAATATTACAATGGAACCATTAGAATAAACTTGAGGCTTAAGAATAATTTTTATAGGCACAAAATTGTCTTAGGCGTGCTTGACATTCATGTATTCAAAGTACATGTCACATTTACCCCTAGAATATATAAATGTTTATTAAATAGGATTTGATTTATTAATACTCAATTTTCTAAGAAATACATTATATAATCTATCATGAATATATTTTACATCTTAATTTCATAATTAACATATGGAATCGAAGGGGTTTCGGCACGCCACACAAACAGACGAGCCTCCACAGCAAATAAATAAGTTCAACTCCTTCAGATATTTATTAAAGAGACATTAAACTAAGCTATTTGTTACGATAACTGAGATCTCATTTTATCTAACGACAATAGTACGGATGATCGCTTACATCCCTCGTTTCCTTTCACCCGCGCATACTTGCATTACACTACGTTATAGCGAAGATGGACTACTTTCTAAGAAGATCGGATATTACCTCGGCAGTCGCGGTTCTCATTGTCTATTATCGTAACTATAACGTATTACCTTAACAAAGAATCTTACCGAATACTTAGGCTTACAGTCCGACATATAATCAATAATTATTAAATACTTACCATAAGTTAAATTGAAAAATAGAGACGTCAATTGTCGGCTCAGTATAATAATCTATATTTTCCTTTTATTTATCAAATTATGATGATTATTATTATTATTGTTGTTATTATGTCCACATGTATTTTGGACTTTAAATATTTTATTTTACAGTGGTGTAGGTGCGTTTATATGAAGTAGCATGAATAATGAGTAAAAGAAAATTCGTAAATCTCTTGCAAAAGGAAAAGTTTAACATACAATAATGTAGGGACGGGCATGCAAAACGGGAGATACAGAGAGATGAAGCGATAGTGGGAGTGGAATGGAGAGGAGTAGCGAGATAAAAAAGAGAAGAAATGAGAATAGAGGAGGTGCATAGAAGAATGTAATGGGCAAATTTAAAAAATGTCATCCTGAGAAGTTTTGTAATTCTTAAAGTTTTATAGAAAAATGAAATACTAGTAGGTTAATGATAATAACGTTAATATACTAATAAAATATCACATAATCTACATAGTAATGTGAAGCTATATTTTGTTCTTTGTTAAAATTGATATTAATTGTGATGATATTAATCATTAAAGATCTTAGTTGCCCAGAAATTTTTAATAATAAATCGACAAACATATAATCCTTTAATAGGCATCCTTTAATAGTCAATATAATAATTTTCAAAATAGCATTATTGTACATATGTTTATATATATATCGATACAAGTGTCAATAGCAATTGCACACTAGTTGGTAATTAATGGAAAAATTTATCATTTCGTATTTAAATTCCTAGTCGATTAGAAGACACTAAGAAAAAATAAACAATATAATTTAGCGTGATGGTATTAGTTATAAAGCTTGATATTCGATACTCCTACTAATTAAAAGCTTTACGCTCCTTATTTCTTAAGTCATTCTCTGTATTTAAGTGGCGAGTTATCAAGTCCAATGCTGCCACATGACATTTCGTGTATTTTTCCTCTCTCTCTCTCTCTCTCTCTCTCTCTCTCTCTCTCTCCATAGCTCGTACCTACCTCTAAAGAAACTTTGAGCCCATTAGTATGAGTTATGGCAACAGTTTATGGACTGCATTATTTAGACTGTACAAAACAGCCTGTAGAGTATCGTTCAAATTTGTGTCCCGTAATATGGTTAATGTGCTTTTTAAACAAAGCAATTCTCACTTTAGCTCGCGCCTCGTGTTATTTATTGCAAATGTATTGAATGTATGCAAATGAACGAGATTATGAACTGGGCGCTGAATCTGAATAGAAAACTCTTGATTGATAATCGTCGATATGAAGACGTCGCAATAAAGTCTGGTTGTTTAATAATATTGGCAGTGCATATTATTTCAGATTTATAGTATTTCAGAAGAATGTGCTTGAAACTCAACAAATCGACCGATATTCACCTTATTTAGCTATTAAGGATATCATTATTATTGAAAATTACAAATCCATTATGATTAATAGACATATATAACAAACACGCGCGTTCTTACTTTCTTGTTATTTGTTGCCTTTCGAATGTACTAGTGAAATGCGAAATTACGGTATCCAATATTTGATGGTATTTTAAATTTACCTCAAAAGTCAAAAGTTGCTCAAATAAAGTCATGAAAGCTTACTTTAATATCCCAATATATCAACAAATAGAAGTAGTGAATAAACAGGCGCTATAAGATACGCTTTCATTTCATAAAATTTACACATTCACACACACACACACACACACACACACACCAGTAATAGCAGTCATAGCCACGTAGATTCCAATAGTATCATTTCATTTAGCCCCTCAGTATTTGACTCTGCTCAAATTTATATCCAAAATTTTTAATCAAAAAGCTCATCCTCATTTCTCTACTTGATATCGTACAGTATAAATTCCTTCAGCCCCTTTCTCTCTCTCTCTCTCTCACTCTCTCTCTTTCTATTAAAATTTATTAATCCCTCATTAGAGTAGTGACATTTTCTCATCATAATTGATTCCACTTATTTACCGATTAATATTTCTATTGATTTTATATGATATAATTGTGATATCGAAACGTAAAAAGCTTTTGTAGCTTTTTAAGAGTGGCAGTGACTCCGTGTCCCAAACGTCGCTCAATAATACGCCGCTGGACGAATTCATTTCCGCAACAATTTAAGCTTTAAATTAAGCGCATCGAAAGTATAACGATGGCCTTTACCGTTCCATTAAAATACGGTGGCGCGAAATTTGCACGAACGCTATTGAATGTCGCAAATGAGAAAACCTGATGCGTATTCCAAGAAAGTACAATAATTAGGAGTCAACCAAGAAATTACCGAATATTCAATTTTCACTCGCAAATACATCAAGTAAATAAAGTGACGTAGACGCGCATGCCAATCAAGTCGAATCGACACAAAAATAATTGATTCGGACTTTCGGGCTGAAGCGCCGTGGCCATTTACTCCTTAAGGATAAGGCAGCGCGAGACGGCCCGTTAAACTATTCACCGACGCGCCTCCAATCACCACGAGTCGATAAAGCAGATCGACCCGACCCCCGCGCTTTAAAAATATCCGGCTCATTCGAGAAGGATAGCACGGGTGTAAGCCGTACGTCCCGGGTTCTGCACCAGCACCATCACGAGCACCTCCAACATCAGCACCAGCATCGTCATCAGCACCAGCATCACCACCGCCACCACCGCTACTACTCCTACCGCTACCACCGCTACCATCAGTTATCCTATCCTACCCTATTCTATCCTATTCTATTCTATTCTACCCTATTCTACCCTACCCTACCCTACCCTACTCTACTCTACTCTACTCTACTCTACTCTACCCTACCTATCTCAGATAAAGTGGCCGTCGCCATGCAGCCGGCAGCAATTATCCAATCGGGCCGGGCAGCCTCGACGCGCCGTCAATCCCTAGCTCGTCGAGGAGCGAGACAGAGCCAGTCAACCAGCTAGTCGCCGGAAGTCCGGCTCCCTCAGGAAGTGACCCCTACGACTTGGGCCCTTCCCCCGGCCCCTCGACCGGCTAATCAGCCGCCCGCCCGCGGAGGCGTACGAAAATAGAACGCGGTCCCGTCCGCGGACGGCGTCAATTGACGCTCTTGGGTATCGATCGACGGGGGCGGCCTCGTGGGCTCCTCGTAGAAGGCGCGCGAGGCAGCAACAGCGGCGCGCCGGCGCGGCGCCTGCGCCCCGGCGATTCAGGTCCTCCGGTCGTCCGTGTGGCCGCTCCAGTCCGCCGCTGGCTGCCCGTGGCTGAGCCGCTGCTGCCGCCGCTCCGACCCGCTGCTGCCGCTGCTGCCGCCGCTACCGCCGCCGTTGCCGCTGTCACCGCCGCCGCTGTCCGCCCGAGGCCCGAGGCGATGGGCCAGGAGCCGGCGCCGTAAGAGCGCCGCACCGCACCGCACCGCACCGCACCTCACCGCACCACACCACACCGCACCGCACCGCACCAGACGACGACGACGACGACGACGACGACGACGACGACGACGACGACGACGACGACGACGACGACGACGACGACGACGACGACGACGACGACGACGACGACGACGACGACGACGACGACGACGACGACGACGACGACGAACGTACGTTCCGTAGCGGAGCGACCGTGGCCCGAGCACGTACACCGAGCGATCGCGGGTCGTGGGTACGGCCGCGACCCGGGTCCGACCCCACGTGCCACCAACCGGGGCCGTTCCGCCTTTACATACTGTTGAAGCCACGGGACGGCTCACCGCGCTCCCTTACCCAATTGGGAACCCCAGGTTTGCATCTTCTGCTGCGGGGACCCGACGGCGAGACGCGACCCTCGTCCCGCCCTCGTCCCAGAGGCAGGTCGGCGTCGCCGTGCGATTGGTGTCCTTAACGAATATCGTATCGTCGCCAACATCACGTTCGCCGCGCCAGTGAATCGCGCGAGTCCCGTACATCGCGCTCAAGGTAACTGTCCCAATCATTTAGTTCACGAGCCGTTGGGAGGTGGGCCAGTGCTCGCGATGCCCGAATTCTCCGTCCGCGAAGTTAAGCACCCGGGCGATCAAGACGCGAGCTAACACTAAGGAACAATTGTGCGCAGGCACGCACGTAGGCGCGAACGTGGAATGTTAGTGAGCTGAATTTATAATGCCGATTCGGGTTGCTTCGTTGGCTCGGATTTATGGCGGAGAAGCGCGAGAGTTGCGTCGGCGAATCGAGTAATTTGGCTAATCGACTTTGTCAAAGTCCCGGGCATTAAAATTGGCCATTTTTCATTGGCGGGTGGCGGATGATACACACTCTGGGCCACACTGGGGCCTACAATTGTGCTTCGAAAATCATTTTTTATCCGTAGGATAGTAAAGAAGAGGAGCTGCCGCTAACAGTGTTTGCAATTTTCATCTACGAGTCTCCGAAGACGCCAATTTTACAGCGCATAAAATTCCTTCCTTCCATCTGCCCGCTGATAATTGTTTCGAAATTTCGTCAGGGGAGAATCGTGAAAGAAGAGCAGTGGCTGGTCATTGGCCAAGAGCTTTTTATCGTAAGTTTAAGATCGGTAGTCCCGGGGGCGTAAAATGAAGTTTATGTGGCTGTAAAGATTTACGAAAAGTCATGGAAGCAGTTTGTGGCTGTTAAAGTTGCCATTGGCAAATATTCATAAACGCACGAGTGCATTATTTAACCTTATCGACTAGGCATTGGGATTAAGCTCGCGAAAAGATTCGCAAGAACTTTTGGATAATTATCCGCCCAATGGGTAATACGAGTTTCGAACTGCGAACTTTGCACATACATCGCACATGACTGGATAGAGAGCGCGCGCATCCACACAAATTACTCTCTCGTAATGTACTTGTATACGGTGACGTGGCTACGTGTATGTACAATTGTGCACAAGCTTAGTGCCGAGATCTGGCAGGCGTGAAGCATGCAATGTAGAAATCTAGGCTAATAGAGGAAAGACAAACGACTTGGTGAAATAGGAAGTCGCCCATTTCGCGGGGGATATACTTCGCGCTGTGTCTCAACTCGCTAGATTGAGAAGGAGCCGAGAGAGATAGAGCGAAAGGATGAGAGACAGCGAACGGGAATGAGATTCGGAGATTGAGCGAGGAAGGGAGAGGGAGGGCGATAGAGAGAGAGAGAGAGAGAGAGAGAGAGAGAGAGAGAGAGAGAGGTAGAAACGTATATATATATGAAGAAAGTCCGAGCGCGTTTACAAGTCCGCCTCATAAATTTGCCAATACGCCAGCAAGTGTTTGTTGAAGAAGACCGCGCGCGCATGTACGAGAGGGAGAGAGAGAGAGAGAGAGAGAGAGAGAGAGATAGTGCGCTCAAAAGAAATAGTAAGCGCGACAAAAAGATTTATATATATATATATATATATATATATATATATATACGCG
>NW_011948423.1:3366573-3374413 GCF_000503995.2 Ceratosolen solmsi marchali
AGAGAGAGAGAGAGAGAGAGAGAGAGAGAGAGAGAGAGAGAGAGGTAGAAACGTATATATATATGAAGAAAGTCCGAGCGCGTTTACAAGTCCGCCTCATAAATTTGCCAATACGCCAGCAAGTGTTTGTTGAAGAAGACCGCGCGCGCATGTACGAGAGGGAGAGAGAGAGAGAGAGAGAGAGAGAGAGATAGTGCGCTCAAAAGAAATAGTAAGCGCGACAAAAAGATTTATATATATATATATATATATATATATATATATATACGTGTCTCTCTCTCTCTCTCTCTCTCTCTCTCTCTCTCTCTCTCTCTCTATCTATCTATCTATCTCTCTGTCTCTCTGTCTGTTTCTATCTATCTATCTATTTATCTATTTGTCTCCATCTCCATCTTTATCTATCTTGAGATGCCCATCAAGCACAAGCACTCGAAGCATTTAGTTCGCAATCGAAATGACCTGGTTGGGCGCGCGAGTGCGTTTCGAGACTGCATTTCCGGAGTTCCAGTCCTAACCGGTAGTACGAGCCCGAGAAATGGATAATGGATGAGTAGTCCGACAAACGTGAAAAGGGCGTTACAGTCCCGTACTATCGGCCCACGCCAATATCGCGATCGACATACTTTTGCCGGGATTCGACTGTACGTCGCGACGCCGTTAAACGCCTGAATTATTAAAATGCTAATCCTCGCGATTTGTTTCTCGCTGGGAGAAGGGCGCCCCGCGATTTCCAGGCCCTCCTTATTGAACGCTCTCCCCTCGTCACTCGCCCAACTAATTCCGTAGCCCCTCCTCTCTAGTCCCTTTTTTCACGAGCTTCCGTTTGTCTGGGAATTTCCACGTCGCTCGACCTTACGGAGATGGCACCTCGAGATTCGCTCTGCTTACTTTCGGCGCTCACGACGCCCCGACTCAATTTCGTACAACTGACTTCTCGTCGCGTTTAGATATTTCGAGCTCTTTTTATTAGGGAATTGTGTATCGTCTTTACGAACGAGCAATGTAATAAAATGTAGCCAACGACGTTATAGCAGCGGTTCGCTCGACTCGTTTCTTCTAAAAAAAATCGAAATATAATATCTGACAGTTTATTTGTAATTTCTAAATTTGACCTTACCACCGCCCTCGATGAAATACTTAATCCCAATGTATAATATCCGATATGTTGTTTAATTGAGGAATAAAGAAAAAAGAAGAAGGAAAAAGCTTATATACGTATGGATTATTTTCATTACATTAGAACATTCATTAGATACTTTCGGTTAATCGCTTGTAAGAGCTTAGCATCAATTTTTCCTGACGCTTTCATTTTTAAAATCTATCTGACAGGCCACTATAAAGAATTATATCTACATAGTCTCGTTCGCTTTATCAACGATGTAAAGATATTGGAATACAAATTTTATTTGAAAAAAAAAAAAATAGTAGGATAGTTTCATGGCGAAAAATTTCTAGCCAATTAATTCGGCCATTTCTATTTGGATGGAGGAATAATTGTCAATTTCATTACTTCGTTCATTGAAAAAGCCCCCTTTTTCTATACGTATAAGTCTATAATTTTATAGTTAAATAAAGGCTGACCAATTTATTAACTCGAAGATATGTAATTTTATCTATTAAATAGTGTGTATTTGCCGCTGCGTTTCTGGATGTTGATTTAATCCTTTAACAGGGTCGTATTTAACTATATTTGATGTAGAACAGGATAGAAATGGAGAGCGAGGAAGAGTGAGATGGTGTCGTTGATTGGTGATGGTGGTGAAGGAGGGGGCGAGGTCAGAGAAAGAAAGAAAGAAAGAAAGAGAGAGAGAGATAGAGAGAGAGAGATAGAGAGAGAGATAGAGAGAGAGAGAGATAGAGAGAGACATACTTATATATCCCGTATACTAAGACTTAATGTAGCTATCATCTTAACTTTTAACAGCCTTCAGCAGCAAATTCATTGGGCTTCAATTTTTGAATTTCAGTTTGGGCGAAAAATTGGGAAAAAAATAGTTTCTACGTAATAACGTCATGAAGAATAAAAATGTTGTCAGCTTCTAATCACGAGTAGCCCCAGTCGGTGTTAAAATTGCAAAATGCAAAAGATGCTTTTGCATTTTATCTGGAGGGTCCATTACCAACACTTATGAGAGATGTCGGTTAATATGGAATAAGGAAATAGTCTTGTTGACTAATTAATTAGACGGGGGAACTTAATTGTGCCAAGTATTTTAGGGCAGAGCAGACGTGGAAACAATGAAGAGCACCGACTCGGATCGCGAGCGTCGCATATAATAAATTATTGTCAACAAAATTGGAGGATAATATTTTTAGTTAAAGCGCCACCGTACCGGGGTATCATCATTTTTACGGATAGCCGTAATGATAACAGCCTCACTGCGGCTCGATTTATTTATATCTCATTCCAAGTTCAGGGGATGTAAAATGTCGAGCCACAGCTCCACCTTATCTCGCCTACTTTTTCACTTATGTATCTTTTTTCGCATTACTCAAGCTTGGAGCGCAGGACTTTCCAGCCTCCCACTCAACACTATAACATTACGGTGCAACCGGGCATTGAATTTCTTTAGCTCACTTTACATTAATAAAATCAGCAATTAGCCGAGGTTATTTGATTTTTGGACAGTTGGCGCCTTCGATTAAAAATTAATGCAACAAAGTCCGCTCTTTATGCTGGACGAGCGTACGTCCCCTTTTATTATAAAGCCGCAGAGCTGCGTATTCATGTTTATATTATCAAATTATAATGCTAGGCTTAAGAGTTTAACGCTAATAAAGCAGGGACTGACATTTTAATATAAAATCCTCTTTGAAAATAATTAGAGGCCTCGAATGGAGGATATTTTTAATTATTTTAAACATAGGAATTACATCTTCGTTATTGCTTTTAAATGTTAAATGCACAGCGCCAAGGATGACGAGCAGTCGAGTTTCTCAGCAAATACTATAAGATTTAGTGTTTAAAAAATAAGCTGAAAGACTATGGCCTTAGTTACATAAGCTAGGCTAGTACAAATTAAGACTTAAAATTATTCTCTCCTAAAATACTCGGTTTTATAACAAAGCTGAAGAGGATGGAAAAGTATACGTAATTTGGGTAGAGCGACGGCTCACGTCACGACATAACGTTCGACTTCACGAATTTTAAAAATGTGTATTAAATTGGCAAAATCGTGCTAAAATTTCGAAATAAATTCGAAAATTTTTAAATATATTTATTTTTATCGTTTAAAACATATTTTAATTACTGAGCATAACTTTTTTCATTACTTCTAGCACTTGTCGGCTATAGCAATTGTGATTATAAATTATAAACAGTGAGCCCTCGGAGGAGTCTAAATTCACATTATAAATATTTATTTCATATGATAAATATAAAAATTGCTTCAATATGAGTGCCTAATTTCAAACAAAATATTATTCACACATGATTAACATATCTTAGGATTTTTCGTTTGTTTTTTAATTTTCTAAATTGTTTTCTTTCTTTATTATTTCAAAATAAGATTGATCAAATATTTAATCTCACGAAGTATGTTACTTTTATTAAAAGCTCCTATACTAACAATAATATATATATATATATATATATATATATATATATATGTATGTATGTATCGAGCGAAAAACATATAAGATAGTGAAATATTTTTACTAATTAATTGTAGCATTGAAAATGAAATGTTATAGGTAATTCCATAAAGAGACTAATATCGAGTGACATAAACGCAGGTATGGAAATTTATTTATATCCACAAGATCATATTTCGAGCAAATTATGTATATTTGTTGCATAATTAATGTAGATTTCATGATGTGTGCGATTGTGCTTGAAAGATGACTTAATTAAATGAAAAGTCCGACATGTTAACCAATTACGTCTACAAGTACCTTAGTGTATAATAGTAAAGTCTCGGTAGCAATTTGCTTTATAGCTCATAATATTCTGAATTGCTTTAGAGTATTGATGAAATATGTTATTTTTTCATTTTCCCCGGGCGATATTTCAAATTAATGCACACGCTTGCCTATAAGTGCATGGGCGCGCGTGCTTACTCGTTTATTAACTAATTAATTTTCAATTAAATTATACATTGCGAATGAATAGACGAACTTGTTATTGTTTATTAATGATAATTTCCGTATAATTGAAAATAATATAACTGAATGATAGTTCATTGTTTTTGTTTGTTTGATTTTTTTTTTTTTTTTTAAATAAATTTATTGTTGAAAGAATTGCTCGAACCTGCTCATTCGGAGTTGTCAATTCCTTACGAGAAAGACAATTATTTATTGACAATATAAAATATCAACCAATCGACAGAATGTAAGAAAAATGCATTTTTCTATAAAGTTAATTAACCTTTGTATTAATAATTCTTAAGTCTGCCAGAATTTAACCACGTATAATCCACGAATAAAATTATCAAGCAATTATGGTCAGTTGAAAAGATAGAGATTATCGAAAGGATAGAGAGACATCGTCGATGCCTCGATACAACAAGCAGATAATTACCTTTTTCAATAGTTCCATTAAACAGCTATTTATCATGCCATTAGTGAGGCAACTATTTGTTGGCCCTGGATCTTTCGATTGTGACAGTCGAATTCGTGAAAAGCTCGATCGAATGCGGTGAATGTTGTTGAACCCCGATTAGTGATCATTAGTAATTAGCTTAAATCATTTACTAACTATACATAAAATATGCGACAGATGTTTGGCTCGCGAATTTCATAAAGTTTTGATGTTAATGGTTTTAAGATTTAATGCCAGCTCTGCAAATTCGCAAAAGAAGCACGAGAATGACTTGACTTCTTAGGAACTTCCGAATCGCATGCATAAATTACTTTAACAATTTAAGCTCGAGTGTATATAGTAAAGTATGAAAGACATTAGCCTAGGTTATTCGTTAAGGAACTTGGGGCACTTTGATTGGATCAATCAAGATGCATAAATTGCGCGTACTCGCAGTTTTCCGCTCTATAATATCGTGCAATTTTATTTCAGCTTCCCGTGCTTCTTCTCGCTCAAACGCGTAACGCGTAATGTGTCTTGAATGCAGGCAATCGAGGCTATTGGGAGCGGCCGATGCGTAACATCACGGATTCCAAGTTCGAGCAACAAGTAATAACACCCGCCGGCAAAAGTAATCGTTAATAAAGGAGAGACGTGGTAGTGTTAGTTGATTGGGTAGGGGGTAGGTGGTAAAAAAAAAAAAAAAAAAAAAAAAAAAAAAAAAGGGTAAGGTTTTAAAGGGTGTAAGGTGTTTTGGGTTGAGATGGTGGCAGTGGCAGTGGCAGTGACAGGAGCGCAACGGGGGTTGAGGAGGAGAGGCGAGCATAAGCAAGGGCCGAGAGAAAAGCGGTATGTTTGCCGAGATGCGCGCAAAGCAAATCAAATGGCCACAAGCGGGTCCAGCGCCGAATTAATCACTCAATGCCTCGAGCACGGTCGGGTAAACAGATGCGAACGAGTAGATTCCACGAAGGCCTCGCTCTCGGCGTATTCATGACCGGAATCCAATTTGCCATACTCGGCCAGCCCACAAATTCACACAAATAGCGCGTTAGAGAAAGAGAGATTGAGAGGGGGGGGGGAGACGAGGCGAGACGAGGCGAGACGAAGAGAGACAACATACCGATGGATCGTGAGTGAATGGGGCGATTGGGCTTTACCACCCCCTAAATTGAGTACGTGCCATGGAATCGCAAGCGGGGAGGTTCTTTTGATTGGACGCACACCTTAGCTTCCTCCTCCTGTTATTTTCGCGCCTCTTTCTCGACTCTTAATCACTTCCCAGCTCCCCGCGGCTATTTACACGTGCAAATGGCTCGAGGTGCTAGTCCGGATTCACAAATTAGGCCAGACTCCTCGCGTTTTTTACCGACAAAGGTCTCGGGGTCAATGAAACGACGGATTAAATGTTTCTCGTGATGTAATAGGGGCTGTTTTTGGATTTTATCTCTGTTGCTAGCGCCCTTAGGTAGACGTGCCTCGCGTCGCGACTGTTCCTTTGGCTGCTCGATAGCCCGGGGTCCGCGGCGAGGGGGAGGTGGCGCAGAAATAGGGGCGACGGTGGAGGGCGAGATTGACTTCTCCCTGGCTTCCCACGCCATGTAGCCGCTTAATTTTCTGGTTTAGATAAAGAAGAAGGTATTCGGTAGCGCTGAAATACTGCAACTTTCACACAAACGTTTCGACGTAATTCAGGCAATCGGTTTCATTAATCGAATCGTTGCGAAAATACGCTTCTATAAACGAAAGGAAAAGTCGAAATTAAATTCATTCAGTGCTAAATATTAGTGCGAGTTATCAAACATTGTAAACCGCTTATTTAAACAGTCGTGTAAAAGAATGTTATTTCTTACGTAAGGTACGTACAGTACATACAGTAGCGCCTCGATGGATCATATGGATCGTAAATTTCCCATCATTCTTACGCCTTTCTTTTCATCACAAAGATGATCTCTCTAAGCAGCTTCTATAAAAACGTTGCTCACAAAATGTAAACATTGAACGTAGATAATTTCAACCAATTTCACATGATTATGATAATAATGGCTTTTTTTTGTTAATTTGAAAGCTCGTCGTGATTATTCAAATTAGTCTACTGAAAATAGAAATGCACGTTGTAGGGTGTGAAACGACGCGTTAATAACTCATGCGTGACGGATACAGCTAATCAAGTGACCGTCACTGGTTAACGCGCCTTGTCACCTAATTTCATTAATAATTCTTCCCAATCTTTATCTGGCTCGAGAAAAGATTCTTCTTCGAATATGAATAATTATTATCTATCTACTCCTTTAGGACTTTTATTATTATTATGTATTATTCAGGACAATAGATGTCTGTTATATCCATGGATATTTACTGCATTGCTTGCGTCACTGAACTTTAAGTTATCTCGTAAGCTCAGTAAAAATTTTAAAATGAAATATAGTTGACGTCACGAGGAGAATAAAAATCTTTTCCTACTATTTAATGTATTGTATTATAAGTAAATATGTGCTCACGTGCGTGCGTAGGTATGTACACACGCGTACAAAAATTAATGGATTAAGCTTTTTAAATAAATAAAGCGGAAATTATGGTGGAAAAGCGACTTAGGTCCTTTTTTAAGCGATGTTCTTAATTTAGAAATACACAGTTTTCAGTCATGAAAAAGAATCTTAGTATAAAAATAAAAGATACACGAATTTTTCCATTAAAAATACGTTGTAAGACTTATTGAATTGAGAAACTGCAGGATCAATAGAAGTTTTTCATGTGACGTTCATCTTCTCTTACCGTTGGCTTAATACTTTCAATTTACAATATTTTTTTTTTTTTTTTTTTTTTTTTTTTTTTTTTATAAATTGCACCTATCACTTCATCTTGAGTATTAAACTTTTTATGACGAGGCTGACATTACATTACCGCCATATTCAATTAGAGAAGCAACAAAACTGTATGAAATTTAAGTATGAATTAAAACTTAATTCTTTTAAAGCTTTATAATCTAACTTATTGAAAACGCAAATTACTCTTAACGTCTTTGGAATCTTAAAAGAAAAGGAAAAAAAAAGAAAAAAAGAAAATATTGACATTATCCCGATATATTTCAAATTTGCCCTTTTTAAGAGCAAATACACCCTAACAGCAAAAAATCGGATTTTCAGTCTGTTATTTAAGTATCATGAATTACGATGTCGAACAAATCTTATTCTCATAAGAACACTGTCTTCCTGCGCTTTTACGAAGCTGAATTTTAACATATCAAGTGCAATATAATTGAAAATTCATAAACTGAAATCGAAGCTCTTAACCTTAAATTCAAATAAATGTAAATCAAAT
>NW_011948423.1:3374423-3423646 GCF_000503995.2 Ceratosolen solmsi marchali
TAAATAATCATCATTGGCAGCAAAAAATTACATTTGTCCTTTACGTTCGTATAAAAGTTTACGATAAAATCCATTATGGTGACACAGCCTCGACTACTTATTTCGAGCATCGATGAATACCTCAAAGGAAAGATAACGTCGCGTGTCTGAAAAATTGATAAGAAGAGTTGTTTTGAGTCTGTGCTCTAAAGCCAGTTGCAGCGAGTATTGGATTGAAATCAAATGAGGGATAGGGGATGTCGTTTCATCGGCTAAAAAACTTTTTAAACTAATACCGAATTTCAAATGCTATTCGACAGTTCAACCAGTCATTCGTTTCACTTTAATTATCAGTCGTCGTCCTCGCGATCTTTACGGAGATATCGCGTGACGCGCGTAGCCGTGGATACGAGAAGAAAATGGAAATTATTTCTACGGCCGAGGATGAGAGTCGCGCCATAGAAAATTTTTGCCAGCCGGTAAAATTGATGAGGAAAGAAAATGTGACGCGAGCCTCATAATACTTCCCAGTAATCCTTGTCCGAGTCGCGTCCTTATCGTTCGCTCGCGTTGTAACGGGTTAAACAATAATACGCAAATGAGGATTGAGCAGCGGGTCACCCCGTCGATACTCACACCGGCTCGGCGATAAATTCCCAACATGAGCCAGCGAAAGACCTTAATCCTTATCGAGGATAACCGATCTGTTGCTGCGCGCCGCCGTGGCTCGAGACGACTCAGCGCCGCCATTCAGTAGTGGGATTTATTATCGTGGAACAATGCCAAAATGCTCCGGAGACGACGCGGGATCGAGGAGCCCGCGGTTTCCTCACCCGGCATCACCAATTCCATTCTTATATAGACGCTCGTACGATCGAGACTTCGAGACACCCACCCCCTTCAACGAGGAAGCGAGGGCGAACAAATAAAAGGGGTTAGGGCAACTTGGCCCGGAGGTCTGGCGATCGCCTCGCGGCGACGAGGTCTCGTCGAGCTCAGGCGAAGTTCGTGCCCCTCTTGTTCTGACGTTTTACCGGGGCGGCAACTCGCTAACGGTCAGGGCTACTGTGAGACGTCGTCCCGGACCTTCGGCCTTCCCCTCCCCCTCCCCGCCCGTATCGTCGCTCGGCTGGCTTTTTCAATTTGGCGATTGGGCGAATTAGCGGCACTGATAGCTCGGCTTATCCACGCTTAGATACGCGACTACGCGACCGCCGTATTATCTTGATGAATTTGGTGTAATCTCATTGGCTGAGTTCGAATTCAGTTTCGAGTTTTTTTTCGTTTTTTTTGTTTTTGTTTTTTTTTTTTTAGGCTTTTGATTAGAGTGCACCTTTCACGCTGCGATTTATCATTATAGACCTTGACTTCGCCTCGTCGGCGTTTATCTATAATGCCAGCATTTTTTTGGATGTTGAAATTTTTTATTGTATCAGCCGGCACACATTACGCCAGTGGCTCCTCTCCTTTTAAAGTCATAATCATATTAAAAGTACGCGAGTTTTCAAGGAAATTCACGTGCACAATATGTTTAAAAAGCACTTTCAATCTTGAAATATTATCTTCCATAAATATCTATATTGCGCGTTGGCTCGCGTTAACTTTAAACTTTACGGTCTAAATATGCTTGAATAAAAATATGCTGATTACCATAAATTCTCGATGCGAATATTTAATTAAAAAGCTTTATAAAATTATCGCGTTACATAATGTGGAGACGCGTTGAGTAATTAAGGATAATTCGGCATAATTTAAGGGCCAAACACTACTCGATAGTGGAGGATAATTGATTCGCAAGCGATCGAGATCACAAATACACAAGCTTGTGTGCGGTAAAACTGCCCCCAAGCTTGGACCGATAAATTTCTATTTTTATGCCATAACAAACTGGTCCGCGTGTGCTTACGCTACTCGTGTTTTACCTACGATATTTCGTAGAGGCGCATATCTCGAGTGTCATCCCCCATCCCCCTACCCTCTCAAATATCCACTATCTACCTCGCCATCCTCACCCCACCTCACCGCGGGGCCAATGTTTATCCCCTACTAATAATGTCATTTAGTATTCGTATTATTTTTGTTCGCCTTTTACGTAAAATGCAAATCTAGGAGAATTTCCCCTTTACCGCCCCGTCGAATCATCGAGCGCGCGCTTCGACCGAGAGTATCGCCGTCGTCTATCAATTCCGATGAGATTCCCCCATTTGCATTAATAAGAGTTCATAATAATATATCAATGTTGACGTCAAAAATATTAAAAACAATAATAATGTTCCCCCTCGCAGAGACCATCGACAATTTTCACACATTGGAATAAGCGCGAGCCTTACCTACCGCCAGGATAATCAGATAATTGTGGCCAGCGCACAGACACTTACCCGACAATTTTTCTTTTCTCTCCAAAAAAAAACCCCTCTTCCTACTAAAAGTGACGTCGGTGCTAAAAGACGAGCGCCCTATCCGCCGGCCGTAGCACGGGAGCTGAAAGAAAATAATAATGGGAAGGAGTGAAGCGCCGAGCGCTACTACGTCCATTTCATAGAGTCGGGGAAATGTAGCCAAGGCCACACCCTTTAACCGCTCAAAGGCGCTTTTGTAAGATGCTCGAATGGGAAAAATGCTCGTACGGGGATAGCGCCAGTTGCTGGAGAAAGTACCGATGCTCCTGCCCTCGGGCACACGGGACTGCATTACTCAAGGGAAAAGACGACGCAGCCTCCGGCTTTCTTTCCGCTGCAAAGTAATCGCAAATTTACATCCACGCGATTAACATTTCTGCCTTATATACCTACGTGATTTGGATGCCTAGTACGGGACGTTCAAGGACGAGCGATAATCCGCCCTGAGATTTCGAGTCCGAGGAAATACTACGCGATTCTACAAAGAGCACTTCTTATTAATTTTAATACAAGCGATTATTTATTCGGTAGCTGCATACGTGACACGGGTAACGGTATTCTCCCTTCGACAGGGAATGAACGATTCGCTAGTCGATACAAAATTATTTAAAATATTCATCAATCATTGATTTAGCGAGTCAATGTTTTTAGTTTATCTCGTCTTTTTTTTTTTTTTTTTAAGGATATGGCTTTCAAGCTTGAAAAACAAATATCAGACAATTAATATGAATTTACTGTGCGTTATTTTGATAAAATGCAGCACGAATGTGAACAGGTCCATTGCTTAATAACCAAATGTTAGAGCGAATTGTGCTTCATTTTTCGCTCCTTCCCCAGCTACTCTTCACCCCGTTTTTATCGACTAACAACTGTCAAATCGTGCGCGCACCGCGTCAGGATAAATTGCTGAGCCCACGTGAACCCAGGAACGTAGCATCAGTGGAAAAAAAAAAAGAAAAAAAAGAAACAGAGTAAACGGACATGAAAAGTGAAAACCAGGCGGACGTGTTATTTAACTCTATTTCTCCTCGTCCTCTCCCCACACCCCACACCACCAACCTCACACGATGACGTTAAAACATTCCAAGCGCTGAAGCTGGTAATTGGATGGACCGAGCGAGGAGTCGACCCCTTCGCGTAAACAGGCTGCCGCTTAAACGACAATGGGCCGTCTGACTCTTCTTTCACCTTCCCCGGCTCGGATGCGTAGCACACGTTGCTGGCTTCCCCCTGCCGCGACCTTCTCGTCCACGAGATCGTCCATGGACTAAGATGGACCGAGCGTATGTACACGTTTCGTCCAGGCAATATAACGGCGCGAGCGATTATCAACGACGTGCTCTAGGTGCCCGCGAGCTCGGGCGCTTCCTTCGAGACCGGCAGGTAAGGGAAATACGATTCGTTAAGATTTAATGCTTGAGAAATGTTTGTCTGAGAGGCGGGCCGTTGGAATTCACGATTTCCCAACCGATTTTATTATACCCCGATGTCGTATTATTATGGCGCAAGGGGATACGCAGGTAAATGGATTTACGAGGCCGGCCACGGCGGACGGTGCTTTTGCATGGCTTTCGACAATTTTTACCGATTTACGACAACGGGAGAGCGAGCGGAATTCTCAATGGAGACTGCGTTGCAAGATTCTTTAGCAAGGAGTCTTTTGCTCGTGTTCAGTCCTTAGATTTGACTGTAAATTTGATTCCCCAAGTCGCGTTCGCGTTGTGTATGAAATTGATTATCTCGCGGTTTCGCGTTGTTTTCTCAATTTATTATTCGATAAACTATTCTTGCTTACTTGCATACTCGGTCGGTATCAGCTTGTTTTCAGCTTCTTGTTTTCTTTAGTTTTTGATTTTTTGTTATTGTTTTTGTTGAATCTCACACATGTAAAGCTCGATTGTTATAATTGGATAAACAAGTTGGCCAACGGTATTGAAGTAAACGTCATTATATTGAAAATGTTATTTTTCAACACTCGATACTTCAATGAAATTACACGTGTTAAAATGTTCGAGGCGTGCTTCACAGCACGTAAAAGGGAGAAAGAGCGAGAGCGAGAAAGAGAGAGAGAGAGAGAGAGAAAGAGAGAGAGAGAGAGAGAGAGAGAAAATTTCAATATTCCGAGCGATGATGTGCGCGGGTATTTTAGTTTTCGATAAAGGAAAAAAGAAGAGAAAATCTGAGGATGTCGTAAGGCTTCGAAATCTATGGAACTTTGAGTTATAAAGTTAAAGGGTGCGGTGTGGTATTACGGCAACGTCGCAACGTTGTGGATTTAAAAACCGCTGCAACTTGTTCCCTTTTTTCCATATTAAAAGAATTTGAGAAAAAAAAAGTTAGGGAATACTAGGGCGCACAATTAAAAGTAACTATTCAAGGATTCAATTATAATTCCAGGCTCACTTATGGCGCTAATAATGTGAGTTAGGCTTTGTTATTCGACAATTTTCACGTTATTTCTCCCTTGAGCAAGGAACTTGCGGACAGTGCGGTCTGAAATATTTCGCGATAACTAAGCGTTTCAGCAACATACTCCATAGAGGTTTCACCAAGAACCTGAAAAGGCTATTTTTAGACAGTGTTCGACACGTGTGTATGTGCGTGTACGTGGGGGTGGGCGCGCAAGCGAGTGCGAACCTTCGTAGTAGGGGTGGGCGGGTGGGTGGAGGGGGGGGGGGGGGGGGGGGCGGGGCACGGGGGGGGGGGGGGGGGGGGGGGGGGGGGGGGGGGGGGGGTTGGAGCGAGTACACGAACGTGTAAGAGCATAACTCCGTAGGTTGGTTCGAAAGTGAGACCTCGTTCTATCGGTTTATCGACGTGCGCGGCAGGAGAATCAAATCCGAAAAAGCCGTTAATGCGACCTCGCGTTGGTTAATAAGGTAGCCCCATTTACATTTGACCCGAAATGAGTTTTTAAGGGAAAGGCTGGGGAAGCTGGAGGGGGGGGGGTGGATAAACTTTCGCAATGTTAGTATGTCGACCACATTATACAATGACTTCTTTACATACTCGTAGCCTAAAAAGTGGTAGTCAGAGGTAAACGAAAGCCCGCAGTTTGTTAACTTTTTTACACAGTGCATTTCTTCGCCGCACACGAGGCTCTTCCGTCCATTTTAAATCTTCGTAGAAAATCAAGTTTTCGAGTTATACGCATTTTAATGAGACTACTGGGCACGAATTCATCATGCCTCCGCTCTTCAAGCGTGAATTTTCATTATCAAGTGTATTTCCCATGGTATGATTATGGCTTTACATGTTTAATCGAATAATATAGACTCACTTTGACTTATCTATGCCAGTAAAATTTTACTTTCTCGTAAAAAGATGTAATTTTTTTATTTTGATTTAATTTTATTTTTTTTAATCTTAATCTTATGTTACATCCCGATAAAATCGATTCGTTACATCACGGACTCACTTTCACTATTTCTAATCACAAAACGAATGTCTCGTGAATGCTCTTATAATTTGTAGTAACTAACAGAACAATCGAACTTTCATTTCGTTGAAATGTTGTGTCGAAAAATGTCGAAGTCAAAAGGTACGATATCCGTTTGAGTAAATGGAGTATCAAAGAGAGTGGTTGCGGTTTTTGTTCATATTTTATTTAACTAGATTTACGCTCAAATCATTAAATTTGAGAGTTAAATTACCCTTTCGCTATATCCATTATTTCGGTTTCGAGGTATGCAGAAATGTGCATTGTGCTCGCATGGAAATATTCGTCGTTCGTTCGCTCGTTTAAATTATAAATAATCGAAAATCTCAAATTTCTCAAAACGACATGTCGTAAATTATATGCAGCATATTGTTAATTTGCCCGATAATTTTTAGGAAAAGTAGGTACGCCCTTGTTTCGGCTGTAGAGTGTGAAAAATATGACGAGGCGTATTTTCGGGCAGAATTTCATGGCAAAGGCGAGAGGGAAAAAAGCTTGTTGCAGACGCAAAGAAAATTCAATTACAAAATGTGACCTGGCAATGGAAATAGGGAGAGGCTCGTTTTAAACTTTAGCCGGCCACTCATTAATATCGCTGGCAACGTTATTTCTCGGCGATGTGTATCCATTCAATTGGCTGAGCTCGGCCTTCGCCTCTTGCGTCGTTCCACATCTCGGTCGTCCTATTCATGCTTATTCCTTACTTAAAGACGAAAATGCTGTAAGAATAATATTTGGCCACAAAGTCATCTAGATTCATAATCTATTTCATTCAGAATATTGTCTTTTTTCTCTCTCTCCCCACTCCCCACTCCCCGCTCAATTCTCCCACCACCTCGCCCCGCCCCACCCCAACGCTCCCACCCGCCGATGCATTGCATTTTGAAAACGTGCGTATACGGGGTCGGTGAAAATTCCGCAAGTCACGAAGTCTGAATAAAGCGCCGAGAAATGAAAGGAAATGTGCAAAACATTGATAAAACATGCTTCAGGCGAGTTGTCTGTGGGAACGAGAGACAGAACCGTCACACTAGAAGCTTAAATTGCTTTTGAAAAATGTCGATGAAGAACGGACGAATATGCGAGCGCAAAAAGAGTTGGAAAAAGATTCATTTGTAAAGTGCCAAATGCATCATCACGGGCCACTTGCCCTCTTAGCTATCACCATTTTGCCACACAGATGAGCGCTTTGTCCTCCCGCAGCTTCCCAGTCTTTCCACCCTTTGTTCTCATTTTTCTCTCTTTGTGTCTTGAACTTCCGCTTACGGCCAATTTTTGTCCTAGGCTCGACACGTCTCTCTCTCTCTCTCTCTCTCTCTCTCTCTCTCTCTCTCTCTCTCTCTCTCTCTCTCTCCTGACCACCCTCCTTTCATTCACCCGCACTCTCTGTCTCTCTATCTCTATTTGCCTAACCTTTTAATGCAACGACTTCACCGGCTCTTGGATCGTGCGACTACGCTGATAATAAACCGCGTTCAATTGTTCGACAAACTTTAAACGTGAGCTCGCGTAGCCTTGGGGGTGAGCAGGTGCGATTGCCCGGCACACTTGGCTAGTTTCAAATGGCGAGCGCCAATGTCAAGTAGCACGGATAATGATATACCTCGACTTTCTCGTCAGCACGATTGTTATTATCTGCCAAGGGCTGTCGAGTCCTCCTCGCCCTTCCACATCCGCGACATTATGCGTTGGAAATTAATTCACCAACGACCGATCGAAAAATCGCCCTTCCTGCCGATGTCGCCGATAGTAGCTTGAGATTCGGTTCATAAATAATTACGAGGAACGGGGATGAGCGGATAGTTTTTTCCCCCTGGTTTTTCTTTGTTATCGCTAGCCAGCGTCGTTCCTTGTAAATTAAGTTGACTTCTTAAATATGACGTACATCTTCATCATTTTGCCAAGCTTTTAATTCCCTGACAAATTACAATTAAATTCTCCGGCTCCTTTATTTTCGACCTCTCGAACTTTCAAGTTTCACTACTTATTGGCTTAAGCGGAAGGAGGAGGAGAAGGAGGAGGAGGAGAAGGAGGAGTAGGCTACCGCGGCAGAGAAGTAGAGTGGATACCATCGGAATTCGAAAAGGTCGTGAGGAGGATGGCGAACTTGCAAAAGGTATTACGTAGCTTGGCTATGCGAGATATCTCGTAAAACTGCTCGCTTTCATAAAAGAAATTGATAAAACAAATAATGTCAAAATGTGAATGCACATCCAACAAGTAGTTAAATGATTGTTTGCTTTCGTTTAAATCAAGACTCGAAACGAATCGCTGTGCCCCGATTTTTATTCGTTTAATGCTGGGAAGCTTCGATAGCTTATTTATTTTCCACTCTCTCTCTCTCTCTCTCTCTCTCTCTCTCTCTCTCTCTATCTCTCTTCCTTTTTTGTATTCTCTTATTTCATATTCGAACTCGAACAATTAATTTTCCCGATATTTCGTTCCGTTGGGCGTGCACCGCGCCAACTTTAAATAAATTTATGGCTAGATCAAAATATAAGGGAAGAACTGTTGGAATCGAATAAATTTATTTCGTGCGGGGGTGTTGGGATATCTCAGTACGAAATACGATATTGAAGAGTGAGAAAATGAGCATGACAGCGGGTGAAAGAGGTGGAGAGGGGTAGGAGAAAGAGAGAGAGAGAGAGAGAGAGAGAGAGAGATGAGTATTTCTCGGCTAGTGATAACGATGGGTATATTCGAAAACTTATTCGAGCGATGAAATGAGTTTCAATAAAGGATCTCGGTCGCGTAACAGTAACAGGGAGCGGTAGAAAGAGAGAGGTAAAGAGGTAGAGAGAGAGAGAGAGAGAGAGAGAGAGAGAGAGACATACAGGCAGACAGACAGACAGACAGACAGACAGACAGACAGACAGATAAACAGATAGACAGACAGATAAACAGATAGACAGACAGGAAGCTTCTTATTTAGAATGATATTGTTTTAATCTTTTGTTCCATGTACCATCAGCTCCGCCACCTCTCCTTCCGCTTCATTTCCCTTTCATCTTCTCAATTGCGGTTGCCCGACGTCTTCACGCTCCTTTCAAATTATAGCAGCTGCCTTTGCATTAGCCCGAAATCCCGATATCGCGCATTCAATCTTTGAGCACCGTAAACGTCGACGTTCCGCGCTCGCGCAACTACTTTATTATTAACGAGTCGGAACTTTGTGGACCGTTTGGTTCCCTAATAAAAGCAATGCTAAAGAGAATCCCGGCATCAGCGGCTGGAAAACTGCGCTGCCGCCCCTCCTGCTCCACCTACTAATCTTCAGTTGACCGTTAGATATCTCCTTACCGTCGTGACGCATTATGCACGCGCACACGCGTTTACCCTCCCGAGACCTCTCTGTCCGTTCCTGCCGCTTAAATAATGAAGTTTGAGCCCTCGCGCCTCCGACCGGCTGAGAAACGCCAGGCTCCGCGGGCTAACGTAAAGACATATTGACACTCTTGGCAGTTCGTTATCGCGAAATAGATAACGAGTGCGGTTTCAGACCCGCTCCAGCGCAAATTGACAGTTTCAAATCGTAAAATCAATTATACGCCCGTCGCCTCGCTCGCTCTCGCCTACGTTAATTTCGCCGATGCATCGACTCGCCCACGCCCACTCGGAATATTAATCGAATCGAGGCTGCTGGGACGCGCTCGCGCGCGCCTTCACGCGTAATGACTGGCGGGCGGGGATGCGTGAGTACGCTTGGAAGAAGCTGCCGATTGATTGAATGCCGAGCTACGTGTGTTCGCGTATTTTTTGCAATTACGCGCGGCCCGGACGAGGGCTTTAACGTACCTGTTGACACTCGGCGGCCGCCGCTCGTTTGTTCCTTCGCCTTCGGGCGCCGCTCGACTCCTCTTATCGCGAGACGCGCCCACGAGCGAACAGCCGCGATAACGGCCCACTGATCGTTTCTCACCACCCGACCACCCGCCGCCGTTCCCATCCCCTAACGGCCCGTGCCACTGCACCCTTTTCGAGCGGCAAGGCGCCCCAGCGGATCCTCGCCCTCTTCCTTCTTCGGCGTCCCATCGATCTCTTAACCTACTTTGTTACTCGTCCAACACAGACCCTAGTACTCCCACTTCATGGCGCGCCGTCGGCGAGCGACAAAATTTACATCCGTACGTACGTCTTATCGAGACTTTGCAATGACAATGCACTTTCCTCGCGCTTTTGTAAATTAGTTAGGTCCCTCGGCGTCAGCCCCCGAGTTCTAAACCCTCTTATTACGACCCTTTCTTCCCCTAATCTCGCTTCGATCCCAAATAGCCTCTCTGGGCTCATTTTCCACAGACACACAAGCTAACACGCACTCTCCCTTGTATTTATTTCTCCCCCCCCCCGACCATCCCCGCCACCACCACCACCACTACCACCGCTGCCACTCCGGCCGTTGCCATTTCTCTCGATGCCAAGCTAACTTTAATTTCTTCAGGTCTCCATCTTTTATTTTCTTTTTCTTCAACACAATGGCGCGAAGATAAGAGCGTGCACACTGACCGCTATTTCTTCGCTGTACTTCTCTCCTCAATTTCTCCTTATACTTCCCCTCGCACTCATCCTCGCTAAAAGTTGCCTCCAAAAGAAACTTGTACGAGCCCTACGCGAACTGACTAAAGCAATCACTAAAACAGGATAAACATCCTTCTCGATTCAAAAGTGTACCTATCCCAGCGGAATCAACATTTCTATTGGTATCGGGGAAGGACAGAGCGAGGAGGGGGTGAGTGGAAAAGTTTTGCAAGAAGTAAATAGAAATTCCTTACACGACGTATATACGTATGTTTTTCAATCCGATCATTATCGATCCTCCGCGTATTTCAGGTTCTCAAATTCTCAATATATTCCAAATGGTCTCTTAAATACAGACTTGAGCTTTCAACGTGGCTCGAAGTGATTTTAATAAGTTTTCAAAGTTTGTGCTCTCGTTTTTATCGGCCATTGCGAATTTTCGGTAATAACCTCAATCACTATTAGCTCCGACCAATCGTGTTCTTATGATTTAATCGCTTATATAGATGTCCTTATACATGTCCCTACAATCGCTTATTCCTCTTTATATTCCCGCTTGAATCTTTCGTGGCTTTGTAATTTATCAGAGCCAGTCCTCGTCCATACAAAGTCGTCATCTACCAATTACGCATAACTCCTCTCTTCATTAATTTTAACGGCCCCGTTTAGAGTCTTCGTCTATCATACATCGTCCGCTTCAAATGTATTCGATATTTTAAATTAGACTTTTTCGCTTATACCTTATCGATTATATCGTGTTCAATTAACGCTGGAATTCCTGCCATACGTACAAAAACATAAATTCATAAATAATTCCCTCCATCATTTCACCTATTTAAGCAATCTCTCGCACATTATATTATGTTCAATTACATTTTATTACTAAAGCTCTCACTTGGCGTTCAATTATTCATTTTCGCATAATGTTAGCACCTTTCGAGATCATCGCCAAATCTTTGTTCGTATTGTTAGAAAAGAAGAAAAAAGAAGGATAAAATAAGAGAATAAAAAATTTTAAAATAAAAAACAAAAATCTGTTAAACTTAATGTAAAAGCCGAGAAGAGGATGAAAGACAAACGATGATAATTAAAATAAAAGGGCGAATGAAACTTCTTTTAAAATAATTGGAAATCCATCTGCAATATTAATGCAATTTAGTCGAGTGAAAAGGATGAAGAAAATATTGTCAAGACATTTCTACATTTCTAAAATAATAATACCAGTTGCATATTGTTTTATCAGCATAGGCTCTTACGATAGAATGCGACAGAATGTCTAAGTGACAGAATGAGATATTAATGCATAAACTAAAGCGATCGTTAACGCGAATGAATTCGCGTCTTTTAAAGAAGCCTATTGATTGGCTTTTCTTCCATCTCGGATTTATTATTCTTAATGCACGCTATCTTGTGTGCACCAAACAGGCGTACCAACAACCATACTCTTTATAACAAATTGAAAATATTTTTTCCATTTAGTAATTGATAAGATGTGTAAGATCATCGATTGAACGGATGAGCTTTCGTCGCGTCGTGTTAAGCAACCATAAATGCATAAAATGTTGCCAACGTGCAAACAACACATGCGCCAGTCATCCATATAGACAGGCTTGTTAGGCAAGCCGGAAGAAGCCGAAATTGTACGCCTGTGTCATGATTTGCGAGCCACGAGTCTTGTACAATGAGCTACGGGAGAGAATCTCGCATGGAACGAACAAAAAATAAAAGAGGGGAGAGGGGGTAGAGAGAGAGAGAGAGAGAGAGAGAGAGAGAGACAGAGAAAATAAATAAAGAAAATAAAGAGAGAAAAACGTGAAGGGAAAAAGATAAAAGGGTGGGAGAGAAAACGAGCGCATCGCATTGTCCCAATGTCGAGCTACCGGGAATAAACGAAACAACAGAGTTGTTTTTTTTATCCCGCCTCTAAGCCCTGATGCACATTTTAACTAATACATCCGAATGGGAATGTTGTTGTAGAGAGCTGAGAGACAAATTCTTCTGTTCTGTTGTTAATGATGGAAGGATCGCTTAATAATAATAATAATAATAATAATAATAATGATGATGATGATGATGATGATGATGATGATGATGATGATGATTAGCGCTTCGATAGTATTAATCGTCCATAATGTAGCTGAATGTTCTAATGCATTTACCTTGAAACAATATGTGCTTTAAAGGAATTGTATAGCAGTTGATTAAAGCGATTGCCGATTTGGCTTGAAAATTGCACGAGGAAGTTGAAATTTTCCTACAGTTCAACGCGTTATAGCCTCGACAAAGACAAATATTTCAGGTTAAAGTTGAACACAAATATTATCTGATCCATCTGCAACGGTGGCGGAGAAATGTACTCGGGAATATATCTACAAGCGTATGTGAGTCCTCGAGAGCCCGTTATTTATTACTTTTTTATTCAAAAATACATGCCCGTTGAAATAGGGAAGTATACTGATTTTTATTCAGAGCCATACTTCAATAGATAATAGGATTCTCATGTTATGAAGTTGAATTTTTTGCGATACTTGCGAAATTGAAAACAGCTATAACACTTTAAAGGTCATCTGATCTCGTAGAAGAAAGGGATGCGATGAAGTGAGTTGTAATATTTACGAATTCGGTTATTATTGAAAAAGATGAAAGAGATTACTAATCGACAGTGATTCCCTATATATTTGGCAATAATGAGGAAAAACACGAAGATAAGCGATATTGTAGAGGCGAAATCTTCATGCTGCTCTATTCAGTCAAATTTTACATTCGTCTGGGCAATGTGACATTATTGTGAATAATATTGCCGCTCGTTATTATTAACGACACAATGACGTGAGAGAGCTAATAAAATCGTTTAATATGATTTACGTGTAAGAAAAAGACCGCAATAAGAATAGAATTTCCATTTTTGTCTTCTAATCACACAGTCGTTTATCTATTGGACGTTTCGCTAGGCCTCCCCGGGGATACACGCAACACTTTTCGTTGAAGTTGATAAATTATTTTACCCATTGGTGGACTTTTTCCCCGGGTTATTTCATTTTTCAAGGCGTTGCAATGGAGTTTGTCCTACATGATCGACGGTAGTAAACAAGCGACGCTAAAATAGTCTTCTTCAACTGTGCACAAAAGTATAATTGTCTTGCTCATCGGTCGCAATTTAAAATGATCAATGCTTTCTATTTCTTTTTCGTTTTCTCTTTCTTTTGCATTCTCACAAATACAATCCTTCCAAACATACTCAATCTTTCTAAATTATGGTACTTTCGATTAAAATGGGAATGATTATTTTTAGAATATTTTTTAAAATAGTCATTTTTGTTTCTGCGATACTTTGCCTTTCAAAATCTTAATATTACGTTAGCATTGAATCTATCGCAATTTGAAATCAAGTTTTATTTACTCTGGATATGAAAATTTATTAAAATTTTGCTCATTTTATGAAGCTGTGCATGGCTTATTGATTGGAGTGACAAGTAAATCATGTCCAATCGTTGAAATTTTGATTTCTTGGCAAATTACTAATGCCCGTATAATGTACATCGTATAAAAATTTCTTCGAACAAATTTGTTTTCTTCTTTTTTCTTTAAGTTTAGGAACAATGTATCGAAAACATTGAATATTTTAAATAATAAAGTAGAAATTTTTTTTAAGAATTTCATTTAACATCGCATGCAGAATATTGAAATTTTAGCTTCATCGTATTCGATCATTTTTGAAAAATTCTTGCAAAAACATTGATTATAAAAAAAATTCTCTAGCGCATGTAGTTTTAATGGGATTGTAGCTAAAACAGATAAATATTTATTTTGCCCCAACAGTGAGCGTAAATAAATAATTTATTGGCGATATTCAATGATCTTTATGAATCTTTAAGTACCTAACACGTTTGAAAATATCGTTTCAAATTATCGGGAAATGTTGGTGAAAGCCGACGTTTACTATACACCCATATTTTCCTTCTTTAATTCAACTATATAAAGAGCTTATTCATTCCGCATTTTGAGTAGAAGATTTCATACTTTTAATCACTTTATATAAAAGTTGTGAGATAAAATCTTAGAATTAAGAATAAGTTTGTGAATAAGATAATGGCTAAAAGACTTACTACAAATCCCATTGTTCTAGAATTTGATTATTAGATTATAGAAGGTATTATTATTTATTTCATTGTGAGATTTTTGTATTATTGGAAAATCATCCTAGCATATTCTATAAATAATAATTTTACAAATAACGAGAGAGAGAGAGAGAGAGAGAGAGAGAGAGAGAGAGAAATGTGCGCGGGGAGTGGGAGGGGAGAGGGGGAGAGGGGGAGAGGGGAGATTGTAGAAAAATTGCCTCCTCCTTTATATTTCCACTCATAGCAAATTAGTTTATTCAAACTCAAAACAAATGCGTGGCAAAAGCATGCAATGCACTTTGCCCGCTTGGCCAATCATTGCCTTATCGTATCGGTTATTCATAGATGTGTTGGTTTTATCTACACCAATAGGAGTCTCTTGCATTAATTTTCTACGCTTGGCGCTTTCGAGGTGAACACTTCCAAGGAACATGGATTTATTAAGAGCCGACCGTGCGCGTTCCTTTATTGTATTAAGCGTGTAAGCATGAAACGGACTTAATGGGGAATTAACTAATGGGGAAAATAAACTGAGATTGTTGTTGTAGGATACAAAGGTTTTGGAAATGCGATAATCGGAAAATGGGCTTATTATTAGCTACATCCTTCTTCATTGAATTTTCTTAATTGTAAGCGCCAAGTATTGTAAGCGAGATACTTTGGGGGGAGGGGCAGCAGACGGCTTTTAGTTTAAAGGAGTTGAAAGGTTCCAGACTTTATTTTTCAACTTTATTTTTCATTTTGTTTACGCTTCTATTGGCATTCTATGCTCATGAGTTACCATTATGAAGTGCAAATGTTTTCATTTTTCAATAATTAAGTAACCGCGCGATAAAAGTATTTTTATAAAAATTTTCATTGATGTCGATTAAGAAATTAGGTAAGAGCAATTTTTACCCTTAGTCGTATTTGTGTTGGCTGCATTAATTGCAAAACCAGCAATAAATCATTGGGGAAATTAATAAGAGAATCCAAGTCGTATATTAAACACGGAATACAAATTGCCAAATTAACACAAGCGATTAAAGTAAGGACAATCGAATTGTGCGCGTCCATTTATCCTTAAGCCGACTGTATCTCCCCAAGTTGGATACAATATTTGTGCACGTCGACATTTTTAAATCTGTACGCGAGAAATTAAAAGTTAATCAGATCTCGCTACCTCTCGTTAACTTATTTTTATGGCCTTGCGCTCTGCTATTATTTGACAGGGAGGATAGAGGGACCCGATTGAGCTCGATAAGACGGTTAAAGAAGGAAGGGAAGAGGATAAAGGTTAAAATTAGTGTATTAAAGGTAAAGATCTTTTTATACTCTAACCACGTGACTCCATTTTACGAATCCACACGGGACTTTTTTTTATCCTGCACCCAATATTTATTTCCTCGTATGTTTAAACTGGAGATAAAATAGCAATTACATTTGGATTATATCTAGTCACTTTTTCCCTCGATATAACGTTAAAAATACAGGTAAAACTATTGCGATGATATGCATATAAAGTATAGTATAGTAGTAAACAGAGCCATGGTAGTGTTGGCGTTGGAGGGGTGGGGATGGGGAATAGTAAAGTGGCGAAGTAGGAAAAAAATTTAATGATACGAAGCCGCGTTCGTACGAGTTAATGCGGCTATGGGTAAGATGTCGGGTATTGTCTTTGTTTCGGATATGATAACTACTTTGTAGTTGTGATATCGCTAAACTTTAATTTTATCGGCACTAACTATCAGCTAGTTCTTATACTTTGTACATTGCAGGCGCGACAAACTGTAAGAAACTCATCTCCGACAATAAGGAATTTTAGTAGGATTTGATATTTGTTAGATGTAATGAGACTGTAGCTATTACGTCACAACTTGTGACATATATTAAACGGCATGAATGAACAATCAGTCGACTCAACGGAACGTCTTAGGATCAATTTGGAAAAATATATATTGTTTCTGGGCAATTAGACACAACAGTTTCTTATAACCACACGAGAAGCATTATTTAATGGCGGTGGGCAGGGGAGGGGGGATTATAATTTAAATGGCAGCTTGTGATGCCACTACTTAACAACAATCCTTGAAAATCCGGTTAAGTATGTCACGCGCGACAACCCCCAATGAGAGTACGTGCATTGGCTATGAGCCTTTGAGTGTCGCAGTAGAACATCGCTCGCTTCGGTCAGACACGCCCTTAAGGTATATACACTTGATGCTAATTCACAAATTTTAAACGCATTTTTTTGTATTTACTATCCATTAGGAGCATGAAACCCCCTCTCACGCCACCATCTCACCCCGCCGTACCGCCGAATTTCCATTACTTATGGCCGTAGGGAAATATTGCAACGAAAGCCATGACATGCTTTCAACTCATTAATATACCAAGCAGATAGACTTTTTTGTAATTATTAAACTATTAAACTTTAATTAAACCAAAATTAAATCATTAAATTTTAAATTACAATATTTACTATTTATAACTTAAAAAATTCACTTTTCATATTATTTACGGAATAATGGCTCAACTTACAAAATAATAACATTTTAAGCATATGAGAAATATTATATTTGGGTAAATATAGTATTACGTTTTTGGTTTTTGTTTTTCTTTTGTTTGTTTTTTTTTTTTTTTTAATAAATTAAAAAATGGCAGCCATATAGTAAAAATCTATTGGAATCAGATCTAATTATTTTTTCTTAAGGATAAAAAATATGTACAAGTTTCATGAGATCCGATGTATGAAATTTTATTATTTTTTTTTCAAAAGTAAATTAAATACAGTACAAGTTCTTTTCATGAAAAATTTTTTTCTCTTGAATAAATTTTGTTTCCTTAGCAAATCATTATTTGTAGTGGAAATATATGAAATTAACAAGTTCTTAATAATTTAATTAGATTTCGAAGTAATATAATAATAATAATAATTATGTTAATAATTATAATGATAATAACAATAATAACAACAACAACAATAACAACAACAATAATAATAATAATAATAATAATAATAATCGATTGGTCATTAAAAATTAAAAAATTCAATAGAAAATATAATAAATTTAAATTATAGAATACAAGCCAAGAATTGTTCGATTAATTGTTGATATTATTACTTCTTATTTCATATTATCAATGCTTAAACGTGTAGATTTTACAATCTACTTACATAGAACCTAAAATAACGAACTATTTAATTCAATCGTTAAAATATTGCAACGATTAAACAAACAAACAAAACAAAAAAAAACAAAAAAAAATGCAATTTCAATAATTTGTTAGTATTTTTAAAAAGATAATAATTCATCATATCACTATGCTTGAATAAAGATACAATTTAAAATATTTTTTTAAAACTTCTGTTTTTCGAACTTGCTAATAAAAAATTTTTGTATTTATGCATAAAAATTATTAATTTAAAATTTTTATATTAAACGTTATTAAATGTTTGAAATTTTCATTTTTATCTTGAAAAATCTTCTGCCAATTTCACTTAAAGACAAATGTATTCTATACCACAATTTTACATTAAGTTTTTATCATAAAAAGAAGAATTAAAAAATAAATAAACTATTATGAAAAATTGTAGATTAAAATGTATGGAAATGGCTCCTTTTCGACCAAATTCATTACTGAAAGACTCGAACTTATTTCAATATTCGTATGACAAACGTTTATTATAATTTCGTGCAGTAAAATATCGAAAATATAATATCATAATATCGTAATTATTTGAAGAAAAAATTCATAAAACATTCGCTTGAAAACAATATTTTACAGTAAATTATATAATAACAATGAAAATTAATGCATAGTGATGATAATATAATTTTATGTCTCCTGAGATCGACACATGGAGCCATATTCACTTCTCTTTTAATCTAACTGTATGTGTGTACATAAGTGGTGGGGTACGCGCACAAAGCGAATACACAAAGTCAAGAACGGTATTATTGGAATTCTGGAGTCTCAAAAATATTTCTAGCGTAATTAATTCAAAAATTTGTCTTTTTATTGCATACTGCCAAGTTTCTTTTTATAAAAGTAATGGTCAACATATTGCTTTTGTTACAAAAGATTATTTATCTATATTTTTTCGTAACTTTTGTGATACTTACGCACTTTATTTTACTTTTCCTAAAGAATTTTCATGCTCTTTAAAGTGAATGTAAATTATGAATTTTACATCGTATCGATATTATGCCTCATTGCGTGCAATAAAATTATAGTAATTCATCCGTTCAAAAAGTTGCTTATGAACTCAAGTGATCATTATGCTTAAACCGTTAGCTGTTATGTTAAATCGGCATAAACAGGCAAATTTTATGATATATATTTAAAAATATTTACCTTTAATTTGCGCTTTGACTTAAAATTGCAATCCACTAATGCATTACAGAATATTTATTATACGATAAGCCGTCATTGAGTCATTTAGTAAATGAAGTCTTTTTGTAAGCTTGATTGAAGTCAAGCAATTTATACTTTCGTATACGTAAGATTAAATAAAAGCGGTTGAATTTAAATGATAGATCGGATTTGGGTCAAGTATTGACGTATCAGCTGATATGAATAAAAAGAGACAATAATATCATCACCCACATTGCGTAGATGCCGTACATTAGGGGTGAACGTTTTAACTCGATAAAAGTAATAATATTCGATAACTCTCGATTCTATTTTTTAAATCCATGAAAATGAATTGTTTTCTGAAATTTTCTTATTTATCTTGTGTATCTTATTTAATTCCGATTAGTTTCGTTTCTAATTTCATCTTGTATTTCTTCTGCAGGAGGTTTGTAATTAAAAAAATTTTTACATTAAGTGTTCTATAATTTCCAAATGAATTTGCACAATTAAGAACAGCAACTAAATTTCACGCAATCAAATTAATCAAGTTAAAATGAATGTGATTATATTTTAAGAGGTACGAGCTTTTTGCTCATCATGCAATGCAAATGCAGCAAATGTTTACATATACATATACGGCAACGCGATAATGTTCGATAGATCAAAAATGTGACACTTTCATCGATCGCATTTTCGGTGAAATGTTCTATGTTACTATTTTAGTTTATGTGATTGAGCTCGACAGATGTTTATATAACCCAGTTATAAGATCATGATATACATGTGCACGCAATTGTTAAAAATAGAAATAAACATTTTATTTTGATATAACAATAGGTAAAATAATTAATAGAAAATGTTAAAAACAAAAAAAAACGTATTTCTTGAATTATCCGGAAATATGTAAATATGAAATATCGCGCATAGCAGTATTGATGTAATTATCGGTTGTAAGAAATTTACAATAAATTTCTAATAAAAGCTGTTACAAACAGTTCTTGGATATGAGCTAACAGCTAATAGAGTTACAAATGTCCAATTGATGAACGCGTCGGTATTCAAAATTAACTATTAATTTATACAAAGCAATTAATATATACAACCTCATAATATAGTTTTATACCTTTGGGATTGGCGAGTCGTGCACCAATGTATTGACCTTCTCATAAATCTCGATGCACTCACGCACATCCGAAGCACTGCAACGTCACTCGCGTACATTACCAGCTAAGACCGGAATGTATGTACGCGTAATGGGAACAGCCTGGAATAATTATCGCAAAAGGGAAAACATAATTCCCGACGTACGCCAAGGGTATCGTTACACTGGTGTCTAAACCGACTGATGCCGCCGTTGAATATTACACAAATAGTTTCAGATCCTAGGACAAAAAAGAAGAATAAGAATAAAAAGAGGAGGAAGAAGAAGAAGAAAAAGAATAAGAAGAAGAAGAAGAAGAAGAAGAAGGGAGCGATGAATAGAAGATAAAAATAATATAGCCTTTTGCAATGTCAAATGTGCAGAAGTGACATAGGAATCGCGTTCGCGGGAACTGCGTGAGACGGAACTGACGCTGAGACTGCGAGGATAATTAACCGAGACGTTACGTAAGAGCAAGCCGAGGTGGTTCGCGATGTTGATGGCTCGAGTTTTGTCGCGAGAATATCGAATCAACGACTTTTACAGAAGCGAAACCTCAGCCCCGCTAATCGTTACCCTCGCCGTATTCATAAAGGGCCTGGTGCTAATGGTCCAGCGATAAGGCATCTTTTCGCATCGCGGGCTCGACCAACTACTCTCTCAGATCTGCAGGAAGTACCTTTTCGCTAGGATATTTGGAGGATAATTTAGAACTTTACGAACCGAGGGCAATGCGCATAATGCTTTTTCTTCTTAATGGATTCCATTGCGTTTATTGTATGCGCTTTGATGGTTGCGCTTTCAGCTCGACCGAACGAAATTTTAAACAGACATTTTTCGCAACTCCTTTGTGTTCCAGTTGTGGTGTTGCGCGTACAAAAGGAAAGTACACTTATTTAATAATTTTATACGGTACATGCTTTTATCTGTCTGGTGCAAATGAATGCAAAATTCACGAATAGTTCGATAAAATATAGTTTAACGAATTTTCATTTTAAATTTCAGATACGATCGATCTACTTTTTTCGTATTATGAAATAATTATTCATAATCGAAAGTTAAACTTATACACTAAACTTTCAGTGATACGTATAATTATAAAATAAAGTTTTCTTGCTTGAAAAAAAAAAAAGAAACATGACGATTTAATAAAGAAAATAAAAAATAAAACAAAATGGTGCTACTAAAAAGAAATTTTTCTCGTTAATATATAACTCTAAAATGTCGATATTTTAAAATTAGCTCTATAAATTAATGAAAAGCCGAGAATGTATAATTATACTTAACTTTACGTAAATACAAAAAATTTTTTCTACAGTATTAAAGCACATAGGAATTATGTAAATATGTGTTGGATTTATATAGATTGCATAAAATATGGTATCTATAATGTCATAATCGTAAAGGCTTATATTTTCAGTTAGTAACAAGTATCTCGAATTATACGATATAAATTTGCAATCACAATTACTATTGTTGATATTTTTAGTATTGATATTCATAGAAAAGATAATTAACTCTACAGAAAGAAACATCATCTCAGATAAATTTTACTTTATTTTAAATAGTAATAAACATGGAATTCGTAGATAAATTTTCTTTCAAGTTGAAAACAATTATTATTACAACATATACATATATATATATATATATATATATATATATATATATATATATATATATATGTATGTATGTATTATGAAAAATATTGTAAAATATGCATGGATTATATGAGAATTTTAATGTATCGAGACAAGACTAACATTAATTTTTCTTAAAAATTAATAATGATAAGAAAAATTTAATTCGATAATAAATTGAACAATAATTACTTTGGATGGAAAATGGAAACTTACTATTTGTTAATCTATTTGTATTTATTGAATCATTTGGTAAAACTTCTCATCCAACCAGTTTAAGAAACGTCAAGACTCTCCAGAGTCGCAAGAATTGCTTTAAATCAAGAGTTTTAATTAAAGTTCATAAATTCATAATTTTTATATAACTTGACATATTTTAACATTTCAATAATTCGATATACTTTGACTTATATTAAATTATCAATAGGTCTGAGCAATTTATAATTATAAAATAATTGTATCCGTTCTAATGGTGAGTTATGATTACTTAATTTTAAAATGTATGAAACTTATAGCAATGCAATCAAGGCCCGCAGTTTGGATTTAGAATTTTAATTTTATTTAAGATTTTAAAATCAAATCTAGAGGAAACGTAATTTCTTGCTTGATTGAAGATTTTATTCTGTCGTGGGAATTGAAAAATCGAGAAGTTTTTGGTCGCTAGCACTTTTGCATGATACGATCGTATAGATGCGAATATCTCTTTAATATGTAATAGTTCATGAAATTTACATCGTTTCCCAAGCATTCATTAAAACAAGTCGTTGAACATTGTTATTATTAATAAAATTCAGTTTGTAATAATTATGAAAATAATAATAAAATGTTTATCAAAGCTGGAAAATTATGTGATAACAGAACATCTATATTTGACATTTATATCATCGAGCTTTTAATATTCTTACATAGTCATTGATTATTCTTGATAGTTTTGTCATTTATCTATTCTAATTAATATGAAATATTAAAAAATTTAAAACGTACGTAAAGAATGTCGTATTGTTAATTAGCACATAAGGCAGCACATGCAACATACGATATTACACGAGTATTAGAGATATTGTAGATTAAATATAACATTAATTTACTGAATTAAGTTTGGAATAGCTTGTTTCAAAAGATAATTTACAGTCGACAAAGCCGTAACTTTTTGCACACAATAACAATAAAAATATATAGAAAATAATGTACTTAAATGTAGAGCTCTTTAATTATAAAAAAAAAAAAAAAAAAAAAAAAAAAAAATTACAATCAAAGTAGGTAATACTAAAATAAAATGAAAAGTTCACGATAGAGATATATCACTTAATAATTTTCTCAGCTCTTTAAGTGGCATCTCGTATTTAAAATAATTAATTGACAACAATTTTCTATTATACGTTTATATTAAGAAACACCATTATATTAATGAAACAGTAATATTGCTCTAATTTCTGCTAAATATTAATGATATCTCAGAAGTTCCAAAAAGTCGAATAATTATTTACAATTGCATTATTAATATCCTGATGCAGATTAAAATGTTGATTAATTTTTTCATCGTATAGTAAGCAGCTCTTCTACTCATGTTTAATATAAACAATTCAGTTTTATAAATTTTACAATAACTAAAATAATCTACTAAATGTTTTATATAACAGCTCTATAACTATAATATCTTCGTGTAGAATATTACATTTAATAATTCGTTAAACCTCTTCATTAAATTAACGAAGTATTTTTAATTATTTGACTTAAAATGGTACAACAGAATTCTGATTATTTGTATTATTATAAATTAATTTAAAAGAGATATCAAATGTTTTCTTATACGCATACTTCTCGTTTTAAAAATAAATATCACATTAGTTTGTTTGTTTGTTTGTTAATTTTCTTAATATAATATTAAAACTGCAATAAGTGCTAAAATAAAAAATTAATTATACCTTAAGCATGCTTATTTCAAATGAAGTCAGAATATTATCAATAACCTTACGTGCATACAATATATAAGCTTTCGTTAAAATAATTAGAAAATAATTAGAAAATATTCAATAATCAAGCACTTTTAAAGATATTTCCTTCCAAATATACAATCGTTACGACAAAGCGTATGGGCTTCTATAGCTATGAGATCAAACTTTATACACAATTCACCATTATGTATGTCATTAAATATAGATTAGGCAGATTACAGTGAGTTATGGATATTATAATAGGAGAAGTACAAGGGCAGATTACAAGACGATTGGAAAGTAAAAACAGTTAGTTGGAGAATTTATCGCTCGATAAATTTTATGAAAATGTAAAATCATTACGAATATGTATTATTAATGGACAATACATATTGAGAATAGAAAAAATATTATTTCGTTAATAAGAATATGAATATTTAAGCCAGAAAGTTATTACTATGATAATGTTTAAAAAAAAAAAAAAAAAAAAAAAAAAAATTATTAAGATATCGAAGTAGAATTTTATCATTATATTTGAATATAAAATTAGACAAACACTTTTTCCACTGTATGCTTTAGCAATAGTTCACGTACATGTTTCAAGTTACGC
The DNA here is from genome assembly GCF_000503995.2 of Ceratosolen solmsi marchali. NCBI lineage: Eukaryota > Metazoa > Arthropoda > Insecta > Hymenoptera > Agaonidae > Ceratosolen > Ceratosolen solmsi. The sequence continues at coordinate 3,398,540 of NW_011948423.1, forward strand.
TGCTTAGTGCTTTAAAATATATATATAAATATTTTCTGTATAATGGAACACGATATTTTAATAACTGATTGGGATAGAAAAAGTTTTTTTTCATTTCTAAATTTAAATAACTCTATTATGTATGTATGTATGTATGTATGTATGTATGTATGTATATATAAAAACTTCACATTTTAATAATATTTGCAGGGATGGATATCGGAGGTATATTTAAATTGCAAAGAAATTATAATTGATTATAATTTGAATTGGGAGAAAAACAAACTTTATTAACCTCGATAATTCATATTTTAATGATTACTATAAAATAAAAATTTATTGCAACGACAGGACTATACATACTAGTGGAAAAATTTATAGAGTTAATATAAATATTAAATATTATAGTAAACAAAAGTATCAGGATTACCTGAAAGCTGATATTTTTAGAAACTACTGAATATAATAAGTAAATTAAAAATCAATTTATGATTTAAACAATAAAAATTGAATATTGATATGGATAAAATATTTTAAATTATTTAAAGATATTGTAATTTATATGGTAAATTTATGTGAAATTTATTACATTTAATTTCATCATAAATAATAATAATATCGTTTTCATAATTTATTATTAATGGTAATAATGATTTATCGTTGTTAATTTATTGTTCTAAAGTAATATGCATTTTTTCTTTTTTTTCTTTTTTATAAATGTTATTACTTTGACAAATTTACTACAATATAATTTATAATTTGAGTCACGAACGTTACGTTATCGCATTAAATGTTGAATGATTGAATATAATGTTAATGTAAACAATACGTACGTAAGTTCTTACATTTTAAAATATCTTTTCAGTGAAATTGTTAATCAGCGGAATTTGTTGACATTGTTGTATAAACGCATATTTAAAACATTCAGAAAATCTAATAGTTACAAATACAAGATATCTAAACAATAATCCCTATTTCTATTATAATTTCTACAGTTCTCATTATAAATTTATTATGGAAAAACTTCATTGTACCATTTTCATAAATTATATAAACCGAGGAAATATTTCCTTTTAATTAAAAAAAACTTGGAGAAAATTAATTATGCATACTCGAATTAGTCTATTAAAAATTAATTTAGAAATAAATTACGTTTAAATGATGAACAAACTAATTCATTAATTAAAGAAAGAAAAAAATACGATTTAAAACTATTTACAGATTTAAACGTACAAGATGCATTATCAATAAATATTTAAATAAACTGTTTAAGAATATTCATAAAAGATTTATATTTCATTCGCTGCCTACACACTTACATGCTTTCTCGACGAATAGACAATGTTGTAGCACGTAACGATGAATTAAGCGAGTTCATCGTGAAAACGGTAAAATCAAATAAAAGGGACTAATAAAATTTCCGATAAAAGCATAAAACCATAAAAATACCTTATGCATTGGGGGCGATATATCTGTTCGTTCGGATAGCCATTAATAACGAATGACATTAAACTTCATGTATTCTTACATTCGAGTAACGTTAAAAAAATAAAAAAAAATAAAAAAAAAAAAAATTAGAATAAAGCCCTATAAAAAGGTAGGAAGCACTGCTGATATTATCAGCGATGCTACAAGATATATTATTAGTTTTTCCAGATGACGACTAAAACTCGTTGCACCTGCTGCAGCTCGCAGCATCTTTTTTTTCCTCGCATCTGCTACCCTCCCTCATTCGCTTTTTACACGCTAAAGACACTGCGGAACGCAAATACGCTTACCGCCTTATCATTACTATTAATGTAATTAAAATAATTCAAGATGAATTATCACATTAACCCCGTTAAAGATGAGGCGCGTCGATTATGCCTTGTCATCTGCAACAGTAGTTTCATAAATTATAGCCCGAGTATTTAGAAAGCCTGTGCTCACTCCAATTGAAAACAGGAATGTTTCTTCTAGACTCAACATCAATTCAATCATCATGATAATTCTGCGAATTAATTAACGTGGGCGAAGCCTTCCTTTTCAAAGCCAATTGTCGGCAAATACGTGTTTTAACTATTGCTTGCGTCGCCCATAAACGCCCAACCCATATCTACGTCTCGCTCTATCAATATATTCCGCAAGTCGCATTCAATCTTCTTATCCGAATATCCGTGGCTTCTACGACCTAAGCAACTATCGACCTGCAGGTGTTGTTGAAACAACCAATACCAGTTTAGAGGAAAGAAGATGCTTGCCGCCTTGTCCCGACTGCACTGCTCGAACTTACGATAATTAATGTCGGTAGCGCATATTTCTCCACGATTCGTCCCATCTTCCATCACTATCCTCATTGGATTAAGATTGGTCGTAGGTTCTTTACTTTGACGATGGGAGACGCGACTTCAGGATTTAGTCGCCCTCCCTTATCCCAATTTATCCTTTTATTAAAAGTATCGATGTGTTTTTGCGTCAGTGTGTATGTGGACGCGCGCTCGCTCGAGTTGACGAGGATATGCTATTTAATTTTGAGTGGAGAGAAACTCTCCTTTTACCTCCAAACAAATGTAATTATCAAGGTATCGAAGGATCGTTTATATTGTTACGTTGTATACTAATTTATCCACTAAATTGTCGTTCGTACGTGCATGCGTGCGCGCACGCGCGTTATATGTGTACTTATATCGATAAATAAAAAATATCCATGTATTTTCTAATTTAGACGGGGATGTGGCTTTTTATCAGAGGCCTTAAATATTTTTATTGACAGGCAAAAAATTTTTATGCAAAAATTGAAGCTGAAAAATGTAGTTTATAATGCTGACGTGTTTATAACTTTTTCTTTTTACTATAAGCTATTGTTATTTTATTATATTGTTATTCTGTTCTATCATAAAGGAACATTCTCATTTCATTCCCTAAAAAACATCATTTATTTATATTGGAATTGAAAAATCGATGACCGGCACACCCATCTTTGAGGACGGATGGCTCACCCCTTTCAATCCTTTTTACGCAGTCTGCTATAACATATTTCAAAGCGAATCAAATCCGCACTGGATACCTGGAATGTCCATCTTGTTAGTAAATCATAAATATCTAGGAATTAATAATACGAAGCTACTAGTCGAAAATCTCCGCATTTGTTTATTGATAATTTATGCTCCTATATATATATATATATATATAGATATATGAATGTATTAATAATTGAAGTTGGCGGGAGGAAAAAAAAGTTCTTAGCTCGCATTAAATCTGGATGATGGGAGAAAAATTATGAAAAGACTATCTGCTGTGATTTTTACGTTTATTTAAATTAAATTATTCGCATAAAACAGGAGTTATAAATAACGTTATAAATTTCACAGAGAAATATGTATTTTTCATTTATTCACTTTAAAATTAAAAATAAAGCTCGAAGTTTATATGACGTAACGATCTTATAAAAATATTGTTCAAATCGAGGATACACCTTGATGATTTGTTCAGAGAATCTTTATTTAAACCGAATACGTAATATGGAATGACTGTTATCACTATTCAATATGCAATTTTTTATCACATTGCATTATCTTCATTTCGTAAATCAAACAGTATTATTTTCAGTTATAAATTATATTATTGTACAATTACATAATATACATATTTTACTAATGAGTTTAATAAATATTTTTTTTTTGTTTTTTTTTTTTTGAATAAATTTTCTTCGTTTCTCATGGTATTTCATTTGTGCATTCATATATAATTATTTATTATAAATATAATAATTCATAATGTTGGACTGATTAAAGAGTCATGTATTGTGCATGTATTATTTATAAAATGATTTAAATTTTATTTCAAGCATCAATCCGTAAATTAAAATATGTCGAATGAATTAAATTATTTATCAATTATAATTTACTACATTATAAATATTACAAAGTACCGAGGTTTCTCCTTTCTTTCTCTATCTAAATCCTTGTTTCCCTCTCCCGCCCCCGATTCCTATTCTCGTGCACATACTTGCCTGTGAATTTTTCATATATTTTTGAAAAATTTGTAATGGACGTATTAAAAATATATAATAAATTTCTTAATCCTGAATGTAAATTAATTATTCTCTTGTTTATGTAAAAAAATCATAATACATTCACGAATTTAAAATGTTTTTTCATATTAATATAAATTAAAAATTTTATTATGCTTTTTTATATAATAAATAATAAAAATAATTCATACTCGGTACTCGTGAATGTGTTTCGTAATTTCGTAATTTTAATTTTTATTTCTTCTTTTTAAAACAATTTTATCATTTCAATTTTACATATTATATTATTTTTCATGAGATATTCGTTAGAACATTGATACATCTATATAGATGTAGATTTCCGTACATTTTGAAAAATATGAGCTTTGCCACACTTTTACTATTAAAATACTGTACATAATTGTTACATTACTGTTGGCTAATTTACAGAAATCTGTAAGAAATTACTGAAATAATACCGATGAAATTACATTTCTAATAAAACCATTTAAAAGGTTAAAAGCAAATGTAATTGGAAAAGAGAACGATTACAATATTTGAGTTCATTATACAATTCGGTAGTTATATAAAAAAAAATTAATTTTACATATACGATTAACTAATCTTATATTTTTACGAATATTTAATAAGTGAAATCATAAAGTCTCTCTTATGTTGTAAAATCATATAACGTAAAAAGCATAAGAAATATCCGACCATTTACCAATAGATAATTAAATTCATTAGCTCGTGCGCTCGAGTTCCCTTAAATTCCGTAAAATACGCGCGCACACAGGCGAACGAGTATTCTCTTATACGTTTATGTACGAAAACGTTCTGGAATTGTAGTGTGCATATTATGTAGGGTTGGCTTACGAAACTAAGATTTTCTCAATTAAGGTATTTTTCTCAGTGAAAACAGATGAAAGATTTATATCTCGATTACGAGTTCATCATTTCAGAAATTCTATGCAGTCGTTGGTATTTCGTATTTTATAAATTGTATAAGTTTTATAAACATCTTTACCTCATCTCCATAAAAATATGTATTTGTATACTCGTTTTCCGATGCTTTCTATCTTCATTTAAACGGTGCGTAAAATATTACCGAGAAACACTTTAAAAAACAGCGGTGAATGAAAATTACTTCGGTTTGCCAGTCTCCCTTTCTCCGCTACTCCGTCCGTCTTCATTCTCTCTCTCTCTCTCTCTCTCTCTCTCTCTCTCTCGTTTCAATTTCAAGTATAAGCAAATAAGCGAGATTGAAGTAACGACGCGCTACGATGATTACCGGCTAAGACTTAATTATCCATAAAACGAAGCGAAATTAGCGAGCGAACTATGTGCTACACGTGCAGGTGCAAAAGCTCGTCACGATCTAAATAGAGATGGCGAGAGAGAATTAGCGGTTTCTGCAAACGCAAGCACTTTGCAAAAAGAGTATATTTACGAAATATTCGTATCTTCTCTCCCTCTCACCCTTCCAACAAAAAAAGAAATAAAAATAAAAAAAATAGACCCCTCCACCATTTCCTCATCACCCCTCCAATTCCGCTCACATTCTCATTTCATTCTGTTAGTGGAGAAATTACACCAAACTTATTATAAACCCATTGAAATAGACAACGAATTTCCCAAGCTCCTCTTGTAAGCCAAAGTTGCTCGCATTAGTTATAATCCAACTACCAGCCCCTTACGACATTGATAAATAACAGTGTTGCCGCTCGGATGGTCGAGTCTCGAAATAATACTTGCCTCTGAAGAAGTGTCAGCATCCAAGTTCTCTCTCTCTCTCTCTCTCTCTCTCTCTCTCTCTCTCTCTATCTCTCTTTATGATGCAGTATAAAATTCATCTGTGGTGCCATTTACGAGGCCTGACTCACTCGGAAGATTTTTTATTCAAAGCACATAAAAGACGTGAGCCAGGGAAAATTTCGAGTTCCTCGGGGATTTTTATAGCGCTGGATAATTAAGCTGCTTAGATAGAGAAGCGACATCTACCTCCACAAATCGAACGAAAATTATAATTGCCCGATCTGCCGCTTGCAAATATCTACCGTCCCAATCACAGTACGAATCGTTAAGCAACCGTGACAGTTTCATAAAGCTAGCGGAGTCCGTGACTCGTCGTTGTACTCTACCGTTTATTCGAAAGAACATCGTCGCCGCCTCGCAATGCACCCTCGATCCACCCCACCCCAGGATCAGGAGACTTTCCCAGTCAGTGTCGTCTCTTACCTTACTTCTATAATCTCTCGCCTATCGATGTTTTTCCCTTGCCCCCGCGGGAATCGATGCAGAGGTCGATACGACACGATTAGCCGCAATCGCGGGATTGCGTCATGTATGCTGCATTAGAAATTTTCGGAAGCGGCGCATGGAAGGTCTATACGCGTAATAGAATTTCCGCTCGCTTGGTTCGATTTTTTCAAAGTATTTCGTCGTGGCAAACCGTGCGGGGTCGGGGAGCACGGCGGGGGGAGGAGGGAGCCGTTGACAACGACAACGAAATGCCTGACTGATCCAAAGTCCCGGATCCCCGTTGCCCGTTGCATCGGAGTACGACATGCCGTTATTAATTCCCAACCGGTGATTTCGTTCTACGATAAGCAGAATACCCGCCCCCTTCCCCCGTTTGTGCGGCCGAATTTTTACAAAGGGAACATTCTCCAATAAATGAATTTGATAAATTCCGGCTGCCGGGAGCGTTAGTACGAGCGAGCCGCGATTCTTTGATAATTGTCCCGAGTTTGCAAAAAATCCCGTATGTGTGATCGTAAGGAGCTTTTAATAAATATTAACCCCATAACTTTACGGTGCGGGGATTTACGTCATCGAACGGGCACATCAAAAGAGCCCGCTTTTGTGCGTTTAAACGCTTTAACTTTGACAGCTGAAACTTAAATAGTAACACTCGGAAGCGAGTTTATTGCCCCCAAGGAAATAAGCTTTGTTAGGCGCAAACTTCGTTCGTTAGTGAAAGTTTCGCCAGATGAGAGAGAGAGAGAGAGAGAGAGAGAGTGAGAGAGAGAGAGATGAGATGAGATGAGATGAGAATTAACGATAAAAATACAACGGAGAATTATTCAAGCCTAGGCGAGAGTCGTGTCATTTTTGTTGAAGATAGTAGCGCGAGAATTTGCTAAGCACGACTATGGCAAACTTGAGCTTTCGCCCGCGCCTTGGAGCGGGGATGGGGACCCGCGGCCTCCACTCCCACCGATCATCAACGAATAAACGTATAGAAAAAGTGCCGGAATGATAATGTCTCTCTTTGTTGTGTGGCACAGTGCGGTGGTAAGAGCGGCGGCGGCTCGCGGTGCGTCACCGTCGTCGTCCACGTCCATTCCGCCCCATCCTCATCGAGACCAGTGCAATGCCCGCTACCAAGGAGATGAACTTGCGCGGGCTTCTCACTGGCTGGTGCCTGCTAACGGCGCTCACCGAGTCCTACCAGGTGCACAAGAACAATGGCGTGGAGGACGGCTCGAAATTAATTCGCATCGTCGGCGACGTCATTTTCGGCGGCATATTTCCCATGCACGAGCAGGTATGTGAGACACCGGACAGAGACCCCAGCATCCATTGATCCGGCATGCCGCCCGACCTTAACTTCCCGTCGCCGACCCCCTCGCACGTGCGCAACACGACATCTATTAGCGAGTGCGCGCGTACTTGGTTACGCGTCGACCCCTCCTTATTAGAAATTCAAGTAGCTCGCGCGCTGATCCGAGACAGTTTCCAGCTGAAACGACTCGAGTAATTTGCCCAAATGACCGCGAGCTCCTAGAATTTCTAGTGGATGGACGCTCACGATAAATAGCAATACTCGGAGCTTGGCAAACATTGGGCTTCCGTCAGCGGAAGTGGTCGAGCTGGGAAGACCCGAGCTTTTCTAACCTAATGGCCGCCGTGATTCTCGAGGATTAGAGCTCAATTTTTATATCTCCGTGGCTTTACTTAAAAGTTACTAAGGCTATTCAATATCGAGACAAACGCTACCCCCCCCCCCGGAGTTTTTTTTACACTACTATTATCATGCCCTATTATTATTATTAATCCACGTACCGCAGCACTGGCATAAGCCACTCGGGTCCGTCAGCTCATTAACGTGCGAAGTTTTCAAACGTAGAGAATCCCCTCGCTTTATTGGGTTTATTTACATAAGGCGGCCACATCGTGTAAACATCGTAGAAGGAAATAAAACATCGCGATTGAAACTCATAGCTATGCGTACGTATCGTGCATTTAATTACGACATTGCAAACAAATAAACGAGCGAGTGCTTAGCGTCGTCGTGAGCTGTTTGCCTCCCCCTATGTGTGACCTTTCCAAGCATCATGTCGCTTGCCGCTTAGACAATGAACATTCGTACTTTATGTAATGTGCGTTAACGTGGCTCTAAAAATCAAACGATCCATCCGCTTCTGGCGAGTCGGCATTATTAAAAAGTTCTAAAGCGAACCGTCGATGGCTGCGTATTATGAAAGGTAGGCAGAAAATACGTTCGCTGTACTACCTAATTGATTGATGTAACGTTGAATGGAAAATTAAACGTGAACTAATAATATACGCCCACATGCATGAAAATATAAGTAAATAACGGGTATGAGAGAACGATGGCTGCCGATGATGTTAATTTAAAACAAACTTAAGCTTTCCCATTATCATTAAGGCATTTCATTTTGGCTTGGAAAAAATTAATTAAACACTCGTAGAGGGAAAATTTTCCGATCAAACTTTTATATCGTCCGGATGCGCGGCAAAGAATTTCGATGAAAAACGATTTTAACGCAGCCGAGGCGTAAAAACTGTTCAAATCTCCTTTAAGAATAAAAACTTGATCAAGTTTTAAAGAGAAAGAGATTAGGGGGCTAAACGATTTTCACCTTCGCGACGACATACGTAGCGCGCATCATCGTTTCAATACGGAAAAGCGGGTTTGATGTAAGGCGGGAATTTTCTGGCCGCTCGAGACAACCCAAAAGTCGAATAAATGTTGGAAGAATGCTCGCGAGGCGAGAAAAAAATATCCAAGTACGCATGACGATACAAGTACACTAAGGCAGCCACGTTAAGAGTACTTTAATCGATTTCTTTTTTGTTTTTTTTGTTTTTTTTTGTTTTTTTGTTTTCACTTTCCTGCCAGATAAAGGGGTAAAGTTTTCTTTTAATTAAGAGGTCCTTCCGCGCTCCTCAATGATGAAATAGATTTTATAGATTTTTTTTCGGAAAGCTGCAATTTGCTCTAGCCTGTATTTTTTAATTAAAAGCCAGGGTTCGAACCCTCCAACCCCAACCCCCACCACTCCCTCCCCGAGTCGCTATCAGCTCGGCGATAGTATTTATTCTGCAATTAAAGCAAAAATGGAAACAAGCCGAAGGGAGGAGTGGCCGGCTATAAATAAAGATAATTATCAGACACCGAGCTTGCCACTTGCCGGGGAGGGAAGTCGGGCCCCCGATTCACGATGCCACTGCCACGTCCGGGAGGGCGCGGGAAACGACGAATACGTCGGTCCGGGTATGCGTGCAATGGATTTGTCGACAGGTGTCCGGGCCGATTGGTCAGCCGCCTTGCGGCGCCGTCAAGGAGGAGAAAGGCGTCCAGCGGCTAGAGGCGATGCTCTACGCCCTCGACCAGATAAACGTGGACGCGCAGCTGCTGCCCAACACTACCCTTGGCGCTCTAATACTCGACTCCTGCAGTAGCGATACCTACGCCCTCGATCAGAGCATGGAGTTCGTCAGGTCTTACATGAATCAGGTGAGCGAGCATCTTTTCTCTATCCCCGGATCATCCCCTTTAAGAGCGCCACGAGCTCACCCCGGCCGCCCCTTGCTATCGCGCCGTCGGCTGCGTCCCCCCACTTCGCCGACCACCTCATCAGCCTCCTTCCAGCGGCGACCTCTCTCCCCCTCTCAACCACCGTAACCCGCCCAACCATTTTTTCATGGCCCTCCGCTTTGGCCAGACACGCGACTTTTCTCTTTAATGAACCCAGCGCTACAGTAGCACTCGAGAGTTGGCGAGGGAAAACGACTCGAATAGTTTCGCATCATCTCCCTCCACACAGCTTCTACTCCATCGCAGTCGACGACAGCGACGACCGCCACACCCCCTCACCCCCTCGCCCATCCACCCCTATCGCTCAATCCCAACCATCCCACCGCTTCTCAAACACTTCGCCATCCAACTCCGTGAACTTCTTTTACTTTCGATTTTTTTTAAATCACTTCCCCCTAGCCTGTTATTACTACCCATTCGCGAGCTCCGCTATTCTCTCACTTACTTTTTCTATTTTTTCTTAATCTCTCTCTCTCTCTCTCTCTCTCTCTCTCTTGCTCTCGCCCTCGCTCTCTTACACATTACATGCGTCGCGTCACTTGGACATCTTATATTCGAGAGGTCGTTGTCGAGTCGTTTTTGACGCTTTCGCCGACTGCCAGTGGCGTTAAGGTACCTTCAAAATTTCGTTAAAATAGCAAATTTCCGTTTTGAATGAGAGAAGACGTTTTCTCGTAACCAGTTTAGTCGTCCAGGTCCTCAATTTTCGAAATCTTATTTTCTAATTGTCAAATTGACGATTAGTTTTTGCAAAATATATATACCTCGCCGATGCAGCTTTATAGTTAATAAGAGGACTTATCTCGGGAAAGGAAGCCCTCAGCTGGGAAATTTTATTTCGAGAAACGCATCCCTCGCAAGCTCGAACTTTAATAAAATCTTCGTCGTTGGTTGCAAGCGTCGATATATCGTGTAATATAACGTGTAAATGCTTTCAAAGCATATCGCCCGATCGACACTGCCAATTTACGGGGCGATTGCAAAAATTAAAAGGAAAGTAATATTTTGCTTTCCATCCCCCCCCCCCTCAAAGTCACATTATTATTATTTTACGCAAAATTTATCCATCTTTGTCCCTTGCGCTTTTCTCCCTTGCATAAGTCGCTCAATTATCAATAATCATCCATTAGTTTAGCAAAATAGTTTAATCCTCTATCCAAATTTTCCGATTTTTTTCTTCAAACTGCCGATCATAGAAGCATGAACGGCTCGAGTAATTCATTTTAAAGCCAAGTGAACAAGCCAGGAATAGAAATACGCGACGTAATTTTAAAAAGAAGTCGGCAGATTTCTCGGCAATAAACATGTTTGCCAGTTTTTGCGCTTAAAAGTGTTAACGGTACACGGGATATCAGTATTAATGTCCTGTCTACACTTCGGCTCTAAGTTTTATCGTCCTATAACAAATACTCCATTTACGGAGATAAACTTTCCACAGTACGTAAAGTTGAAGGGCAATTGGAAAAGAGGGCGGAAATATAAAAAGCGCGGAACATCGATATTCCCAATCGAGAAATCGCAAAGGTTATTAAGCTCCCATGCGAGCGAGCGCTCCTCCGACACCCTTCACTCCCGTGCTTCACCGCCCCGCGCCGTCCCTCGCGAGAGTAAATATAAAACGAGCGGAGGGATTTTTATTCGTGCCTCGTGAGCGCAATAGCAAAGCGCGCGTGCCAAGAAACCTTAGGATGGGTTCGCAGGTGTAGCGGGAGTCATGCCCGGGCCCGCGCTGTCGATTGAAATATATTTTGTGGCGCTGCACGATGCATGCCAAAGCCCTATGGGGAATAAAGTCGAGCCGCCAAAGGATTCCGCTCTGATATTTTTGCGGCCGTTCGGCCACCGTGCATCCGTGCGTTCGCCCCCCGGACAGTTTACGCTCTCGAGGAAATCCTCGACGGGATCGCACCGACACGACATTGCACTTTCTGATTGATCGATCCAGGCCGCCCGAGTCCTTTCGCCTCTCCCCGAGCCATTCCAAGCCGCCCTACTCCGCCCAAGGTTCTCTCGCCCGGCTCATTAGGCCGGCTTCAACGACTCTTCCCCCCCCCCCCCCATTCGGTTATTCCTTCCTCATACATACGTGAATTCGATCAATTAGGTCGCCGATATTGGATCGCGTTTCGTATTACTTTGTCACTGTAATTGCCTCGGTAATCACGGCTGTTTTATTTTGCAGGCGACTTCCTCGCTGCCGGGAAGAATCCCCTGCCGATTTACCGTTATTATCGTCCTGCCACGCGACAGCAATGTAACCAGAGTTACGAGTCCGAGTAATTGCACACATTGTAATAACTAATGATTTTCCGTGATGCGAAATGCGCTCTTTCTTTATGTGAAACTCATCGATCGTTGTAAGAGCTTGGCATACAATATATCAATAATAATAATAATAATAATAATAATAATAATAATAAGAAGAAGAAGAAGAAGAAGAAGAAGAAGAAGAAGAAGAGGAAGAAGAAGAAGAATAGCTTTCGTCTTGGCGCGCTCGATAAAGAAATCGTTCATTTTCAATTTGGGGCTTACTTCGGAAACTGTGTAAAATCATCGATTTATTTATGAAGAAGAAGTAAGTTAATCCGTGCAGAAAATTTTTTCTTTCTTCTTTCTTTTCCCATCCAAAATTCCTATTCATTAGTGAGCCGATAAAATAGTCCAACGTTCAAATCGAGATTCGTACAGGAGCTTGAATAGAGTCATTCGAGATGAGATGGATATCTTTAATCACTCTCACATGACCTAACTCCCTTGCTTATAAATGTTTTTCAATAAATTAATTAGTTAATCATACTATTAATTAAATAAATCGATACACAAAATCTTCACTATGCGAGATGAATATTTTAAATGTAATTTTTCGTTCGTTAATATGTTTCGTAGGCAAGTGTCGAGACGATAGAAAAAAAAAGATTTTACTTGATAATGGCGCCGCCAATAATTTGTCTTAAAATACGGAAAATAAATGAAGGGGCGTATCAATTCTACAAAGTGACTTTTGATTTTCGACAATTCGAATATCCCGTCTCTTTAAATTGCGAGGAAATGAAAGAGTCGAAGATTTGAAGCATTTCGTCGCACTGGACACTGAGCTCATTCAAATCATGAAAAAGTTTTCACCGATACTCGTCGGCAATCCACATTGGAACGAATGGCAAATAAAATTGATTATTACGAGCTTTAAGATATACAATACCCGTCCTTGCTCGCCCACCCGGCCCCCACACCACCTAACGCAAAGCCCAACCGAATGTTTGAGCTTTCATGCGCAACAGCTTTGAAATAACACACCCACTCGCTATACCGAAGGCCAAAGGAACTAAATAAATAAAGGGAATGACGTAAAAGTTACGGTAATTGTGGCAATTAATGGAAGTTCGTTTTCCAAAGGACAATGCATTGTTTATAATGACACTGATGGCTGTTTGTTATCTTACGCCTGACTCTCGAGGCTCCAACTCTTACTCGCCCATTCGCAATGAACCTTTGCATTTTAACTCGCATCTCCCCTGCCCACCCACTCCCAAAATCCGCCCACTCTCACTTCTCTCGACCCTTTCTTCGTTCTTCGTCCCGCTTCATACCGCCACATCACAACTGAATATTATTTTCCAAAGTTTCCGCGCGCGCACTTTCTTAACCCGTGGCCCGTCCGCCTCCGATATTTCTGCCTCAGCACTAATTGACTCAGTTTCATTACTCGGCCGGGACTTTGCCCGAATTGCATGCACACCCACGGGGAAAACGTATCCGACAGCTGTCGAAGCTAAGCACTGGAGCGAGGAATTTTAAGATGAGGCATCTCGTACTTTCAGGACATAACGGAATACAAATGCGAGAACGGCAAGTCGCCGATCTACGATCCACACAAGCCGGTGACAGGTGTCATTGGCGCATCCTTCAGTGGCGTATCCATTATGGTGGCCAACATCCTGCGGCTTTTCAAGGTAAGCATTTACGATTCGCTTCTCAGCATAGCAACGCATCATTCCCGCGATACACGAGCGAATTTCCTCAACAATCCCTTTCTTACCTTCGCCTGCTCTTTTCACAATTCAAATTACAAATTATAATATCCTTTCTCACGCTCAATTATCCCGACATCAATCACGGCTTTCTTTCTAGCGCGAATTTTCACAATCTTGCATTCAACTATTTCTTAATATCTCAACAAAGTGAGTTGTAAAGTCGTTGGAAATAGGTCGTTAAATTTTAGAGAAATACTTACAGTGCTTTAAAAGAAGTTTGAGCCGTAAAATACTTTCTCATATTACTTACATGGATTCTTGTTCACTGCGCTTTTAAAAGTAAAATCATAAAGTGAATAAAGCGTATCAAAAATCAAGAATCAACAATTTTATAACTCTCGTCATGAAATACATATCGATTTGATTAGCAAAATTAAATTATGTCGCACTTAAACATAATATGAGACTTGGTAAAGGTTTGTTAATCGTCCGAATGATCGATAAATACGAATGAAAGTAAGAGCTCTTTTCCATACGGGAAATAAAAAATTAAAAAACTAGTAATTTCAGATTTCAACAAAACCCAAAATTTTTTCTTTTTTTCTTTTTTTTTTTTTTTTTTTACTTTGTATACAGAAATATAATTATTATGTAATGCTTTCGAATATAGAACGCATAATAAATTAATTATACGTACGTCTGGTTTTGCTTTCAAGTTTATCTCAAAGTGAGCTCTTTGAATAGAGCATACAGTATGATTTTTACACAATTTAATTGCATTTACGACAGATATCTACCATTTTCTATGTTACTCTCGAGGTATAAAACTCAAAATACGCGAATTAATTCGTAAATCATATGATTGCAAAGTTTTCTGCGAGTAGCACATTTTTACCCAATCTTAAGGAAGTCTGAAATACATCCAAACAATGCTTAAACTATTTTATAAAAACCATCGGACACAAGTATTCCAATGCTATTTAATAATCTTCTTTTTAACTGCAAAATTACGCGCAATTCAAATAATGACGCATATTCTATTACTTTAAAAGATAAAATACTTGGATCTTGCAAAAATAAAGGCGTTTATCAATGTTACAAAGTTAGGAGATTCGCAAAACGAGACTCGACAATTTCCAGCCATTTGTGCTCTTGTGCAATAAAATATATAAAGATGACATTACGATAAATGTAAACCTTCTACTCCAATGTAAACAATAAAAACAATCCCGACAACCAGCCATTGCATTTTAAAATAAGTTATTTTAATTTTTCCATAAAAGTAGATAAGATGCTTAAACTAGTCACGCATAACTTGAACGGTTAAGGGCAGCTGTACATATTACAAATTTACGAACGCCAGATGAATGGAAAGAAATAGGAGAGAGCGAGAGAGGGAATCTTTGCAGATTCGGTAGGCTTGTAGGTGATCTCGTTGGCCTCAAGTTCTACGTATGGGACTCGACAGTTGCTTAACTCCACATTTAGAGTAACAAGTCGTTAAAGCCGTAAGAAAATGGAGCGGATCACCTTATCCCTTTATTATTGGTGAAATCCAAGAATCCGTAGCCATCCCTTGTGCACCGCACCTAAAGTCAGCGAACATTCGAGCGTCCTAAAGGAACTTTCAACAGCCATTCCACGTACATCAATGTTTATTATCCCATCTGCATAGGCGTACGCGCGCACGCACGAACGACAACTATGACCGAATACCACAGCTGAGCGCATAATAATAATAATAATAATAATAATAATAATAATAATAATAAGAATAATAATAATAATAATAATAATAATAATAATAAGAATAATAATACGGTCAGTACTATCTCGATCATCCCCGGCCTCCTCAATGTCAAATACATAATCAAAGTCCTGAATAATACATAAATTGAGAAGGGATGTATCCTCGCCTCATTGATACTGAATCAGCCACTTTTGTAAATTCTATTATAAAGGTCCAATGGAGCTATATAAGCTATTAGAGTATCTTTGTAAATCTTACGAAACTCGGCTTTAATATATTCCATTAAACTTCGAGTTATTGCAGTAGTTTCTGTAGAATGTACAAGAGTTTTTAACTTTTCTATAACTTCTATTTCCCCCGCACGATCCAATATTTTTCTTATCATACAATTTAAATAAACTCAGCCACGGATAATTTACGCAATTAAAATGCAATTTTTATTAGTATAATTATATCCAGAGTCAAACTTGTAATTAACAAGGATAATAATGTCCTTTATTTTATGGAGAGAAAGAAAAAAAAACGGAAATGATTAAAGAACTTCCATGTTTGACTTGCAGGCTTGGGAATACCTTAAGTTTTTGCAGAGCTTCGTAAATTACTTGTCGCTTCATTAACTGTTTCTTTGTAAACAAAAATTCTTTCAAGTTTTTGTTTTTTGTTTTTTGTTTTTTATTTTTTGTTTTGTTACTTACGTTCCTTTTAAAGCTATGCTCATTCATTCGGTATGTGTAATATTGTTAAACACGCGAGTGATAAATGGTAGGAATTATTTATGAAGCCATATGGTGTAATAGAGTGCGTACTTACATGAGATGTAATTAGTGATAGCATTCACTTAATGCCACATGTCAAATTACGTTATAATAATTAATCGCGTATAATCCATATTTGTCAATTATCATGCTACTGTAAACTTAAACAGATGTCCATTAGGATTGCAAATAACATTTCTAAACAACGCTGTAATGGATTGGTATAATAATAGAATTTTAAATTACACTGACATTATAAATATAAATTTAAATTAACAATAAATTAAGATACATTTGATAAGTTTTTTTGTGCAACCGCGCTCACGAATTTCGTTATTTTACTTTTACGAAAGGCCAATTTTAACGTAATGAAAGATATTTGATTAAAAAGTGCATTAAACTTGCTGGAAATTCTCTCTGGATATACTCAAAATAAATATTATATAATAATGTTGTAGTTGGATTTACGAATTGGAGAAAATTTTATGCATTTATGAATTAATTCATTGTATTTGTTTAGAATCGCCAAGTTTATTGTCACATTGAAAAGTCTAGACAGTATTTAAGAGTATACGATTAGAGCAAGCAAATATTAAATAGCCAGTGAAAGGCCTAATCAATGTATTATTTAGAAATTTTCTTTACAAATACCGGTAATTAAAAAATACTTTGTCCATTTTATTGTTTAATCCTAGGCAGACTTGACGAAACCAAAATTCGGACAGAATACTCATCATTATACAAAGTTATATAACTGAAAAATCTGCGTTTGTACAGACGTTTAGCTTTATTATCAAAGGTATTAACGAGTTTCTTTAAACTTTTCGAATATCGTTGAATATTCTATAATATCTACTATACGCTATTTTCTTCATTCTTTTTGTACTGTGAAGTTTTTACTTTCTTGATAAAATCCTCAGAAAAGGAAGTACTTTATCGTTACATCTACTGGTAGCAGTTTATTATATCACATAAAAGTGTTCATTTATGTACTAATAATGTCTGACATAAAAAATCTAAAATGCGTAAATGTATTTTGTATTATGAGAAAAGGGGCTTTAACATTTTACAGTCAGTTTATGGATTGAGTACAGAAACAACGAAGCCCACCGCAATTTAATCATTCGTCGATGGGACGATACTCGATACGCTGCCGACTAAAAAATCTAACTAATTTGTATATTTTGTATAGTACTCGAGCCAATCGATGAAAGTTAAAGGAGATTGTTTGGAGCGAACGGATTATTGCATATCGAACGTAAGAGCTGGAGTAGTTGGAATTTCGTCCCAATGCGAAGTCCACGTCTGATCCGAGTTTTTGCGACTCTTGGTGGCTCGACGAAACTTCATTGCACTTTCAACCCGTTTGCAATTATTAAAAGACCTCATTGGCTCGACAATCGTGTATAATCTAATTAATCGTTCTAGCCTCTCCAACTACTTGGACGACTTTTCATTTCAAACAACTTGTCCGAGAATTTTGCACATTCCTAGTGTAAATAAGGAAATTCGGCACGAGCAAAAAGTACGAGCTTAAGACAAATACAATCTTGAAATTACCAATTTTTTTCGACAATCGTATAGATCTACGTAGACCGCCAATTACAAAAAGCTACGTAAACGCCAGGGAAACGTTAAAAATGTAAGAATTACTTAATTGCGGAGACCAAATAATTATGGAGATGTGTAACTTAATTTACAATTTACGCGAGCATTAAACATCTAGATGAGCATCGATAAAAAAAAAAACAGATAAAAAAATAATAATACGAGAGAATTGAGAAGCGAATAGTAATAATTCGAAAGGGAGAAAGGACAAAAATGTTATTCAAAACCCTTCCAGTAAATTGCATTATTGTTACGCATAGAAGTTACACGAGAGAGATCCTGACATTTTAATATAGTTAAAACAAAAAAAAAACAAAAAAAAAACCAAAAAAAAACAAAACAAAACAAAAATGAATATACGTCACAGGGCATAAAGTAAAGAGCACACATACCAACAGTTAATAAACACGAAAATTTCGAGGAATAATATTTGTTAATTAGTAAGGAATGCATTTACACAGTGACGGTCCGTTGTCTCAGCAATCCAACGTCCCGCATAACACACAAAGATTATTCCATTCATCGTATTTATCCGTCGCTCCAGTGCAACGCGATAATATCCCATCGGGCTTGGAAAAAGAAAACGAGGATGAAGAAAAATAAGGGAGAAAAAAGAAGGAAAGGAAGCAGGAGGCTGAATAAAGCCCTTCAAAGCTCGTCCATGGCCACAGACGAGCGAGTCGCGTGTTTTCCTTTTCCCAAGCGGATGATTTCGATACAGTATTGCTCCTTCGCCGTATTCTTCTTTTTTCTCCCTTGGACAGATGTCGAGTGGCTCTCTTGCGCCCCCTCCTCGACCCAGATAACATTACGTTAAGTTATGGCCCCGTGACACTTGGCGGTGACATGGTATCGCGCTCATTTTACATGCGTGCCAATCGTCATTTCGCCGTGGTCTTTCGCGATTACGGGCTACTTATGAACTCCGGCACGTGCCATTGATCGTCCTTAAAAGGGAACTTTCCTCGGAAATGTCGTCGGAAATGACGTTAAGGGATTTACTTTGTTTCGATCGACGACGCGCTGATCTAATTTTTTAATGCAACTCCATTTCCTGGCATTGCGTTTACTAGCTGATCGGAGGTTCGATTGAATTATCGGCTGCGGTGATTCAATATATTATACGGAGGGATGCATTTCGAAGGAAAATATCACCCTACGTCGCTTGAACATTGTCGTTAAACATTGAGCGACAAAATCTCACGAATAGCTGCTATTTTATTTGGATAATCGAGCCTTGATATCCATAATTTTAACTTTCTTGCTACTTTATTCGCTTATTTATCAAATGCTCGATTAAACTAGCCAATTAACGAATGAAAGAATAAATTTGGTATTCATTTATTTATATGTTTATTAATAAACCGCTGTCCTCTACCGTTCAAGTATGTTCACTGAAAAATTAATGTTATTGTTAAAAAAAATTTTTGCACCACAAGGAGGATATTTTTATCTCGTACATTCTGAGTCGCAATTGAAATACAGGGGATGCCTTAACTTAGAAAAATACTAAATCTCATTATATTCAGACTCTAAAAATATTTTCTCACAAAGTATCTCTCACTTTTGTTAAATGTTGCCGGAAAAAATAATTTGCAAAAATATTTTCAATTCGCGATACTTATTGAATTGCAAATATAAATAAATATAAATTTTTACTAAAATACTAATCACATTATCTTTGTATGCTGCTATAAAAAATAAAAATCAAATTACTCTGGAGAATGCTCTTTGATGTCTTCTCTATTTAATTTATCATCGTTTCTCTCGTAAAAATGTTGACCCTTAAATGAAGGCACTTGTGTATAAATTCCATTAACCATAATACTAGTACTCCTAATCATAAGCTTAATAAGATTTTCTTCTCAAGTACGATAAATATTATTGGGCTTAATTTACTGAAAACCTTATTATTACTGAACTAATAATATCTTGGGAAAGAAAAAACTACAAGAGAGTTGTGAATTGCTCGGCATGAAGAAGCGAAATTTCTTCTCCTAACTCGTTATGTATTCTTCACTGTAGTTAGCTATCTTTCTTTTCATTTCTTCTAAAAAAAAAAAAAAAAAAAAATGACGCTGACAAATTGGGAAAATTTCACTGTAACTAAATTCAATATTAAATAAGTTATTTATCTTGAATTCTTTTGGCATAAAACAGTTGATATAAATGACTTTTAATCCAGTCTTTTCGTATAATTGTGATAAATTATTCACAATTTTAATTGGCATGATGATTATTGATTGTGATGTTAATAAAAACTTTTATCGCATATATTTGATTGATTGCAACGACAATTTTCATTCTAATATTTATACATGTATATATGTAGAGAGAGAGAGAGAGAGAGAGAGAGAGAGAATCTTGTTAAAATATATTGTAAATTATTGAGTGTTTTAATGTTGTATGAGCTAATAATGAGAAAGAAACGAGAGAGAATTATAGGCTAATCTTTAAATGCGTGTAATTAATGAATTTGATGTATTATGCCAATAGAATTACTGGTGAAGCAAGCATTGATAGCAAAACGCATTTATAAAATTCTGTTGATTACGATTTCATGGAAATCCGATTTGAAATAATTGTTTTCCGTGGTCGAATAGTGATCGCATTATGCACACACATTATCTAAATGTACACTGATTATCTAAACACAACTTATTGTGCCTTGACATTTGAATTGTCCAATTTAATTGATTATTAATATTCTTCAAAGCCATTAAAAATATATTGTAATTAAAGATATATTACAATAGAAATTATAATTTCAAAAGGGCTGAATACGCAATCGTTAAATTACAGACAATGGTGAATATATACGAATACGAGGAGTAAAATTACAATTCTCTTACTATTTTACACCTTTTTCATGTTTAAATTTTAAATGCAAAACGTTTTATCGGTAAAACGAACTATTTTATGACTCTCAAAAATATAATAAAGTAATACAAGATCTCAAGAATTGAAGTAACAATTCTTAAAATATATGTGCTCATACGAATGTATGTACATATTTGTAAGAAAATATACGTCGTCTTTATCTATTTATGTACAACACAACTTATAAACTACTTCAGAAATCTCTGCTAAACTTTACATGAAAAACTTGTGCTCTCTTGTGCATTTTAGTTTTACAGTCATTTTTTAGAGTATTAATATTTTTAAGTTTTACTTCATGTTATAATAATTTTCACCAAATAGTTTATTTTACAAAATAATATACCGTAGATGAAGAGAAAAAACATATATATATATATATATATATATGTGTGTGTGTGTGTGTGATCAATACTTAATAGTAATAGAGTCTCAAACATTTCCATACATTTAAAAAATAGATTTATTTAATAATTTTATTATACATTAAAAGTAAATTTCAAATCCACATAAGATAACTCAAGCTTTATCTTTTAAATACAGAGTAAGCAAATAATTTCTCAAGTGCTGCCTTTTGTATGCACCGGGAAGGTATAAAAGTATTAAATCGTCGATTTTTAAATCTTATGCAACGTGTCCTAAATCACACTCGAGCACGTGATTTATAAATATCTTTATTCTTGATTTGCATAAAAATCTAAAAATACTCGAATATTTATTCTGTTTATCAATTTAAGCGTCCGGAATAAATTGCGCCTGAAGCAGAGGGACCATTTTTATTTGTGCAATGTCGCCGAGTATCCCGAGAAGTTGCCTATCCCCTCTCCCCTACCGCTACCCGCTCATCCACACAGTCACGCCATCGCATCTCGCCTCTTAGCGCCGTAAGTAACGCCCCCCCCCCCGCACAATGGCTAGACTCCCATCACAGTTTACTTAGGCGCTCGCTCGACAGTCTCCTACAAATGTCGCAGAATTTCCATGTAAGACTGTCCATTAAAAAGGAGTCACGACTTATCGTCATCCACTCCCATCCAAATCATTACCTCGGACTTTAGCTTTGATCGCGCCCCGTCTCTCGAACGACCCCGTTCAACCCTATCGGGAACAAATATTAAATTGAGACATGGGAAAAGGAGTGAGACGATCGCTGCCAGGCCGAGTAAGCCCTTAGACACGACCCAAGGTCACTCGGGACATCTTCCTTGTGTCAATACGAGGAAGGCAAAATCCGAGGACGTGCCAAAACTACTGCCACTCTCGCGTCTCTCTCGCTCCTCAACGTTAATGAAGCGTTGAATCCAGCCAATAACCGCGCGCTTCTTCTCACCTCCGTATCCCAGGATTATTTTCCCGGCGCACATCGGATATGTTGAATGTCGCGCGATCTCCGTCCGAGTGCAAAAGAAGCGAGAGAACGCACATCGACGGGCCGGCCATCTTCCATTCCTTATACACCTCCCTCCCTCCCGCCCCCCACCCAACCACAACCCACCCCACCCCCACCTCTCCCCCATGTCTCTTGCCGTTCCTTTATTTTTCGCTGTCGACTCGTGCTCGCTTTTTTCGGTCGGCTCGTTATTTGCATTTCCAGGGCACAGACACGCGCGCGCGCTAGAAAGCACGAAAAAAAGTAGGCGTGGCCTGCATGCATTACTTTTTCTTCTTATCCTCTCAGTTTCGGCACACGACGAAGCTTCTTCTGAGTGCTCGTATCGTTATAATACGCTGCCGAATTTACCTCAACTCGGGAAATTATTATTTTCTCGCCGACCGAACGGGCGGAACGTTTGCAGCTGCGATTCATAAACACGGCTTTGTCTTTCGATCTTAGTTCCCCGGTATTCGCTCGAATTTGGAGCGTCGATATGCCACACGAGGCCCCTCCTTTATAAAACGCAATTTTCCTCGAGCGATATCCCCCCTCCCCCTCCCCCAACCCCATCCCCTCCAGCCCCGTCCCCTCCAGCCCCATTCTCTCCCGCCACTCTCTCACCACGCTTTACTCAATATTATATGAATTGTCAGATAGCTGTTCGACGAGTAATTCAAGCTCCGCGTCCCTCGTTTATACTTCCGCGACATCCTCTCGCTTACACAGCGAGCCTTAGCTCGAGTTCCGTTAAAAAAGGATCCCTCAAAAAGGATTACGTCGCTAAGGATTACCATCGCGGTGCTCAGGGTAAGTGATATAAGGCGCGAGATGTACAGATCATTGTTGCTTTATTTTGCAGATACCGCAGATAAGTTACGCGTCGACGAGCACCGAACTGTCGGACAAGAGCCGCTTCGAGTACTTCAGCCGGGTCGTGCCACCCGACAATTTCCAAGCCCAGGCCATGGTCGAAGTGATCCATCGGCTCGGCTGGAAGTACGTCTCGACGGTCGCGGTCGAGGGCGACTACGGCGAGAAGGTAAGCGAAATGGCAGTCACAGTATATCAGTCGTTGCCGAGTATCAGGGCTTCCAAGTTACTTGCGTCTCTCCCGAGGCTCGAGGCCTCTTTTAGCACCGGGGAAGCCGAAGACTGAAGGAGGATCCCCGGCTAGTGGCTCTTGACTTTCCCTTTCTCTCCGATCCGCGACTAATCGGCGACAAATGCTCGCGGCATGTGCTGACAAGCGGAATTAAAAATGCGCTTTACCATTCATTATTAACATCGTTTTCCTTGTCATCGTTCTCCCCTCTCCCCTCCACCTTCTCCCCACGTCCCACAACCATCAACCAACCAACCAACCAACCACCCACCCTCCCTCCTCCTCGTACTCCTCGTTATTTTTTGTTTGCTCCACTTACCTACATCTTTCTCTCTCTCTCTCTCTCACTCTCACCCTCTCTCTCTCTCTCTCTCTCTCTCTCTCTCTCTCTCCCTCTCTCCCTGTCTTTCTCGCGCGCGCTTACAAATTGTTTAACTTGAGAGCGTAATTTTTGGTCAGTAACTTCACGTTTGTGAAAGGGCGACTTGCCGAGCTTAATGTTTGGGCTTGCGAAAAAACTTTTAATTGTCTCTAAGCTCATTTTGCTCCCGGAAAAATTAAGCCTTTGGCCTCAAAGCAAGAGAAACGTGCGCACATGTCGATGTATACAGGTATATATCAATATATATATCTTGAAAAACTGCCGTGCGCATTTCATTTTATTTTCCACTTTCTTCTCTACATTTTCTCCCACTTGAATCAAGGACTTATAAACTATAACTAAAGGAACTACGGCTAATTTAACATATTTTCTCTTAATACCTCCTGCATCTTAAGCATAAAAATTTTTTGTTGAGATTGTTGTGCTATCATGTTGTAAAATTCATGTCCTGTGCATACGTAAAGTGGATAAGGCGAGACAGAGAGAGAGAGAGAGAGAGAGAGAGAGAGAGAGAGAGAGGAAAAGAGAAAAAATGGTTCAATTTTCATGCGCTCCATAAAGCTAAATTGTATGTTTATGTTACCTACTTGAAATCGATCCTCCCTAGATAGAATAGACTAATGCCAATATTTTCTCCGATCATGATAAACATCATTTTTCCAATGCACTTTCTGATAGAACTTTCAATTTGCTCGGCCATTTTTATTTAATGCTTTCAGCCCCCTCTAATCATTGTCTCTTTCCACGCTTCTTCCTACTCCTCGACGAAGAAGACGCTCGCCCTTCCTTTTATTATTGCTAACGTAATCGTGATCCCTCCGCCACTCTATTCACTCTGTTTGCATATTCGCTTTGATTGACAATTTGCCAAGAAGCATTAATAAATAAATACTATCACGACGCGATACCCTGAGCTTGCACTTCCATACACGTTTCGAGCGCAGCTTGAGCCCACACAACTATTGACCGTTGCATCCAGAATATTGCTATAATCCATCAAGAACTCGATGGAAATAACCTCAAAATTATCTCCCTCCCTCCCTCTCTCTCACTCACTCACTTTGTTCTTTCTTCATTTAAAGGCTGACTTCGATTATTCTTGCAATAGGTCTCTCATATCAATATCGAATATCAGCCGCCTCACGTATGCCCATCTCTGTCTCTTAAAATCGCAATCGACGTTTCATTAGCTTCCACGTCGTTTATCAAGAATATCTTTCGCCTCGGCAGTGACGGTCAATGGAATCTTCAAATACGGCAACCCAAGCACGTATTTATTCGCGGTAAAAATAGGGAAAAAAACAATTCCGCATTTATTCCAATAGAAACTACTCGAATAAGTATCAGCTCAGACGAAAATTTTAGAAACCTACACTAATGTTAGTTTTATTTATTTATTTATTTTTTTTTTTTTTTTTTTTTTTTTTTTTTTTTTTTTTTTTTCAAAAGGAAAGAAAGGGGGAACCCCA